>NW_027507903.1:641670915-642107756 GCF_037356315.1 Lithobates pipiens
ATTAAATCAGGCTGATCCCAATTTGAACCAAAAGCTGAAACATTAACCTCTTATTAATACCGGGCAAGAACAACTTTCTTACATTTTGTATGTCACATAATACAGCACCAATAACTTCCCTTCTTGTCCATCCTGTTCCGAGTCCGTCCTTTGAGTGAACTCCATCCACTCCCACCATATCTCACCACATACTGACACGTAGCTTTGCTCACCGACCCTTTTCTCCCTCCAGCGATGTGTCCAAAGCTATCTCCCACAGCCATTCGGGACAGAGTAAACCCAGCTCCTCCACCTCCGGCACCAACTCTCGGAACCTGTCCCACTGGAACTGAGACAGTGCATCAGCTACCACGTTCTCAACGCCCATAAGGTGTACTGCATGAATGAAAACATTTAGTTGCAGACATCTCAAATGTCGCAATAACCTAATAACTGGAGGAGATGATGCCGTATTCCTGTTGATGACTTGAACTACCCCCATATTGTCCTCATGAGAACGAACCTTCAGGTCCCTGAAAGATGCGCCCCACAGTTCCACTGCTAGTACCAGCGGAAACAATTCCAGCAGAACCAAGTTCTTTGTGTATCCCGCTGTCACCCAAGATTTGGGCCAAGGGTCTGCACTCCATTGCCCTTGAAAAAAGGCCCCAAATCCTGTGGCTCCTGCCACGTCCATGATATTGCCCTACCATTGAAAGACTCCAGGAAGGTATGCCATACCCTCAAGTCGTCTCCGTGCAATTTTACCATACGTACAAAATGGCCAACAATATCGCACAGATCTTAGAAGCCACCGGCCCTATGCACAGAAAATCATCTAGGTAGTGAATTATCAAATTCACTCCTGACACATCCCGAACAACCCACTCCACAAAGGAGCTGAATTGTTCAAATAACGCACATGATATTGAACAGCCCATTGGCAAGCATTGCTCAACGTAAAAACCCTCCGTCCAAAGGCACCCCAATAAGCGGAAACTATCCAGATGAACCGGTAATAACCTGAAGGCCGATTCCACGTCTGCCTTGGCCAATAAAGTTCCTTTTCCGTATCTGCGCACCCACCGTACTGCCACATCAAACGAAGTGTACGACATGGAGCACGATTCCTGATCAATCGCATCATTAACCAACCCACCCCTCGGAAACTATAGGTGGTGAATGAGCCTAAACTTATTGGGCTCCTTCTTCAGCACTACACCTAGTGGAGATACAACCAAGTCTGCCCATGGGGGAACCGGGAAAGGGCCGCTCGTCCTGCCCAATGCAACCTCCTTCCTCAGTTTTTCCGAAACCACCTCTGGATGTTGCATGGCCGACTTCAGGTTGGGTGCCACTGGGGGAATGACTGCCAGTGATCAAGGAATCCAAAAACCTACTGTGAATCCCGACTCCACTAACTAGGCTGCTTCCTTGTCACGATACCTACCGAGAAACGGCAGCATCCTTTCCACCATTTTCACCATCACTGGGGCCCTCCCTCTTGTTGCTAGTGTAGAGGCGGGCTCCTGAAGAGCACACGCTATGCGTTTTTCAAAACGAAACTTTACCTAAACTGCAGTTTGGTTTGGATTTATTTGTCTAAATTGGACCTCTGCATCAGTCTGACTGGACTGTGAGATGTTCAGCCTGGCCACAGGGGGCGCTGTCTCTGGTGGCAGGTGTGGAACGATAGTCGGGTCAGGTGCTTAAGTTACTCTCTTTCAAAGCCAGGTCAGTGGGAGTGGCCCTCTCGCTGTGCCCTCTGGTAGAGGGTATTTAAGATGCGGACGTCAGGTAGTTCGGAGTTCCGGTCCAGTATGATGTGCTGATTACATGGTCCTGGTCCTCCTGACCAGCCCCCAGGAAGGCTATGGCCTGGGGTGCGGATCCACCCAACTTTGGTGCCTCGAGGCTGGCTAGCCCAGGGCAAGGAAACTAAAGGAGGATTCTGAGGTTGTTGGGTGCCGTCCCCAGTTCGGGAGAGAGACCCATTGTACTTCAAGCATTCCAGGGGAGGACTCTTTAGAAGAACACCACGTATGGGTTGGTTTTCTTAACAAGAGCCTGGAAGGGCTGAAGTAACCGAGAGAATCCGGTCTTGTGGATATCGCCAAGAAGGCTGAAAGATCCAAATATCCTACAAGTGTTCTACAGCTTAGTTTCCCTACTTGTTCTGCAACAACATCTGTGACAAAGACTTTGTTCCTGAGTAATCACCTTGTTGCCTGCTAGGCCTTGTGAGAGAGGGACTGTCCAAACTGAGTGTTCATCCAGCTGCGAATGGCTATTCTCTGGATGCAGTCAAAGTAAGCAAGTTCTTTAACGTTTTTGGACTTGGACATTGAGAGTACCTGAACGTCCTTTCCAACCCTCTGATCCCAAGTTGAAAGACTGTTCAATGGTTTGAGTTTCGCAAATAAAATCCATTCAAGTGGATCTGTTGTCAGTCTCAATTTACTGGGCCATCTAACACGGGACATCCCCTAGACGTGCAACAAGGAGAACGGAAGGTAACGGTAAGCCCAAAAATAACCAGCAGCTCCTTCAGGGTTAGTGCTACACTAGTGTCTCCAGGGCAGACTTTTCCTTGGTTAAAACATCTGGATACCGGGTGCGATCTGCCGCATCCCGAACACTTATGCTTGAACCTGCAACCGCCTCCGAACTTACACGTCCCTGAATTGTATTACCAACACACCCCTTTTTTGTTTCCAGCCAGTTGTCTTGGAGCCAAAGGTCCACCAGATCCCGCCTGAAAAAACTGCCCGGGGCCCTCGCCGTCGTCATTAAGCGCATCCACAAGCTGATGTCCTTGTGGTCCAATCTCAACGCCGGCCTCACCAGTCTCCGCTGCCTAAACTGTTAATCATAGCGCAGCCAAGCTGTTCCCCCATATACTCGAAAGGCCTCGCCTATTGCATCTGGATAGCAGAACAACGCCGAACAATGTTCGGGGTTCTTTTCCCCTATGACGCTTGCCATGATGGCAAACGCTTGCAGCCAGTTGACAAATGTTCTCAATATCAACTGATACCTCCTCTTTTCTTCATCCTCCTTCTTTGAGTCGTCCGGCTTCACCCTATCCAGGCTGAACTTTTCCAGCGGCAATAGGGAGAATATCTCCACGTACTCACCTTTCCACAGTTTCTCACTTACCTCCTGCTTCAGATAAGCCCCTAATGGTCCCTCGTAACATACGTAGACCTCGCATTTTGCAGTGTCCACCAGCCTCGTGATGTTCTGCCTACTGGCCTTGTCTACCGCTGCCGCAACATTTTCCATGGCCTGTGGCGTACTCGCCGCATCAGACTTCTTACCTCAAGTAGTGATGGACGAACTTCCGTCGGGACGTTTTGCGAACGCGGATCGCGAACGCGGCCGATAGTTTGCGAACCGTAATGTTGGCGGCGGGCCCCATTGACTTCAATTGGAGGCGAACTTTGAAAACCTATAGGTCAAATTTGCAGCCACAAAATAATTACTAGCTGTGCAAACATAGTCCCACCACATGGCCAATGACATAACACATGTATGAGGTGAATCTGGGATCGACAACTACAAGCATTCTTTTTGTATATGTGAAATTGTTGTGACAATTCAGGACTGTGGAGCGCATGAAGGCAATGGAGGAGAGGGAAGGTCAGGGTAGGCAAAGAAGAGGGTGCAGGAGATGATCACCAGCGGCGTGACATACAGCAATGACACCTGCACCGTGATAGAGTCATCTGACACCAGCACCGTGATAGAAAGCACTGACATCAGCAGCGTGACATACAGCAATGACACCTGCACCGTGATAGAGTGATCTGACACCAGCTCCGTGATAGAGAGCACTGACTTCAGCAGCGTGACATAAAGCACTCACACCAGCACCATGATATACAGCACTGACAGCAGCACCGTGATAGAGAGCACTGACATCAGCAGCGTGACATACAGCAATGACAACTGCACCGTGATAGAGTGATCTGACACCAGCACCGTGATAGAGAGCACTGACATCAGCAGCATGACATAAAGCACTAACACCAGCACCGTGATATACAGCACTGACATCAGCAGCGTGACATAATCAAGGACACCTGTACCGTGATAGAGTGATCTGACACCAGCTCCGTGATAGAGAGCACTGACATCAGCAGCGTGACATAAAGCACTAACACCAGCACCGTGATATACAGCACTGACAGCAGCACCGTGATAGAGAGCACTGACATCAGCAGCGTGACATACAGCAATGACACCTGCACAGTGATAGAGTGATCTGACACCTGCACCGTGATAGAGAGCACTGACACCTGCACCGTAAGCAGCCCCAGGAGGAAGTCAGCATAGCACAGGGATGGTGGGAGCCCCTCATAATGAGCATAGCACAGGGATGGTGGGAGCCCCTCATAATGAGCATAGCACAGGGATGGTGGGAGCCCCTCATAATATGCACAGCAGAGGTATAGCCCCAGGAGGAAGTCAGCACAGCACAGGGATGGTGGGAGCCCCTCATAATAAGCAGCCCCAGGAGGATGTCAGCATAGCACAGGGATGTTGGGAGCGCCTCATAATAAGCAGCCTCAGGAGGAAGTCAGCACAGGGATGGTGGGAGCCCCTCATAATGAGCATAGCACAGGGATGGTGGGAGCCCCTCATAATAAGCAGCCCCAGGAGGATGCCGGCATAGCACAGGGATGGTGGGAGCCCCTCATAATGAGCATAGCACAGGGATGGTGGGAGCCCCTCATAATATGCACAGCAGAGGTACAGCCCTAGGAGGAAGTCAGCACAGCACAGGGATGGTGGGAGCCCCTCATAATAAGCAGCCCCAGGAGGAAGTCAGCACAGCACAGGGATGGTGGGAGCCCCTCATAATAAGCAGCCCCAGGAGGATGTCAGCATAGCACAGGGATGGTGGGAGCCCCTCATAATAAGCAGCCCCAGGAGGAAGTGAGCACAGCACAGGGATGGTGGGAGCCCCTCATAATGAGCATAGCACAGGGATGTGGGAGCCCCTCATAATGAGCATAGCACAGGGATGGTGGGATCCCCTCATAATATGCATAGCAGAGGTACAGCCCCAGGAGGAAGTGAGCACAGCACAGGGATGGTGGGAGCCCCTCATAATAAGCAGCCCCAGGAGGAAGTCAGCACAGCACAGGGATGATGGGAGCCCCTCATAATAAGCAGCCCCAGTAGAAATATGACACCGCTCAACCTCTTCAAACAGGAGGGTACGGGCATATAGTACGGTGTGCTTTTTTTGGACAAGGAAGTGAGCCAAATGAAGAAAGAAGGTCTGTGTGCTCGATTAAAAAAATTGGATTATAGACATATACATGGTCTATTCATTTTTAGAAATGTGAGGTAGTTAACACTGTCGTGAGCTAGGCGAGTACGCTTATCAGTCACGATCCCCCCTGCTGCGCTGAACGTCTTTTCGGACAGGACACTGGACGTGGGGCAAGCCAACAGTTCGATTGCAAATTGGGCAAGCTCTGGCCAGAGGTCAAGCCTGCCCACCCAGTAGTCCAGGGGTAGTGATGGACGAACTTCCGACGGGACGTTTCGCGAACGCGAAACGCGAACGGACACAAACGTTCGCGAAAACGACCGTTCGCCGCGGGCTCCATTGACTTCAATGGGAGGCGAATTTCGCAAACCTTTAGGTCGAATTTGCGGCCACGGGGTAATTATTAGGGGGTAGCACGTAGTCCCACCACCTGGACAATAGCATAATACATGTATGAGGTGAATTTGGGATCGATAACTACAAGCATTTTTTTTTTATTTGGGAAATTGTTCTGACAATTCAGGACTATGGAGCTAATGAAGGCAATGGAGGAGAGGGAAGGTCAGGGACCAGGGTAGGCAAACAAGAGGGTGCAGGAGATACAGAGCACTGACAGCAGCACCGTAATACAGAGCACTGACATCAGCACCGTGACATACAGCGCTGACAGCAGCTCCGTGACATACAGCGCTGACAGCAGCTCCGTGACATACAGCGCTGACAGCAGCTCCGTGACATACAGCGCTGACAGCAGCTCCGTGACATACAGCGCTGACAGCAGCTCCGTGACATACAGCGCTGACAGCAGCACCGTGACATACAGCGCTGACAGCAGCTCCGTGACATACAGCGCTGACAGCAGCTCCGTGACATACAGCGCTGACAGCAGCTCCGTGACATACAGCACTGACAGCAGCTCCGTGACATACAGCGCTGACAGCAGCTCCGTGACATACAGCGCTGACAGCAGCACCGTGACATACAGCGCTGACAGCAGCTCCGTGACATACAGCGCTGACAGCAGCTCCGTGACATACAGCGCTGACAGCAGCTCCGTGACATACAGCGCTGACAGCAGCTCCGTGACATACAGCGCTGACAGCAGCTCCGTGACATACAGCGCTGACAGCAGCTCCGTGACATACAGCGCTGACAGCAGCTCCGTGACATACAGCGCTGACAGCAGCTCCGTGACATACAGCGCTGACAGCAGCTCCGTGACATACAGCGCTGACAGCAGCACCGTAAGCAGCCCCAGGAGGAAGTCAGCACAGCACAGGGATGGTGTGATCCCCTCATAATAAGAACCCCCAGGAGGAAGTCAGCACAGCACAGGGATGGTGGGAGCCCCTCATAATAAGAACACCCAGGAGGAAGTCAGCACAGCACAGGGATGGTGGGAACCCCTCATAATAAGCAGCCCCAGTAGAAATATGACACCGCTCAACCTCTTCAAAGAGGAGGGTAGGGGCATATAGTACGGTGTGCTTTTTTGGGTCAGGGAAGTGAGCCAAATGAATTAAGAAGGTCTGTGTGCTTGATTCCAAAAATTGTTTATAGACATATACATGGTCTACTGATCACATGTGTTGAATTCCTCCGAGATCCATGCCTCATTCATTTTTAGAAATGTGAGGTAGTTAACACTGTGGTGAGCTAGGCGAGTACGCTTATCGGTCACAATCCCCCCTGCTGCGCTGAACGTCCTTTCGGACAGGACACTGGATGAGGGGCAAGCCAACAGTTCGATTGCAAATTGGGCAAGCTCTGGCCAGAGGTCAAGCCTGCCCACCCAGTAGTCTAGGGGTTCATCACTCCTCAGAGCGTCCACATCGGCCGTTAACCCAATGTAGTCGGACACCTGACGGTCTAGGCGTTCCCTGATGCTGGATCCGGATGACACCTGTCGATGGGTCGGCTGAAAGAATGACCTCATATCCGAAGTCACCAACACATCTTCAAACCGGCCTCTTCTTGCAGGCGCTGTTGGATTGGTACCCGCAAATCCTTCTCTGGGAGTGGGAATTGCTCCTCTGCCAGCGCACGCAAAAGCAGAATGCAGCATTTCTCGAAGCAAGGCCTGGAAGTGCTGCATTCTGACAGCCCTCTGCGACGGCGGTAACATTTCCGCCATTTTGTGTTTGTACCGGGGGTCTAAGTACGTTGCCACCCAGTACTGGTCCTTGACCCTCATGCTTTTTATACGGGGGTCCCTATTAAAACACTGGAGCATGAAGGCCCCCATTTGCACTAAAGTGGAAGCGGTGTGGTGGCCTGGCTCCTGCTCATCATCCAGGATAATGTCGTCCTCTTCATTCTCCTCTCCCCATCCTCGCACAACAGGGATCCCAGAAAGGTTTAAAGCATGCTCTTCTTGCTCCTGCTCATCCGCCCCGGCACCATCCTCCTCTGACTCCTCATCAGACTCCTGTTGTTGACTTGTCTCAGATAGAGTAGCCCCCCCTGGGAATTCATCCAGCATTGCGACTTCCTCATCTTCCCGCTCCTGCTCCTCCACAGCCTGATCAATGACACGACGCAATGCACGCTCCAGAAAGAAGGCATAAGGTACCATGTCACTGATGGCGCCATGGCTGCGACTGACCAGTTTGGTGATCTCCTCAAATGGCCGCAGAAGTCTGCATGTGTCGCGCATGAGCAGCCACTGGCGCGGTGAAAAAAAACCCAGCTCCCCAGAACCGTTTCTTTCGCAGAGTTCATACAGGTAGACGTTAACTGCACGTTTCTGCTGGAGCAGCCTATCAAGCATATAGAAGGTTGAGTTCCATCGCGTCGGGCAATCGCAAATAAGACGTCTGACCGGCAGATGGTGTCGCCGCTGAATGTCAGCAAGGCGAGCCATGGCCGTGTAAGATCTTCTGAAATGGGCCGAGATTTTCCTTGCCTGCCGCAAGATGTCCTGGACCCCAGGGTATTTGACAAGGAATCGCTGCACGACCAAGTTTAAGACGTGTGCCATGCACGGCACGTGCGTGATTTTGCCCTGTTTCAATGCGCTAAGCAGATTGGCACCGTTGTCACACACCACTTTACCAACTGTCAAATTGAGCGGTGTTAGCCACTCATCTGCCTGTGAACGCAAAGCTGAAAGGAGTGCCGGGCCAGTGTGGCTCTTTGCTTCCAGGCACAACAGACGCAGCACGGCATGGCAACGTCTCACCTGGCATGTGGAATAGGTTCTGGGGAGCTTGGGCGGTGCAGTGGAAGAGACGCTAGCAGCGGAAAAGGAGGAGGCAGCTGAGGAGGAGAGGGAGGAGGATGGAGTAGGAGGAGGAGAAGAAGAGTCAGGCCTGCATGCAATCCGTGGCGGTAAAACCAAATCTACACGGGTGCCACGGGTTACATGCTTGACGGCCGTCAGAAGGTTCACCCAGTGGGCAGTAAAACTGATATACCTTCCCTGCCCGTGTTTGCTAGACCACGTGTCTGTGGTCAGATGTATCTTGGCACCGACACTGTGTGCCAGAGATACATTCACTTGCCGCTGAACATGGCCATATAGCTCTGGGATGCCCTTCTCTGAGAAATACTTCCTTCCTGGGACCTTCCATTGTGGTGTTCCAATGGCCACAAATTTGCGAAAGGCCTCCGAGTCCACCAGTTTATATGGCAGTAGTTGGCGGGCTATGAGTTCTGACAAGCCAGCCGCCAACCGTTGGGCAAGAGGGTTATCCGGCGTCATCATTTTTTTACGCTCAAACATTAGGCCCACGGAAGCCTGCCTTTTTGCAGAAAAATGTGAGCTTGGCGTGATGGAAGGTGGAGTGGAGGACAATTGTGAGGAGAGAGGAGAAGGAGAAGTAGAAGACGAGGCTGGACGGTGAGAGCCTGCAGTGTGGCTTTGTGTGTTCCGTTGCTCCCACTGGGCTCGGTGATGGCTGCTCATGTGCCTTCTTAAGGCGGTCGTCCCTAGGTGAGTATTGGGCTTACCGCGACTAACGCGTTGACTGCAAAGATTGCAGATGGCAACGCTATTGTCAGCAGCGGACACGTTAAAAAAAGCCCACACTGCGGAGCCATGTGCCGGTGTCCTGGGAGCGCCAGATGTGACCGTACATGGTCGATGACTCGCTCCTGATACATTTGCAGTCTGCTTTGTCCCTGCTGTGCAATGTAAGTCATTGCTGCTTCTCCTCCCTATCTGCTGGTCCATATCTCCCTCTGAACTCCCCTCCTCTTCCTCTCTTGTGGGCACCCACGTGACATCACTAGACACGTCATCATCAACGTCACCTTCCCCACCGCTATAAGTAGAGTAGGCAGCAACACCGGGGACCAACCTCCTCCTTGGGCTGATCTGGGTACTGGCGTCAGACTGCTGAGTAGCGCTTGTTGCTACCTCCTCTTCCTGATCCAATACCAAGAGTGGCTGCGCATCAGAAATGTCCTCTTGATATGGATCGGAAAATAATTCCAGTGACTCAAGCGGAAGGTATGTGGTGGTGGTGGTGGTGGTCGTGTTGTTGGTGGTAGTGTCTTTGGGGGTGCACATAGCAGAGAGTGAAGAAGAGGGTGCAGATCGAGAGGATGAGGAGGGTGCAGAAGAGTAAGGCTGAGCGAGCCACTCAACCAAGTCTGGTGCATCCTTTAAAGTAATTGAACGCACCTTCTGCAACTTCCCACTTTGGCTCAAGCCTGTTGCTCCTGCCCTACCCCTACCACCCCTGCGGAAGGGCCTGCCTCTTCCTCTGCATGTCATTTTTTAAATGACCCTGTGACAAAACTCTTAGTCCCTATACCGCTGAAGGACTGCTGCAGTATAGGTGAGCGGTCAGCAGTGGTGCACGTCAACCCTATCTATTGTGGACCTATAGCGGTCCTTACAGAACAGCAGACTGTACCGCACTCAAGCCTATGTACCGTAGCACCCTATACCAAGTTACCAGTCCTTATAAGAACTTTTGTGGACCAAGCAGGTTGTGTATTAGTGTTTAGCAGACTGTACGTCAGTCCCTATACCGCTGAAGGACTGCTGCAGTATAGGGCAGCGGTCAGCAGTGGTGCACGTCAACCCTATCTATTGTGGACCGATAGCGGTCCTTACAGAACAGCAGACTGTACCGCACTCAAGCCTATGTACCGTAGCACCCTATACCAAGTTACCAGTCCTTATAAGAACTTTTGTGGACCAAGCAGGTTGTGTGTTAGTGTTTAGCAGACTGTGCGTCAGTCCCTATACCGCTGAAGGACTGCTGCAGTATAGGGCAGCGGTCAGCAGTAGTGCACGGCAACCCTATGTATTGTGGACCGATAGCGGTCCTTACAGAACAGCAGACTGTAACGCACTCAGGCCTATGTACCGTAGCACCCTATACCAAGTTACCAGTCCTTATAAGAACTTTTGTGGACCAAGCAGGTTGTGTGTTAGTGATTAGCAGACTGTACGTCAGTCCCTATACCAATGAAGGACTGCTGCAGTATAGGGCAGCGGTCAGCAGTAGTGCACGGCAACCCTATGTATTGTGGACCGATAGCGGTCCTTACAGAACAGCAGACTGTACCGCACCCAAGCCTATGTACCGTAGCACCCTAGACAGACCAAGTTACCAGTCCTGATAAAGAGCTTTGTGGAACAAGTGAGTTGTGAATGATTAGCAGACTGCAGCAGAAGGGCAGCAGTCAAGTATAATATTCTTTCTATATTTGGAAGAAAGAATATTATACGTGTACAAGCCTATTACCGTACCACTGATACCAGTCCTGAAAAGAACCTTTGTGGAACTAATAGTAACAGCAAGTCTTTAAAATTATCCTCACTGCCTGACACACTGCTTCCTGCCTGTCCCTATACAAATTGGCAAAAAAGAGTAGGCTGGAACGATTAGCTGGAACAGCTCTTTTGTGGACCTGATAGTAACAGCTAATGATGATGATGATGATGATGATGAAGAAAGACTAATCTGGCTGAGCTGTCCCTAAAATAGCAGCATACAGCGCTCTGTCCCTTTATCTAAACTGACAAAAGAAACTCAGGCTGCTGACCTAACACCTATACCAGTCCTGAAAAGAACTTTTGTGTACCAAATAGCTAGCGTTTTCTCTGTCCCTACTCCACACAGGATCCTTTCCCTACAGTGACAGAAGAAAGAATGTAAAATGGCCACCGGATCGGGTGTATTTATAGGTTAGGGGGAATGTCCAAGTGTCCATGAGCTGTCATGTCTCAATTGGTTGTCCTGTAACACATGATAAACGTGTCACGAAAGGTTAAAGTTCTTGTATACATTAAACACGTAAGTCCGCCGGGGCGAACGACGGAAAAAGGCGTTCGAACCCGCGGACGGCGAAAGTCGGAAATTCGCCGCGAAACGACCGCCGGGCGAACCGTTCGGCCATCACTATCCAGGGGTTCATCACTCCTCAGAGCGTCCACATCGGCCGTTAACCCGATGTAGTCGGACACCTGACAGTCTAGGCGTTCCCTGATGCTGGATCCGGATGACACCTGTCGATGGGTCGGCTGAAAGAATGACCTAATATCCGAAGTCACCAACACATCTTCAAACCGGCCTCTTCTTGCAGGAGCTGTTGGATTGGTACCCGCAACTCCTTCTCTGGGAGTGGGAATTGCTCCTCTGCCAGCGCACGCAAAAGCAGAAAGCAGCATTTCTCGAAGCAAGGCCTGAAAGTGCTGCATTCTGACAGCCCTCTGTGACAGCGGTAACATTTCCACCATTTTGTGTTTGTACCGGGGGTCTAAGTACGTTGCCACCAGTACCAGTACCAGTACTGGTCCTTGACCCTTATGCTTTTTATACGGGGGTCCCTATTAAAACACTGGAGCATGAAGGCCCCCATTTGCACTAAACTGGAAGCGGTGTGGTGGCCTGGCTCCTGCTCATCATCCAGGATAATGTCGTCCTCTTCATTCTCCTCTCCCCATCCAGGCACAACAACAGGGATCCCAGAAAGGTTTAAAGCATGCTCTTCTTGCTCCTCCTCATCCACCCCGGCACCATCCTCCTCTGACTCCTCTTCAGACTCCTGTTGTTCACTTGTCTCAGATAGAGTAGCCCCCCCCTGGGAATTCATCCAGCATTGCGACTTCCTCATCTTCCCGCTCCTGCTCTTCCACAGCTTGATCAATGACACGACCCAATGCTCGCTCCATAAAGAAGGCATAAGGTACCATGTCACTGATGGCGCCATGGCTGCGACTGACCAGTTTGGTGATCTCCTCAAATGGCCGCATAAGTCTGAATGCGTCGCGCATGAGCAGCCACTGGCGCGGTGAAAAAAAACCCAGCTCCCCAGAACCTGTTCTGCCGCAGAGCTCATACAGGTAGACGTTAACTGCACGTTTCTGCTGGAGCAGCCTATCAAGCATATAGAAGGTTGAGTTCCATTGCGTCGGGCAATCGCAAATAAGACGTCTAACCGGCAGATTGTGTCGCCGCTGAATGTCAGCAAGGCGAGCCATGGCCGTGTAAGATCTTCTGAAATGGGCCGAGATTTTCCTTGCCTGCCGCAAGATGTCCTGGACCCCAGGGTATTTGACAACGAATCGCTGCACGACCAAGTTTAAGACGTGTGCCATGCATGGCACGTGCCTGATTTTACCCTGTTTCAATGTGCTAAGCAGATTGGCACCATTGTCACACACCACTTTACCAACTGTCAAATTGAGCGGTGTTAGCCACTGATCTGCCTGTGAACGCAAAGCTGAAAGGAGTGCCGGGCCAGTGTGGCTCTTGGCTTCCAGGCACAACAGACGCAGCATGGCATGGCAACGTCTCACCTGGCATGTCGAATAGGTTCTGGGGAGCTTGGGTGGCGCAGCGGAAGAGACACTAGCAGCGGAAAAGGATGAGTCAGCCGAGAAGGAGAGGGAGGAGGATGGAGTAGGAGGAGAAGAAGAGCCAGGCCTCCATGCAATCCGTGGCGGTAAAACCAAATCTAGACGGGTGCCACGGGTTACATGCTTGACAGCCGTCAGAAGGTTCACCCAGTGGGCAGTAAAAGTGATATCCCTTCCCTGCCCGTGTTTGCTAGACCACGTGTCTGTGGTCAGATGTATCTTGGCACCGACACTGTGTGCCAGAGATAGATTCACTTGCCGCTGAACATGGCCATATAGCTCTGGGATGCCCTTCTCTGAGAAATACTTCCTTCCTGGGACCTTCCATTGTGGTGTTCCAATGGCCACAAATTTTCGAAAGGCCTCCGAGTCCACCAGTTTATATGGCAGTAGTTGGCGGGCTATGAGTTCTGACAAGCCAGCCGTCAACTGTTGGGCAAGAGGGTTATCTGGCGTCATCCTTTTTTTACGCTCGAACATTAGGCCCACGGAAGCCTGTATTTTTGCAGAAAAACGTGAGCTTGGTGTGATGGAAGGTGGAGTGGAGGACAATTGTGAGGAGAGAGGATAAGGAGAAGTAGAAGACGAGGCTGGACGGTGAGAGCCTGGAGTGTGGCTTTGTGTGTTCCGTTGCTCCCACTGGGCTCGGTGATGGCTGCTCATGTGCCTTCTTAAGGCGGTCGTCCCTAGGTGAGTGTTGGGCTTACCGCGACTAATGCGTTGACTGCAAAGATTGCAGATGGCAACGCTATTGTCAGCAGCGGACACGTTAAAAAAAAAGCCCACCCATGCAGCCATGTGCCGGCATCCTGGGAGCGCCAGATGTGGCCGTACATGGTCGATGACTCGCTCCTAATACATTAGCAGTCTGCTTTGTCCCTCCTGTGCAATGTAAGTTATTCCTGCTTCTCCTCCCTATCTGCTGGTCCATATCTCCCTCTGAACTCCCCTCCTCTTCCTCTCTTGTGGGCACCCACGTGACATCACTAGACACGTCATCATCAATGTCACCTTCCCCACCGCTATAAGTAGAGATCTCGGAGTAGGCAGCAACCCCGGGGACCAACCTCCTCCTTGGGCTGAACTGGGTACTGTCGTCAGACTGCTGAGTAGCGGTTGTTGCTACCTCCTCTTCCTGATCCAATACCAAGAGTGGCTGCGCATCAGAAATGTCTTGATATGGATCGGAAAATAATTCCTGTGACTCAAGCGGAAGGTATGTGGTGGTGGTGGTGGTGTTGTTGGTGGTAGTGTCTTTGGGGGTGCACATAGCAGAGAGTGAAGAAGAGGGTGCAGATCGAGAGGATGAGGAGGGTGCAGAAGAGTAAGGCTGAGTGAGCCACTCAACCAAGTCTGGTGCGTCCTTTAAAGTAATTGAACGCACCTTCTGCAACTTCCCACTTTGGCTCACGCCTGTTGCTCCTGCCCTACTCCTACCACCCCTGCGGAAGGGCCTGCCTCTTCCTCTGCCTGTCATTTTTTAAATGACCCTGTGACAAAACTCTCAGTCCCTATACTGATAAAGGACTGCTGCAGCATAGGGCAGCAGTCAGACTCAGCAGTAGTGCACCTCAACCCTATGTATTGTGGACCTATACCAGTCCTTAAGGAATAGCAGACTGTACCTCACTCAACCCTATGTACTGTAGCACCCTAGACCTTACCAGTCCTTATAAGGACCTTTGTGGAACAAGTAGGTTGTGAATGATTAGCAGACT
Organism: Lithobates pipiens; assembly: GCF_037356315.1. Taxonomy (NCBI): domain Eukaryota; kingdom Metazoa; phylum Chordata; class Amphibia; order Anura; family Ranidae; genus Lithobates; species Lithobates pipiens. The sequence continues at coordinate 641,685,716 of NW_027507903.1, forward strand.
GTACCTCAGTCCCTATACTCATAAAGGACTGCTGCAGTATAGGGCAGCAGTCAGACTCAGCAGTAGTAGTGCACCTCAGCCCTATGTATTGTGGACCTATACCAGTCCTTAAGGAATAGCAGACTGTACCTCACTCAACCCTATGTACTGTAGCACCCTAGACCTTACCAGTCCTTATAAGGACCTTTGTGGAACAGGTAGGTTGTGAATGATTAGCAGACTGTACCTCAGTCCCTATACTCATAAAGGACAACTGCAGCAGAAGGGCAGCAGTCAAGTATAATATTCTTTCTATATTTGGAAGAAAGAATATTATACGTGTACAAGCCTATTACCATACCAGTCCTGAAAAGAACCTTTGTGGACCTAATAGTAACAGCTACTGATTAAACTGACTGTCCCTCACTGCCTCACACACAGCTTCCTGCCTGTCCCTATTTAAACTGACAAAACAGAGGCTGCTGGAACAAAAACTTGAATAGCACTTTTGTGGACCTAATAGTAACAGCTAATGATTAGACTGACTGTCCCTGCAGCACACAGCGTCCTGTCCCTCTCTCTACACTGACAAGAGACAGGCTGCTGCAACAATCAGTAGCACAGCAGTGCCTCAAACCTATATCCTGAACTACACCTAACACCTATACCAGTCCTGAAAAGAACTTTTGTGGACCAAATAGCTAGCCATTTGGGTCACTGCAATCTCTCCCTGCTCCACACAGCAACCTCTCCCTATAGTGACAGAAGAAAGAATGTAAAATGGCCGCCGGATCGGGTGTATTTATAAGTTAGGGGGAATGTCCAAGTGTCCATGTGCTGTAATGTCTCAATTGGCTGTCCTGTACCCCATGATGGATGTGTCATCATAGGTCAAAGTTCTTTTACACAGTAAACACGGAAGTCCGCCGGGCGAACGGCGGCAATAGTCCGCCGATTGGGCGGACAGGGAACAGCCGAAATTCACCGCGAAACGACCGCCGGGCGAACCGTTCGGTCATCCCTAACCTCAAGTCAGAGGTTCTGCAGCCGGAGGTGCCTCCTTTGTGCCCGCCACGACGGGACCCCCCGCCGGGGGGGCCCATGCCACTGTCGGCCCTGCCGAAGCCCTTTTTCCCAGCTTAAACTTGCTCACCAGTTCTTTGATACCTGCCAAAAAATCTAACAGGCCCGTGGAAGCTCCCGCTGACCACACCGCTCTAGTCTCCTGACCTTGACCCACTGCTTGTCCTCCAACTCCCATGTTATCCGAATCACACATCACAGGTGATTGTACAGGTGACTTACCAGGCTGCACAGGTGACGCCCCATCAGCCAAGTGCCTGTTCTCCACTGCTGTGTCCTGCAACCAGTCCTCCCCATGTACCGCCGCCTGCTCCCTGAGATGGGCAAGGATGCACTCCAGTGGCCATGCTGTCCTGAACTTTTCCCCAGGCTGTCTGCTTACTCCCAGAATGCAGAGAGAGCTTATAAAACCTCTTCTAAACCCTTCCCCCTCGGCACCATAGTACTTACCCTTACACTTTAATGTTCCTACCATTAACCCCGTCATGCCCGCCCTGTGCCTATTTATTCTGGCATTGCTGCGGGCTCTCTGACTAAGGACATGGATTACTGGGGTCTGATGAGACCAAGATAAATGTACTTGGTTCAGATGTTATCAAGCGGATGAGGAGTCTAGATGAGGAGTACAAAGAAAAGTGTGTCTTGCCTACATTCAAGCATGGTGGTGGGAGTGTCATGGTCTGGGGCTGCATGACAGGTGCCGACACTGGGGAGCTACAGTTCATTGAGGGAACCATGAATGCCAACATGTACTGTGACATACTGAAGCAGAGAATCCCTCCCTTCGGAGACTGGGCCACAGTGCAGTATCCCAACATGATAATGAAACTTCCAAGATGACCACTGCCTTGCTAAAGAAGCTGAGGGTAAAGGTGATGGACCGGCCAAGCATGTCTTCAGACCTAAACCCTATTGAGCATTTGTGGGACATCCTCAAATGGAAGGTGGAGGAGCACAAGGTCTCTAACATCCACCAGCTCCGTGCAGGGCTGGACTGGCCTACCGGGATACCGGGAGATTTCCCGGTAGGCCGCCTGCCCTGGGGCCGCTTTTAGTTGCGGCTGCATTGGGGCTTGCTACTGCGGATCACAGCACTGGCTGGCTCTGTGTTCGGCGGCCGCGCTGTGACATGGCCCCCCCCCCCCAGACCGGCCTGTGTGATAGTAGACAGAATCAACGTTTTGCCTATCACACAAGCCGATCGGGGGGGCGGGGCCATGTTACAGAGCGGCTGCCGAACACAGAGCGCCAGCCAGCGTTGTGATCAAGAGGAGAAGATATCGCCCGTACAGCCCGCCATGTGTGCCTGGATAGGAGGATCAGCAGGGGGGCTGCATATAGAGGAGATGAGCTTTCTATATTCCTCCATGCAGCTGCTGAATGCTTGCAGGAAGGAGAGGAGAATCAAGCATTCAGTGGCTGCATGGAGGAATATAGAAAGCTCATTTCCTCTATATGCAGCCCCCCTGCTGATCCTCCAACTTCTTTTACTGCCCCCCAGTTCACATTGTGCTCCATGCCCCCCCAGTGCTCTTCTCCCCACCACACTCTCCAGCCCCCCCCCCCCACAGTTCTCTCCACCCCTGTTCTTTCTACCCCCCAACCTGCTCTCAAGTTCTCTCCATCCTTCTGTAGCCACCATCCCAGCGCTATCCACCCCCCCCAGTGCTCTCCCCCCAGTGCCCGTACAGCCCGCCGTGTGTGCCTGGATAGGAGGATCAGCAGGGGGGCTGCTCCCCCTTCTTTCCAGCTCCCACCCAGTGCTCTCCACTTCCCCAGGACCAGAGGACAGGCTGACTGGGGCCGGAAAATGAGGACGGCTGAAGGTGCAGGTGGCCAGGGACCACTTCATCTCACAGCAAACAGATCCTCCGGAAGGAGCACTGCCCCCATCCAAAACAAGAACAGACCCTGCCTGCTGCTGCCCTTCATGGATATCCTGCTGGCATGCAAGGTACCGTACCGAGCATCAACAACACACCTTCCCACAGATGTAGACTGCAGACTGGGACATGGGGCACAGGAGGGGCTGCATTCATGGGCATAGTGAGACTGCATTCATGGCACAGTAAAGCTGCATTTGATGGGCACAGTGAGGCTGCAATGGTGGACACGGTGAGGCCGCATTTGTGGGCACAGTGAGACTGCATTCATGGGCAGAGTAAAGCTGCATTTGGCGGGTACCCACCCCCTTACCTTAGTGTATTGTTTCTGTGGAAGGTGGTCCCCCCCACGTTCTGAGTTCCTGGGGTCCCCCTTGATGATTGTCCACTTACCACTTTTAACTGGAATTTGCATATATATATATATATCCCTATGTGATTTCATATCTATATATAATACACTCTTCATCAAAGGTGCTTTAAAATAACGTTATGCTGTGGGGCTGGTATGACATTTTTTCCAGGGCTGGTTTTTATTCCCAGTCCGGCCCTGGCTCCGTGATGTCGTCATGGAGGAGTGGAAGAGGACTCCAGTGCCAACCTGTGAAGCTCTGGTGACCTCCATGCCCAAGAAGGTTAAGGCAGTGCTGGAAAATAATGGTGGCCACACAAAATATTGACACTTTGGGGCCAATTTGGAAATTTTTCACTTAGGGGTGTACTCACTTTTGTTGCCAGAGGTTTAGACATTAATGCCTGTGTGTTGAGTGATTTTGAGGGGACAGCAAATTTACACTGTTATACAAGCTGTACACTCACTACTTTACATTGTAGACAAGTGTCATTTCAGTGTCACATGAAAAGTATAATAGAAAATATTTCCAAAACTATGAGGGGTGTACTCACTTTTGTGAGATGTTGTATGTGTGTGTGTGTGGAACAAACTGAAGAGAAGCTGATTGGTTGCCATGGGCAACTGCTCCAGATTCTGTTCGCTTCAAGCTTGATCAATTTCCCTAAATGTCTTTTTATCTGTTTTAGCAGTCATATGTGTAAATGAGAAGAATGGTGGGGGCACATCAGGGCACATTGGAGCACATCAGGGCACATCAGGGCATATTGGAGCACATTGGGGCACATCAGGGCACATCAGGGCATATTGGAGCACATTGGAGCACATTGGGGCACATCAGGGCACATCGGGGCACATCAGGGTATATTGGAGCACATTGGGGCACATCAGGGCATATTGGAGCACATTGGGACACATTGGGGAACATCAGGGCACATTGGGGCACATCAGGGCACATTGGAGCACATCAGGGCACATCAGGGCATATTGGAGCACATTGGGGCACATCAGGGCACATCGGGGCACATCAGGGCATATTGGAGCACATTGGGGCACATCAGGGCATATTGGAGCACATTGGGGCACATTGGGGCACATCAGGGCATATTGGAGCACATTGGGACACATTGGGAAACATCAGGGCACATTGGGGCACATCAGGGCACTCTCTTCTCATCCATCCCAGATGATGTCACAAGCAAATAGGGGTAGATGAGAAGCGAGGGAAGGGATTGTGTGGAGGAGGGACAGAGACCAACTACTAAGACCAAATGGCCATCTCTTCTGCAGACAGTCAGTTCAAGGAATGTTCAGAGTGAGGGAGGGGTACCCCAGCTTTGGCAAATTGATTTTCAAAAATGCTAACTGCTCCATTAGCTGGGGGGACAACTGGGATCTTTGGGGTGACAGGATGTTTCCCGTCTCAGAAAACACCCGCTCACTCTGGACACTTGTCGGAGGGCAGGACAGTAGCTCCTTGGCAATATCTGCGAGGGCAGGCCACTCCTCGCTCTTCCCCTGCCAAAAAAACATTGGATCTGTGGTGGGGTGCACTGGTGGGGCTGACAAATAGGACATGACAACCTCCTTTGCTGATATGGGTTTCTTGGGGTGCACTATGTTGGAGGTTCCCATTAGGGTGTCAAGTGCCTCAGTCAAGACAGAAGATGCTCCGCTGGCAGGAGCTCTGCTCACTTCACTAGATGTAGATGATGCATGGGAGAGGGGGTCTTCAATATCTTCTTCCTCCTCTTCCTCTTCTCCCAGACTTACCATCTGCCTTTCCCTCTGACGCACCCTGTTGATTAGTCTGTCCCGCCATGTTGTCAGAGCACTACACTGCACAGCCATTTTTCCCTTGATGCGAGGGTAACACATGGCAGCCAGCATCAGTTCTGGGCAAGAGGCGGTCAACTCCTGCGTGCGCCTGCCCAACTCCATCAGAAATGTGTTTAGCAGAGCCAACACATCAAGTTGAGGGCCACCACCAGGCAAAGGTTCCTCAGCCGACTTGAACCACTCCAATTTGCTCTGAAGGTGGTTGAAGAGTGGGAGCACATGACCAATGCTGGCATCCTCGCGGCTTAGGTGTTCTGTAACAGAGAGGAAAGGCTTGAGGACTGCCACAATCTGCCCGATTATGGCCCAGTCCTCCCTGCCTAAAGGTCTCTCTATGCCAATGTTATGATCACAGGCCATGGCATGGAGAGCCTTCTGCTGCTCAAGGATGCGTTCCAGCATTGCTAGGGTTGAATTCCACCTAGTCCCCACATCCTGTTTTAGACAGTGTTCTGGAAGGCCTGCCTTCCTCTGTTCCACCCTGAGGAGGTGGCTGTCCCTCACACTCTGATGGAAGTGGCCAGCCATCTTCCGACAAGAGTCCACCACTTTGGACAGCCTTCCATCGCCACCAGAAATGGTCTCCACCAACTGAAAACTGTCAGTTACCACCTGGTGGAGAAGGTGGGCTGAGCAGCGCACACCCACAAAGCTGCCATCCCTTACAGCCTTGACCATGTTTCTGCCTCCATCAGTGACAACATAGCCAATCCGGTAGTTGCTGTCTGCCTGTCCAAACCACTGCAACAACATTTTCTGCAGGGCTTGCAGGATGTTTCGCGCTGTGTGCTTTTCATCAAGCACCTCAGCGTGCAGGAGGAAGGAACGGTACCCATGTTTGTCAACTACTGACGAGGATCCAGATGTTTGAACTACATCATGGGACACCTTGGCCTGCCACCAATGTGCCGTCAGGGACAGGAAGGCATGCTGGGCACTACACGCACTCCACAGGTCAGTGGTCAGGTGCACTGCCTGTCCACCTGCCCTTCCAATCTCCTCCTTGAGCACCCCGACACAAGACCTGTATAAGGCTGGCACCACAGTTTGGCTGAAGGTCTTACGTGATGGCACACAGTACTGTGGTGCAACAGCCTGCATCAATTGCTTGAAGGGCTCACCTTCCACCATGTTGAAAGGTGCTCCTCCAACTGCAATGAGCTGGCCAATCAGGCGTGTTATTTTATGCACCTGCGCCCGAGACATAACCTTACTCTGAAAGCCACCAAAATCTTCCAGGGTGGCCTGGCTGGTATGGATTGGATGCGGGATGGTGGCTGTGGCGGTGCCACTATTGGTTCCCCTTTTGGTGTTTGGAGGAGTGGCCATGATACTTTTCTCCCCTAACAGCACTGCATGGTGGTGCACACGCATGTGCTGGTTCATGCCACTGTTACTGAGATGCCCTATGTCTTGGCCCCGGCTGACCTCCCTGCCACAGTGATTGCATTTGGCCTTTTGACCGACACCAATTCTTTGAAAATGCTGCCAAATGCTGGAATGGCAGCCACCACCTCGGACACTGCCTGATGGAATACCTTCCACTGCAGTGGTCACACTCTCTTTCTGAGGTTCGGCAGGAGCGGGAGGAAGAGACCTGAACATCCCAGGTATATTGGGTGCTGTGATGGATTGAGGTCTAATGGTTGCATTGGCCCATTCTGATGCTGGAGGCTTATAAAGCACTTGGGCAGGGGTCTTTTCAGGAGAAAAAAGTAGTGGGGACTGAGGGGAGATACTTTCTGGGCTGTCGTGGTGCCAACATGGGTAGAGGGCTGGAAATTACATTTGTCTACAACAATGTCAGGAAAGCCTGCTTCTACCTCTTTCACATTGCCAAGGGAACAGTGATCATTAGAAGCAGTAAACTCTGTCTCCTTGCTGACCACTGCCAAGCTCCCTGTAGTGCTGATGGTGATGGCACTGGCAGCAATGGTGGTGGTGACATCATCATGAGCCTCGGCCTCCTGACATGTTTCCTGCTGCATGGCCAGGATCTCCAGCTTTGGCTGCACAAATGTATGTGCACTGGGAACCCCTTTGGCCTGCCCTCTTCCATAAAAGGTACCAATGGGCAGCATGTTACCAGCAGCAGTGGCAGAGGTGGTAGCGCCACTTTTGCTATGAATTGTGCTGCTGGTTCTAGGAGGTAAATCCTGGAACAGCTGGCGACATGCAAATGTCTGCTGTTTGCCAGGCTCTTTACCACCAGCAGTCTTCACTCCCAGTCGCCTCAGCTTTATGGGAGGTGAGCTGAGCTCAGAGGGTGCAGAGACAGAACGTCCCACCTGCTGCTCATGTACACAGCTCATAGCTCTCCCCCAGCAGCACTCTTACTGCTTTTTTGGCCTTGTTTGCTGCTCATTTTTCCTTTAAAAGTTAGAAAAATGTAGACAAAAAAAAATATGATTTTGATTGCAGCAAACTAACACCAAAATCACCAAATGTACAAAAAAGTATTATACAAACAGAAAATAACAAAATATTAACTAAATGAAACAAGAAATGAAAAAAAAAAATGATCTCTCAAAACCAACCAAAAAACGAATAAAACCAGAAACTAAACACTAAGAGATGATACACTTGCAAACTACAACTGATATAAACTAAAATGAACAATGAAAAGCTAAGGTTTGCAAAGATATTCGCTCAGATGCACAGAGAAATAATCGTGTGATCTGCTCCACTACACTAACTAACCCACAAAGGGAAGTCACATGATCGGGCCTGCCCTGTAGGCCTCAGCAGCAGAAAAAAACCTCTGATTGGTCAACCAAGTCACGTGTTGTTTCCGTAGTAACGAAATTTGGACATATTGTCATATTGAGGTATATATTTTTTCCTTTAAAATCATCGTAAAGAACGTTCGTACAAGTTAACGAACCTAACGACAATTCGTATTTCGTACGAATTAAAATTGAATTTCGGACACGAAATACGAAGTACGAATTAATTCTAACATGAACTGGAACGGAACGGAACGAAACAAATTTATTGACGGCGCCCATGTCTAATACATAAACATTTTCATTGAAAAATATATCTCCGCTGGCAGCGCTGGGTAATATTATTGCACTTATATCAGCATATTAGCAACCGCCCATTGACAAAGTAAATGTACTTATTCTAATTACAAACACCTGATATAAACAAGAATAATAAAAAGGTGAGTAATACCAAAACCTAAATAAAAATGAAGAAATGAAAAATAAAAAATAAGTAAAAGAATATAATACTGAATTAAAATAAAAAATAAAAAATAATAATAATAAATATTATTTAATGAAAAATATGAATATAATGTAATAAAAAATGAATCAACACTACAAAAAAATTAACTAAAATGCAGCTAACTGATCCGGAAAAAAACAGATAAGTAGAAGACCCAGACTAGTAAAACATGTATGGGGAGGACGGAGTTGGTATAAAACCACCAGTAGCCAATAGACAAAAATAAAACTAAAACTAAAAACCACTTTTTAAAAACCAATAGAGGTGTATAATATAGATATAAGTAAATACCCTCTGGTATAAGACCTGTGCGTCTGACCTAAAATGATTGGAAAAAATCCTCAAAACCCTCCTTAGCCGGTTGCATATATAACATTCGACCTCCAGGGTCTGGGGTTCATTAATATATTACTTTGCTTACAATGGACCCGGATTATGGGACTGGGCCAGCCGAAACAAATATTAGGCCCTAAAGCGGACCTACCTAAGGTTAAAATGAGGGTAGGAGAATTAAAAATGGTATAACATATACACGGTAATAAACGGTTAAGGTGTCACAAAACGAAACCTAGTGGATATTCAATCTTGACACCTTGCAGCCAGCAGGAATGAATATCGATTTGGACCTTAATTGTTTTTTAACAAATTTTTAATTTTTGATTACTACACAAGTTCATCCTACCATTGCAGGCATCCCCACATAACATGGGGATCGGGTGTTAGTCTTAGGAGGTTCCTTACCTTATTGGATGGGCAATATCCTGAGAACAATGAGCATTGAAATCCCAGGTATAGTTGAACGGATTACACCCAATCCCTTATCTCAGGTGGGGCCGAATGTAATATACACTATAAATATGGCACTGGGTTATTATATAAAAGTTTACCCCATCTTGAAAAATTATTCGGCATAGGAGACCACCTAGATTGCATACCCTAATGACTTTAGGAGTCTTAAGCCTAGTTCAGGACCCCTTATCTGTTGGACTCTGAATAGTATTAAGATGTGGCCTATCCCCTCTCTTGGGTCTCATAATCGCCCTTTTCTCTCTACATTTATGTTTTATATTTTAATATGTTTTATATTTTATTGTTCCATTTTTCTACTTTCTCATTTTCCCCTCTCCTATAAGTGCAATAGGTAGTTCAGGTATTCATATGGTATACCAATTTGAATTCTCCAACCCTCATTTTAACCTTAGGTAGGTCCGCTTTAGGGCCTAATATTTGTTTTGGCTGGCCCGGTCCCATAATCCGGGTCCATTGTAAGCAAAGTAATATATTAATGAACCCCAGACCCTGGAGGTCGAATGTTATATATACAACCGGCTAAGGAGGGTTTTGAGGATTTTTTTTCAATCATTTTAGGTCAGACGTACAGGTCTTATACCAGAGGGTATTTACTCATATCTATATTATACACCTCTATTGGTTTTTAAAAAGTGTTTTTTAGTTTTATTTTTATTTTTGTTTTATTTTTGTCTATTGGCTACTGGTGGTTTGATACAAACTCCGTCCTCCCCATACATGTTTTACTAGTCTGGGTCTTCTACTTATCTGTTTTTTTACTGATCATTTAGCTGCATTTTAGTTAATTTTTTGTAGTGTTGATCCTTTTTTTATTACATTATATTCATATTTTTCATTAAATAATATTTATTATTATTATTATTATTATTTTTACAATTTTATTTTTAATTTTAATTCAGTATTATATTCTTTTACTTATATTTTATTTTTCATTTCTTCATTTTTATTTAGGTTTTGGTATTACTCACCTTTTTATAATTCTTGTTTATATTAGGTGTTTGTAATTAGAATAAGTATATTTACTTTGTCAATGGGCGGTTGCTAATAAGCTGATATAAATGCAATAATAATACCCAGCGCTGTCAGCGGAGATATATTTGGCAATGAAAATGTTTATGTATTGCTGGTGGAATTGTTTCTGTATGCTGACAGCGCCGGTATTTACATATGTAGGATGCAGTGCTCCACATACACATTTTTTTTTCCTCCGCGGGCTACACTTGTTATGAAACCGGGTCCTGCCTTCCTGGGAGCGCATCTGCAGTCATTTGGCTGGCATTCCCATGATAAATATGGCGGTTTATGCGCCGCGCAGGTGCAGAGGAGTACTGCACCCTATATAAAGTGAAGGGTGCACCAAAATGGCCGCTCCAGATGATGTCGGTGTGACGAAATTAGTAGGGTGTGGCCACGGGACGTGCACCATTCACTTTCAGCTGTAACACCAACAGGACGTGGTTTATGTTACTGGCATTTTTATTGCATACTAAATGCGAGTACAACCCTGTTATTTAATAAAGTACTGTCTGTTGAAACGATTTACACTATGGAGAACCAAAACGGAGTACCCCCAGCGGATGACAAACGAACCCCCCCAGAGATCCACATAGCGGCACAGGGGCTCACACTGTGGAGGCTATACCACCCCTGCAGGGGCAGGGTATCTGGTGAGGGCATTACCCATTTTTTGTCACGCACACTGGAAAGATACTCCTTATTTAACCTCACATCTCCTGCATGAATTATCTGTACAAACTTTTGGGACTTTGTGGAAACTTTTAGCACTTGTACACACGGTCAGAGAATCTGTCGGAATGAGTCTTATCGGACCGCGTCGTCAGATAATCCCACTGTGTGTGGTATGCATCGGACTGATTCCGTCCGAATCTCCGTCCGATCCAAATTTCTAACATGTTGGAAATATTTCCTGACCAACTGGGCCGGACGGACCTAATCCGATCATGTGTAGAGCATTCTGATCGGACCAAGTGCCACGCATGCTCAGATCAAATTCCTACATCAAAGCTATTGGCTACTAGCCTGAATGTAGTCCCATCGTAACAAAATTACGTCATCACGTTCTGAAAGATCGGATTTTTCGCCAACTTGGCCCGACCGTGTGTATGCAACAGTTTCGGACGCAATCCGTCGGACTAAATCCAACGGGCAAAATCCGACGGATTTGGTTGGCAAAATCTCCGACCGCGTGTACGTGGGCTTAGTGCTTCCTTGCACCTGTATATCTGATGATTTATTGATTACCTATGAGATACTTTCACATTTTGCACTTTTTGATATATTTGTTTGTATTTTCACAAATTAATATTTTATTAGCACTCTAGTGTAAGGAATGTATACTGGATTTGTATACACATATATATATATATTTTTTTTTTTCTCAGGATTGGTATAATTTTGCACGGACATTTGATTTATATATTTTCTTACCTTTATTGATATTCTACTAATTAGAATGTGGTTTAGATAGACGTATCACACCTCACAAACGCATATTTATTTAATCACATTTTTTCACCAATAGAAGTACATCAGAGGTGAAATAATAGAAGTATACATACTTTTTCCTTTTTATTTGTTTTTCTCTCAATTTTCTAATTTTTATTTAGGCTTCAATTTTTAAAGGTATAGCGCCAGATCTGTCATTTTTTTGCATGCCCGTCTGTTTTCCCCTGTGCTCATGCCGGGGGAAGGGGGGGGGGGCATCCATCCTCCCTCTTTCTCCCTAGTTACACCAGCATCAGGGGGAGGGGGTATCACTGAATGTCGTCACCCCTCCCATACACAATTAGTAGCGTATGGGAGGGGGGAGAGGGCCCTAAAAGACGTTGTGAGCTGGGTCTAATGTACATAACCACGCCCATGGGCTGTACGGGGTGGGGATCGATGCATGATGTGAGCTGTACTAGTGCTAGTGTCTCCTGCTGGGGCTCCTCTGCAGCTAAGTATGTGTCCAATTGCAATGTACACATAGTAATAATGGACAACTTCTCCACACATTGTACATTTGGAATTGTATCTCCCGGCTTCTCATTCAAACAGGAGCCCACATATTTTGACACTGGCTCTCGGATGTGGGGGCGGGGCGGAGCTTCATCCCTCCAGCTAACTGAATTCCAGCGCTATATACACCGTTTCACAAAGTCCGGCCTGATAAAACTGCAACCAGCTTTATCTTTGCACTCATTCACACGGCCGTCCAGGGCTACACACACCCAGATTAGCATTTCTGCAGCCTGCACAGCCAGGTATTCATGAGCTGCTGCCAATCAATCAATGATAGGCTCTGCAGCTGATATGTGACCGCACATGAAGAAATTACCTACAGTTAGGCCGCGTACACACGCGCGGACTGTTCGCCCAACTTTGTCCGTCCAACAGTTTCAGCAAACAGTCCGCTCAAAATTAGCATGGACATTAGCATGGACGGACATGCCCACACACGACGAACGAACAGTTTGCTGAAACCGTGCGCGATGACGTGAACAGCACGTACGACGGGACGAAAAATACGACGTCCTATACACTGCATTATAGCTTTCGGCGTGAAAATCCTTTCTGAGCATGCGCGCAACTTTGTTTGACGAACAAGCCTACACACGAGCGGGCTGTTCGCTGAAACAAGGTTTCAGCGGACAGTTTTTCGGAAATTCCGAAAAACCTTGTCCGTCCAACTGTCCGCTGAAACTGTCCGCTGAAAGCCCACACACGAGCGGACTGTCCGCCCAAACACTGTTCAGCGGACAACGTTGGGCGAACAGTCCGCCCGTGTGTACGCGGCCTTAGGGTTAGATGAGCGGCCTTGACAAAGGACAGTTTTATGGTGTAATATTGGCGCGTTTTCTGTGTGTTAAGAAAATTAACAACTTAATCTAGTAGCTCTTCTGCCACCCTTGGCCACATGCGTGCCCCCCTCCTCTTTCAAGCTGCAGAGATGGGGGGGAGTTCTGACGGACTTTCCGAATGAACGGACTTGGCCACACACAATCACACCAAAGTCCGACGGATTCGAACGTGATGACGTATGACTGGACTAGAATAAGGAAGTTCATAGCCAGTAGCCAATAGCTGCCCTCGCGTCGGTTTTTGTCCGTCGGACTAGCATACACACGAGCGGATTTCTCAGTAGGAACTGGGTCCGGCGGAGTTCTGTCGGAAAAAATTTGAAACATGTTCCATTTCTAAAGTCTGTCAGACTTTTGCAAATCAAAAGTCCGCTGCAGCCCACACACGATCGAATGGTCTGCTGGAATCATTCCGTCTGACTTTTGATGTTGAAAAGTCCGGTCGTGTGTACACGGCATAAGTGTGTTCCTGTCTTAGCGTGTTCAGTCACAGCATGTTCTGTCATGACGGTTTGTCAGTAGGTGGTCATGGCGGTTCTGTCAGTATATTCAGTTTCAGCATTTTTTTTTTCCCCCAAGTCATAGTCATAGCCTTCTGTCATAGTGGGGCTGTCATAGTGTGTCACTGTCATAGTGGGTGCTGTCACTCACGTTCAGTCATGACGTTCCAGTCTAGCGGGGTTCAGTCTAGCGGATGCATCCTAGCGTAGTCGGTCAGCGTGTCCAGCCTCAGCATCTTGGTCATACCGTGTCCAGTCATAGGGTTCCATCATTTCGTAGCATTTTCATTCGTAGCTTTTTCATTCGCAGCATTTTCATTCGTAGCTTTTTCATTCGCAGCATTTTTCTGGCGTAGCATTTCATTCATATAGATTTTCCTGTGGTAGCATCTTCCTGTGGTAGCATCTTCCTGTCGTAGCTTTCATTCATAGCATTTTCCTGTCATAGCTCTTTCCTGTCATAGCTTTCATTTGTAGAATTTTCCTGTCATAGCTTTCATTCGTAGTATTTTCCTGTCGTAGCGCTTTCCTGTCATAGCTTTCATTCGTAGCATTTTCCTGTCATAGCGCTTTCCTGCCATAGCTTTCATTCGTAGCATTTTCCTGTCATAGCTTTCATTCGTAGTATTTTCCTGTTATAGCTTTCATTCGTAGTATTTTCCTGTCATAGCTTTCATTCGTAGCATTTTCCTGTCATAGCTTTCATTCGTAGTATTTTCCTGTCGTAGCGCTTTCCTGTCATAGCTTTCATTCGTAGCATTTTCCTGTCATAGCGCTTTCCTGCCATAGCTTTCATTCGTAGCATTTTCCTGTCATAGCTTTCATTCGTAGTATTTTCCTGTCATAGCTTTCATTCGTAGTATTTTCCTGTCATAGCTTTCATTCGGAGCATTTTTCTGTCATAGCTTTCATTCGTAGTATTTTCCTGTCATAGCTTTCATTCGTAGCATTTTCCTGTCATAGCTTTCATTCGTAGCATTTTCCTGTCATAGCTTTCATTCGTAGTATTTTCTTGTCATAGCTTTCATTCGTAGTATTTTCCTGTTATAGCTTTCATTCGTAGCATTTTCCTGTCATAGTTTTCATTCGTAGCATTTTCCTGTCGTAGCGTTTCCTGTATAGCTTTCTTTCATAGCATTGTCCTGTCGTAGCTTTCGTTTGTAGCATTTCTGTTAGCTAGTGCTCACATTCAGGATCTGCCACGTCTACGGATCCACACGGGCTGAGGTTTTGTTTTAATTGATTGTCGTCCCACAATCTTCTCGCCCGTATACCAGATGTCATACGATGCACGTTAATTTAAAATAATGCATTTGGGTGGCAAAAAGGAATGCAATCTATACACTAGGGGGAGAGCTTCTGGGGGAATCTAGGATGGAAAAGGACCTGGGGTCCTAGTAGATGATAGGCTCAGCAATGGCATGCAATGCCAAGCTGCTGCTAACAAAACAAACAGATAATTGGCATGCATTAAAAAGGGGATCAACTCCAGAGTTAAAATGATAATTCTCCCACTCTACAAGACTCTGGTCCGGCCGCACCTGGAGTATGCTGTCCATTTCTGGAAACCAGTCCTCAGGAAGGATGTACTGGAAATGGAGCGAGTACAAAGAAGGGCAACAAAGCTAATAAAGGGTCTGGAGGATATTAGTTATGAGGAAAGGTTGTGAGCTCTGAACTTATTCTCTCTGGAGAAGAGACGCTTGAGAAGGGATATGATTTCCATATACAAATCCCTTACTGGTGACCCCACAATAGGGATAAAACTTTTTCGCAAAAGGGAGTTTAACAAGACTCCCGGCCACTCATTAAAATTAGAAGAAAAGAGGTTTAACCTTAAACTACGTAGAGGGTTCTTTACTTTAAAGAGGGATTCCACCTAAAAAAAAAAATATTAAAAGCCAGCAGCTATAAATACTACAGCTGCTGACTTTTAATAAATGGACACTCACCTGTCCCGGGTTCCAGCGATGCCGAGGCCGATCGATCGCTCGGCTCTCGGCTGCTGCCGTCACCATTCTAGGTGAGGGAATCAGGAAGTGAAGCGAATCGGCTTCACTTCCCGGTTCCCTACTGCGCATGCGCGAGTCGCGCAGCGCAATAGGAATTGTCCGCGCTGTCACTGGGACCCGTGTGTGTCCCAGCAGACAGCGCGGCAGGACAGGAAGTGGGTGTAAATACCTGTCTTTGACAGGTATCTCCATCCCCCTCCCCCCTGTAAGGTGCCAATTGTGACACCGGAGGGGGGTTGGGTTCCGATCAGCGGAAGTTCCACTTTAGGGTGGAACCCCGCTTTAAGAGCGGCGAGGATGTGGAATTCCCTTCCACAGGCGGTGGTCTCAGTGAGGGGCATCTATAGTTTCAAGAAACTATTAGATTTATCAGTATTCTTAGAACAGTAATAGGGTGAAGTAAATACCAATTGCTGCTATCCACTTACTGTACTTTGATAGTTGGACTATCCCTCTAAAAGATGAGGTTGGCTGCTACTGTTTGGCTTTTGAGAATTTAAATATATCTTCTTTTTCTCTCTTCTGTTTTTCCTTCTTCTTTTTTGTCATAAATTTTGCTTTTGTTGTCTCGTCTTCTTTATCATTTAGTTGCCAGTTTTTCGCTTTTGGTTTCCCGGACACATATTGGTGGCAGTCATTAAAGGTGGTGCTAAAATCATGACACGGATCTGCTAAATATGGACCGGCTACCACCAATGTGCTATATGCATATTTGCATGGTGATGGCGATGAGGGATCCCCTTGGGTGAAAGTTATGTTTGCACAATATTTTGAGTAGATTTGTATGCATGGGATGGAAGCGAGTTGTGTATGGCTGGCTGTGGTGGACACCGGTGTCTCATCATGAGCAAGCACACCCTCCCCTCCTGAACCGTACCAGGCCGCATGCCCCCAACATGGGGGGGGGGGTGAGTGCTTTGGCAAAGAGGGCTTCCTGCGGCCCCCCACCCCAAAGCACCTTGTCCCCATGTTGATGAGGACAAGGGCCTCTTCCCGTCAATCCTGGCCGTTGGTTGTCGGGGTCTGCGGGTGGGGGGCTTATCGGAATCCAAGAGCCCCCCTTTAATAAGGGGACCCCCAGATCCCAGCCTATGTGAATGAGTATGGGGTACATTGTACCCCTACCCATTCACCTGAGGAAAAAAAAGTGTCAATAAAAAACACACACTACACAGGTTTTTAACCACTTGCCGACCGCCGCACGACGATATACGTCGGCAGAATGGCACGGGCAGGCATATGGGCGTATATATAAGTCCCTGCCTGCCCGCGGGTGGGGGGCCCGATCGGGCCCCCCCCCGGTGCCTGCGGCGGTCGGCATTCCTTCGAGAGCGATCCGGGATGAGGGGGCGGCCATTCATTCATGGCCACCCCCTCGCGATCGCTCTCGACGAATGGAAATCCCCGGTGACATCACTTCCTCTCCTGTAATGTAAACACAGGAGAGGAAGTGATGTATTCTCTCCTCCGTGTCGGTATTTTTCGTTCCGACACGGAGGAGAGCGGATCGGTGAGTTGCACCAACACTCTACACACACAGTAGAACATGCCAGGCACACTCACACCCCCCCTTTACCCCCCGATCACCCCCCCAATTACCCCTGCCCCCCAGTCACAGTGACACCAATGTCATTTTTTTTTTTTTGCATTGGTGTCATTTGTGACTGTAATAACTGTTAGGGCAGTTAGAGTTAGCCCCCTTTAGTTCTAATGTGCCCCCCTAACCCCCCCCAATAAAGGTTTAACCCCGTGATCACCCCCCGTCGCCAGTGTCACTAAGGCTGGGTTCACATTGCAGCGGTTTATGAGAACGAATGTGATTCGCACCGCACTGCAGTGCAAATCACATCCGATCTCTGTGCGATTCGAGTTCAGCCATTCGCCGCACCCGCCGCACCCGCCGCAAATTCGCACGGGACCCTTTTTTTGGCCCGCAGCAGAATCGGATTGCATGGGTGTTCACACCATGCGATCCGAGTTTGCAGATCGCACTGCGATATGCGAACTGATCTGGGGGTGTCAGTAACATTTCACTGACACTCCCAGCAGTTCGCATAGGGCAGTGTGAACTGCCGCCGGGAGGCATGCGATGCGGGAACCCGCCGCGGATTCACGGCGTTTCCGCATCGCTCCAGTGTGAACCCAGCCTAATAAGCGATCATTTTTCTGATCGCCGTATTAGTGTCACAGGTGACGCTAGTTAGGCAGGTAGGTATTTAGGTTCGCCGCAGCTTTTTATAGCGCCAGGGACCCCCATATACTACCGCATAAAGCCCCCTGATTGCCCCCTAGTTAACCCTTTCACGTGTGATCACCATATAACTGTTACAGGTGACGCTGGTTGGTTAGTTATTTTTTTATAGTTTCAGGGCACCCGCCATTTATTACCTAATAAAGGTTTAACCCCCTGATCACCCAGCGGGTGTCATTTGTGACTAATAACTGTTAGGGCAGTTAGGGTTAGCCCCCTTTAGTTCTAAGGTACCCCCCTAACCCCCCCAATAAAGGTTTAACCCCGTGATCACCCCCCGTCGCCAGTGTCACTAAGGCTGGGTTCACATTGCAGCGGTTTGAGAACGGATGTGATTCGCACCGCACTGCAGTGCAAATCACATCCAATCTCTGTGCGATTCGAGTTCAGCCATTCGCCGCACCCGCCACACCCGCCGCACCCGCCGCAAATTCGCACGGGACCCTTTTTTTGGCCCGCAGCAGAATCGGATCGCATGGGTGTTCACACCATGCGATCCGAGTTTGCAGATCGCACTGCGATATGCGAACTGATCTGGGGGTGTCAGTAACATTTCACTGACACTCCCAGCAGTTCGCATAGGGCAGTGTGAACTGCCGCCGGGAGGCATGCGATGCGGGAACCCGCCGCGCATTCGTGGCGTTCCCGCATCGCTCCAGTGTGAACCCAGCCTAATAAGCGATCGTTTTTCTGATCGCTGTATTAGTGTCACAGGTGACGCTAGTTAGGCAGGTAGGTATTTAGGTTCGCCGCAGCTTTTTATAGCGCCAGGGACCCCCATATACTACCGCATAAAGCCCCCTGATTGCCCCCTAGTTAACCCTTTCACCAGTGATCACCATATAACTGTTACAGGTGACGCTGGTTGGTTAGTTATTTTTTTATAGTTTCAGGGCACCCGCCATTTATTACCTAGTCTCACTAGTGTACCCCTAAATTTAGGGGTGTCTACTTTCCAAAATGGGGTCATTTGGGGGGGTTTGTGCCATCTTGGCATTTTATGGCCTTCAAAACTGTAACGCCCTTAGAAAGCCTGAAGGCGGTGCTTGGTTTTCGGGGCCCCGTACGCGGCTAGGCTCCCAAAAAGTCCCACATATGTGGTATCCCCGTACTCAGGAGAAGCAGCAGAATTTATTTTGGGGTGTCATTTCACATATGCCCATGGCATGCGTGAGCAATATATCATTTAGTAACAACTTTGTGAAAAAAAAAAAAAAAAAAAAAGTTTGTAATTTTCCCGCAACTTGTGGCAAAATATAAAATATTCCATGGACTCAACATGCCTCTCAGCAAATAGCTTGGGGTGTCTACTTTCTAAAATGGGGTCATTTGTGGGGGTTTTGTGCCATCTTGGCATTTTATGGCCTTCAAAACTGTAATAGGTAGTGAGAAGTGAACTCAAAAATTTACGCCCTTAGAAAGCCTGAAGGCGGTGCTTGGTTTTCGGGGCCCCGTACGCGGCTAGGCTCCCAAAAAGTCCCACATATGTGGTATCCCCGTACTCAGGAGAAGCAGCAGAATTTATTTTGGGGTGTCATTTCACATACGCCCATAGCATGTGTGAGCAATATATCATTTAGTGACAACTTTGTGTAAAAAAAAAAAAAAAATTTTTTTTTTGTCATTATTCAATCGCTTGAGGCAAAAAAATAAAATATTCAATGGGCTCAACATGCCTCTTATCAATTTCCTTAGGGGGTCTACTTTCCAAAATGGGGTCATTTGGGGGGGTTTTGTACTGCCCTGCCATTTTAGCACCTCAAGAAATGAGATAGGCAGTCGTAAACTAAAAGCTGCGTAAATTCCAGAAAACGTACCTTAGTTTGTAGATGTGACAACTTTTGCGCAAACCAATAAATATACAATTATTGACTTTTTTTTTTACCAAAGACATGTGGCTGAATACATTTTGGCCTAAATGTATGACTAAAATTGAGTTTATTGGATTTTTCTAATAACAAAAAGTAGAAAATATCATTTTTTTTCAAAATTTGCGGTCTTTTTACGTTTATATCGCAAAAAATAAAAATCGCAGAGGCAATCAAATACCATCAAAAGAAAGCTCTATTTGTGGGAAGAAAAGGACGCAAATTTTGTTTGGGTACAACATTGCATGACCGCGCAATTACCAGTTAAAGCAGCGCAGTGCCAAAGTGTAAAAAGACCTCTGGTCATTTACCAGCAAAATGGTCCGGTCTGAAAGTGGTTAAAGTCATTTATTAGTCAGCTCCGTGGGTCTTCTTCTGACTTCGGGGGTCTCTTCCGACTCCTCAGCTCTCTCCGGCCTCTTCTCCCACTCTCTGGTTCTTCTGCTGGGCTCCTCCGCTATCTTCTTCCAGCTCTTTTACTAGCTTGGCCCGGGCTTCTCCATCCTTCTTCTGATGTTGACACAACGCTCTCTCCCGTTGTAATGCTGTGCGTGAGGTGCGCAATGACTTATATAGGCATCGGCGTGATCACCGGGTGATGTCACATGGTGACCCCACCCTTTATGATGTCACAGTCCCAGCATGCCCTGGGACTTGATGCCATAAGGGGCGGGGTCAACAGTATCTCATTAAAGTGGAGTTGCCCCCCAAAAAATAAAACCACTTAAAAATCTTAAAAAAAATCAAAAAAAAATAATTGGCAAAACAAAAAATTTTTACTCACCTCTAAATACCGGTTGCTAGGGGGTCCCTCGTAGTCTGCCTTCTTCATTGCCTGGGCTGGTGACATCACTTCCCCTCGCGCCGCACATTCACCTGGGACCTGTCACGTGTCCCAGGTGACTGTACGGCGTATCACGGCGCCCTGCGCCGCTCGCGCATGCGCAGTGGGTGCCCGGCTGTGAAGCCACAGCCGGGTGCCCACAGTATGCATGACGGCGCCGCGAGCGGAGCGGGGAGCGAGGGGGGGGCTTCGTTCCCCCGCATCGCTGGAACCCGGGACAGGTAAGTGTCCGATTATTAAAAGCCAGCAGCTGCAGTATTTGTAGCTGCTGACTTTTAATTTTTTTTTTTTAGGGGGTACCCCACTTTAAGACTTTCTTTGTCTTCATTTTAATTATTTGTGTTGGAGGAGGGTGTGGTGTTTATTTATAAATAATTTTTCTAAATATAAAATTAAAGGTGGATAATCAAATAAAATATCTAGTTCTTAAACCAGTTTATCCTCTTTGAAGAGTATCTTTGGGAATCTTTCCAGTTTGTTGTCTATACAGTATAATGAGCAGCTAGGCCAAGGCTCACCTCAGGTCTTGTTAGTTAGGATTATCGCATTTCCAAGTGAAGACTCTGACTACAAATATATATATATAGATATGGCATACTTCATATTTCCTGTGCAGAATGATAAAGTGCATCTTGTACAATAAAATTTTTATAGGCATGCGAAGTATAGCCATTCTACCGTTCTAGTTCAATTTTTTTGTCATCGTTTTTTATTTTTATACAAAAAAAGGGATTAAGATCACCAACGTATGCCACAGCAGACGTTATGAGGTTTTGGTCAGAAAATGCAACCGTGTGTATGCTCCATTGGACTTTTGCTGGCGGAATTCCCGCCAGAAAAAGATTGAGAGCAGGTTTCCTATTTTTTGGTCGGAAAAGGTTCTGATCAGAAATTCCGATTGTCTGTAGCAAATCCGACACGCAAAAATTCCTAAGCATGCTCGGAAACAATTCTACGCATGCTCGGAAGCATTGAACTTAATTTTCTTGGCTCGTCGTAGTGTTGTACGTCACCGCGTTCTTGACGGTCGAAAGCACAGAGAACTTTTGTGTGTTATCGTGTGTATGCAAGTCAAGCTTGAGCGAAATTCCGTTGGAAAAACCATCCAAGATTTTTCAGACGGAAATTCCGCTCGTGTGTATGGGGCATAAGAACAGCTTCTATCAAACTTATATAAGGACTCATGGGTTGCCTTAATCCAGTTGCTTGCTTTGGTAATTGAAAGTTGATTGAGAATTTTTGTGTGTGACTGGCATGAACTAAACCATTGTTTTCACCTTTATCCAAATGTTTCCTCCATGACAGCTGACGATGATGAGTTTGTGAACCCTTACTCTCTGGTCTCCTACATCTCCACCTCCGTAAAGAAGTTTCCTCTCCAAATCCATGGATTCTGCCAGTCTCGGTGCCCAGTGGACCGCTGGGGTAAATACGGAATTCCCTTCACTGTCTTCCCGTATGATTTCTACCCCCCATTCGTATCTGGTGGAGGAATACTCTACTCTGCCGAGTTGGTCCCCTCACTCCTCAGTGTCTCGTCCACCATCCCCGTCTTCCCCCTGGATGATGTGTATTTTGGTCTATTGGCTCTAGCTGCCAACATCTCCTTCCACCACGAGCTTCGCTTCCGTACCTTTGGGCTGAAGTCCACCAAGATTTGCCGCTTCAGGGATGTCCTGGTGGCCCACGGTTTATCAAGACATCAGCTGCAAGAAGTCTGGGATGCCCTTCCTTACACCTCTCCGTGTCCGCCCAGCAGAAAAGAGAAGCAAGAGTACGATAGGAAACTCAAAAGTGTACAAGAAAGTGACAGCGGATAGTTACTTCCTAGTTCATGTATTACCTCTTATGCCATGTAAACACGACCAGACTTTTCAACAGAAAAAGGTGAGACGGAACGAATCTGTCGGACAATTCGATTGTGTGTGGGCTCCATCTGACCTTTGCTGTCTAAAAATCTGACGGATTTTAGAAATAGAACATGTTTCAAATTTTTCCGCCGGAACTCTGCCGGACCCAGTTGTTATGGAGAAATCCGCTCGTGTGTACGCTACTCCGACGGATGAAAACCAACGCTAGGGCAGCTATTGGCCACTGGCTATGAACTTCCTTATTCTAGTCCGATCGTACGTCATCACGCAGGAATCCGTCAGAATTTGGTGTGATTGTGTGTGGCCAAGTCTATTCCTTCGGAAAGTCGGTCAGAACTCCGCTGAAGGTCCATCTGGAAGACCATTGGACCTAGTCTTCCGGAAAGTCTGGTCGTGTGTACGCGGCATTATGCCGCGTACACAGAACCAGATTTTCCGGCAGACTAGGTCTGATGGCGTTCCCAACGGACTTTCAACGGACTTCTGAACGAATGGACTTCCCCACACACGGATGGACTAAGTCTGTTCGAAAGTCCGCTCATTTTGAACGTGATGACGTAAGACGGGACTAAAAAAGGAAGTTCAATAGCCAGTATCCAATAGCTTCCCTTGTGTCGTATTTGGTTCTTCGGACCAGCATACAGACGAACGGTTTTCCCGATAGGGATTGAGTCCGTCGGACAGATTTGAAACATATTCTATTTCTAGGTCTAGGTATTATTTTAAAGAAAAACGATCGGATTATCCCACACATGATCGGATTGTCCGACGGACTGATCCCTTCGGACCTAGTCTGCCGGAAAGTCCGGTCGTGTGTACGTGGTATTACAGTGTTCACCCTACTACACATTAGTAGGGTCACTATTTACTTTCCAGAATGAGATGCCAGCCATGTGGCACAGATCGGCCCCTGCTGGGGGATCTCAACTACAAAGCTACAATGCTGCAGTCTGATCACTGGAGGATAGGAGATTAAGTAAATGCTTCCTCCTGCCTGCAGCGGAATGATGACATAATCTCAGCCTAGTCAGAGACACTGGACCAGAGTTCAAGAATTACTTTTTAATAATAACGCCCCTTTCACACTGTCAGTTTTCCAGGCGGACCCGATCAGGACTATACAATGCTTTCTGTGGAGCGGCGGATGTCAAAGGACATGTGTCCGTTGACATGCAATCCGATCCTGTCCACCAAAATTGGCAGGTGGAGATCCGTTCACCATCCGTCTGGTGGATCGGATGGCAGTTGAATGGACACGGCCAATTTTCAGCTTTCAGCGCTGTGCCTGTTTAAATGACAATTGCACGGTCATGCTACACTGTACCCATAACATTTTTTTATCATTCCCACAAATAGAGCTTTCTTTTGGCAGTATTTGATCACCTCTGCATTTTTTATTTTTTACTAAACAAATAAAAAAAAAAAAATGTTGAAAAAAAAAGTTTTTCTTTTGTTTCTGTTATAAAATGTTGTAAATAAGTACGTTTTTTCTCCTTCGCCGATGGGCACTGATAAGGTGGTACTGACGGGCACTGATAAGGTGGCACTGATGAGTTGGCACTGATGGACACTGGTAGGCTGCACTGATATGCAGCACTGATGGGCATTGATAGGTGGCACTGATGGGCACTCATGGGTGGCACTGGTGGGCACTGGGCACTGATGGGCGACACTGATGGGCACTGAAGGCTGCACTGATGGGTACTTATGGGTAGCACTGATAGGTGGCACTGATAGATGGCATTGATAGGCATCACTGATGGCACTGGCAGGCTTTGGGGATGTGCACTGATTGGCAGCTGCCTAGGTACTGATTGGCATTTGCCTGGTGGTCTAGGGTGGCATACCTGGTGGTCCAGTGTGGTGGCAATCCCTGGTGGTCCTGACGGCATCCTGGTGGTCCTGGGTGGGCATCCGAGGGGGGGGGGGCTGTGCTGATAAACAATCAGCACAGACCCCCCTATCAGGAGAGCAGTCAATCGGCTTTCCTCTACTCGCGTCTGCCAGACACAAGTGAGGAAAATCCAATGGCTCTTCCTGTTTACATCGTGATCAGCCGTGATTGGACACGGCTGATCACATGGTGAAGGGTCTCCGTCAGAGGCTCTTTTCCGAGAACGGTGTAGCGGTGTGTCAGACTGACGCGCCAGCGATCCCCGCGATGCACGAGAGCGGCCGCTTTGGGCGCCATCATATGATGTCCACCCAGAACAAGAGCCGCACTGCCCCTCCGTCATTTGACTGCGGTGTGGGCGGCAAGTGCTTAAAGACCCGGTGACCTCAGGAAAATATTTGTCTGCAATGTCTGGTACCAGGTAATGTATACAGTGGATACATTTTTTATTTTTTTTTCATTTATTTAATTTTTTTATTTCGATCTATGGATGTCTTAAGTGATAAGGCGGTAAATACAAGCTCGGTTTCAGTTTGGAACTTATTTCTATATGTTATTATGGAGGGTGCATGGATGGGTTGGTTTGCATCTACAGGACCTGGGTTGTCACTTGGGGTTTTAGGGAGTCCCAGTTGGTCTGGACAATATCGGGGTGGGTGGGTAATTTGATGTACCCACCTTTACCCATATGACCCTTATATTATCCTTTGGTGTATCGTGCTGTGGATGGGTTCTATCTGGTAAGTTAACTTGGTTATCTGGTAAGTTCCATTGGTTGGTCTAGGGGTCTAGTTATGTTTAAAGTTGCTGGGCTTGGTTGCGTAATCTATTTTTTTACTGCCATTATGGGAATTGCTGGTCATCTACTACAAGCTTAGCGCGGTGATAATCCCTGTTGCCCCTATGCGCCTGCTGTTTATTCATTTATTTTCCTTAGCTGGTTGGAGTCAGCTGTGCGTGCGCATGGCTGTGGTGCGATCGCCCTTGTATTGGCGCGGTGTAGAGTGTCCCGTGCCCGGTGCGCATGTGCGGGGCTGGGTGTCTGGTGAGCGCACGCATTGTTTGCATCGTTGTGTGCCAGCGCGCATGGCGTTTGTTTTCCATGGGGACACCTGTGGCGCAGGGTATGTGCGTTGGCACATTGTATGATACTTTACAGGTTTATGCGCATGTGCGGGGTTCAGTATACAATAGGCATGCGCATTGGCGATATTATCGTGCGCCTGTGTGCATGGTCCGTATGCGTGCGCGTTTACGTTATTATTGTGCGCCTTTGCGCTGTCCTCCATTCCAGCTGATAGGAATATCACTAATGGGCTAATCTGGCGGTCTCTTTTGGCGCCAATGCGCATATTTAAGCAGTGGTGGCTGAGCTGGCCAGTGAGCGGTGTATGTGCTGTGTGGATGGACCTTGCAGGCGATTATTTTGCATTCTTTGATGGGCTTTTCTATTAACTTAACCTTTGGTCCAATATTAATGGATACATTTGGGCTGTCTTTTATAGTGGAACTCTGCATGTGCGGGATCTACATTGGCCTTTCCTGTATAGCAGGGATGTGCAATTAGCGGACCTCCAGCTGTTGCAGAACTACAACTCCCATGAGGCATAGCAAGACTCTGACAGCCAGAAGCTTGACACCCAGAGGCATGATGGGACTTGTAGTTTTGCAACAGCTGGAGGTCCGCCAATTGCAGATCCCTGCTGTATAGGATATCTGTCAGACTTGTTTTGGCTATATCGGGTTGTTCCTAGGAATTTGCCTTTTGTGAAAAGCTCCCTGGTGGCCATGGATAAGTAATTTTCTTCATTCGTTTTGTTCTTTAGTTAGGTTTTCGATTGTTGGCTGATTCTAGATTAATGTATAAATTAGGATAAGAGGTATGTAATTAATTAAACCATATTTGGAATTTCTAGGTGGTCCGTTTGTTGGTAATTAATGGGTTTTGGGTACCCAAGCCACCTAGTTCAAAGTTTCATAGTTGCTAAGGTTGAATAAAGACACCAGTCCATCCAGTTCAACCTGAGTGAGTGTCTACAATTGTCCCTATCCCTGTACATTGCACACTCACATCAGTCCCTACCCTCAAGAAGCCCACAATCCAAGATCCCCATCAGGGGTGGACTGACAACTCATGGGGCCCCCAGGCAATAGGTAGATTATGGGGCCCCCAGGCAATAGGAGATTATGGGACCCCCGGGCAATAGGAGATTATGGGCCCCCCAGGCAATCAGAGATTATGGGGCCACACAGTATACAATCACACAGTATACACAGACATGTACACACAGTATACACAGACATGTACACACAGTATACACAGATATGTTTCTATTGGCTGAGAAGGTACTGGAGAGGCGGGGCAGCTATAATCTCTGGATTTTTAGACCAAAAGGATGTTGGGTTAGGGACATTTAAAAAAAAAAAAAAACACAGATTTTTACATACTGACCCTGGTTTTACTGAGGCTGGCAACCCTGAGGGGGCCCCCTAGTGGCCCGGGGGCCATCGGGCAGTGCCCAAGTGGCCAAATGGTCAGTCTGCCCCTGATCCCCATTTATATACTAGGGCCAATTTTGGACAGAAGCCAATTAACCTACCTGCATGTCTTTGGATTAGTTGAAGCCATCGTCATTAATAAAGGCGTAAGTACTTAATTAAAATTATTTTTTTTTTTTAAATTATTACGCCTTTGTTGAAAGCATTGGATTGGAGTCATTACCACAGGCATTTTTTTTATATGTTTTCATATTTTTGTTTTATCATTAGATCTATCCCAGCACTTACCTAGGTCTTGTATGTATGCAAAACCATCCATCCTACCCCCCGTTTGTTCATCCTTGGGGGAATACACCGCTACGGTCTGATTTGGCCTGTTTGGTCTTTTACTGGGCTGTACATATGCAAATCATGGTGTTTCCAGCCTTATTAAATCCAAATCAATATTTTACATGCAAATACTGATGCAAGGCACACATCTGTGTCTGTGCGATTGGCATATTAACCACTTAAAGAGGAAGTAAACCCTGATGAGTTTACTTCCTCTTTCATTCCCTGTAAAGGCAAAGCATAATGGACTACTATGCATCACATAGTAGTCCATTATGTGTCACTTACCTGACACAGGAGCCAGCAAAGTCACCGCTGTCCCTTGTAGTTCAGAGCATCCATCTTCTTGGTGGGTCTCCGTGGGTCTCGCTGCTCCGGCTGCCACACTAAGACCCACTCTGCTACCACACTAAGACCCCTTTCACACTGCCGGCGTTTTTTAGGCGCCACAACGCTAAAAATAGCGCCTGCACATCGCCTGAAAAAAGAGGGTCCATTCACTCCAGTGTGAAAGCCCCCGAGGGCATTCACACTGGAGCGCTGCCCTGGCAGGACATCAGAAAAAGTCCTGCCAGCAGCTTCTTTGGAGCGGTGAACTCAGCGCTCCTCCACCGCTGCTCCCCATTGAAATCAATAGGGCAGCGCTGCGATACCGCCGGGAAAACGCTGCTCCGACTGTGTTTTGCGGGCGGACTTAACACCTTTTCACCCGCTAGTTGGGGGGGGGGGGTGTTAAAACCTATAAAGGTACTCTTGATGAAAGCAAGAATTGGCCTTGCGGTTGACTCCCTACATGTGTTATGGTTGTCCCTGGAATGTGAATTTGCATGTTGTTCGCTGTATTGTATATGAAAACGTTAATAAATATATTTTAAACATTAAAAAAAAAAAATTGTATTGATATGCACCTGTCAGACAGGTGCGGAAAAATCGTTCTTTGGGTGAAAAAAAACAAAGTGAGATTTCCTCTCGGAGACTGGTGACATCACAGGGTGAGGGGGATAGGATTGGTGGAATATTCAGCCAAAAGTCCTGCAGTAGAGACTTCTCTATCTCTCCAAATCAGATCACTGTGATTGGCTGGAATAGCTATCCAATTATAATGAGCGATTTTTTTTTTTTTTTCATTTGGTCAGCAAAGGGACTCTATCTATCTATCTATCGCATATCTTTAACCACTTTCAGACCGGACCAATTTGCTGGTCAAAGACCAGACCACTTTTTGTGATTCGGCACTGAGTCGCTTTAACTGACAATTGCGCGGTCGTGCGACGTGGCTCCCAAACAAAATTGACGTCCTTTTTTTTCCCACAAATAGCTTTCTTTTGGTGGTATTTGATCACCTCTGCGGTTTTTATTTTTTGTGCTATAAACAAAAATAGAGCGACAATTTTGAAAAAATGAACAGTTACACTTACCGGTAACGTCTTTTCTAGTAAGGCCGCGTACACACGGGCGGACTGTTCGCCCAACTTTGTTTGTCAAACAGTTTCGGCAAACAGTCCGCTCAAAATTAGCATGGACGGACATGGCCACACACGACACTTTTTGAGCGGACTGTTTCAGCGAACTGTTTGACAAACAGTTCGCTCAACTTTTGAAATGAACGGACTCGCCCACGTAAGGCGGAGGCAAATCCGCCCATTTCGAGCGCGTGTACAGGTAGGCGGGGCCCGCGAAGGAGACGTCGTGGGCTCCGCCGCCTGGAATGGACTTAAAGGGGAACCCCAACGCCGAAAAAAATCGGCGTGGGGTCCCCCCAAAAGTCCACAACAGACCCTTGTCCGAGCACGCTACCCGGCCGGCCAGGAAAGGGGGGCGAGCGAGCGCGCCCCCCCTCCTGAGCCGTACCAGGCCGCGTGCCCTCAACATGGGGGGGTGCCTTGGGGAAGGGGGGGCCGCGCGGCCCCCCCACCCCAAAGCACCTTGTCCCCATGTTGATGAGGACAAGGGCCTCTTCCCGACAACCCTGGCCGTTGGTTGTCGGGGTCTGCGGGCGGGGGGCTTATCGGAATCCGGGAGCCCCCTTTAAGAAGGGGGCCCCCGGATACCGGCCCCCCACCCTATGTGAATGAGTATGGGGTACAATGTACCCCTACCCATTCACCTGTGAAATAAAGTACAAAAAAAAACACAACACAGAGAAAAAATATTTTATTGCACAGCTCCGGGGGTCTTCCCTCTTCGGGGGTCTTCTCGCCGGACTCCTCCGCTATCTTCGTGTAGCTCTTTTACTAGCGGAGTAGCGGAGAAGCCCGGCTTTCTTCCTCCCCGCCGCCGGCCTCTTCTCCCGACTTCGGGGGTCTTGTCCCCCTCTTCGGTTCTTCTGCCGGGCCACCGCGCCTTCTTATAGCTCTTTTACAGGCGGTGGCCCGGTCTTCTGTCGCCGCTGCCTTCCGTTCTTCTGTCGCCGCCTTCGGTTCTTCTGCCGGGCCACCGCGCCTTCTTGTAGCTCTTTTACAGGCGGTGGCCCGGTCTTCTGTCGCCGCCTTCCGTTCTTCTTCTTCTTCTTGTTCTTCTTCTTCTTCTCCAGGAGATGTTGACACGTCACTCTCTCCGGCCGGAATGCCAGAGCCGCGCTGAGCGGCCACTTATATAGTGACAATAGGGGGGTTTCACATGGTCACAGTCCCCATGTGACATCAACCCATGTGACCAACCCATGTGACATAAACCCATGTGACACCGCCCCTTGTCCCTATATAAGTGGCAGCGGAGTGCGTCCCTGGCATTGCGGTCGGAGAGAGCGTCGAGTCAACATCAGGAGAAGAAGGAGAAGAAGAACAGAAGGCGGCGGCGGCATCGGCGGCAGCGACGGCGGCGACAGAAGACCGGGCCACCGCCTGTAAAAGAGCTAGAAGAAGGCGCGGTGGCCCAGCAGAAGAACCGAAGAGGGGGACAAGACCCCCGAAGTCGGAAGAATAGGCCAGCGGCGAGGAAGAAAGCCGGACTCCTCCGCTAGCAAAAGAGCTACAAGAAGATAGCGGAGGAGTCCGGCGAGAAGACCCCCGAAGACGGAAGACCCCCGGAGCTGTGCAATAAAGTATTTTATCTCGTGTGTTGTGTTTTTTTTGTACTTTTATTTTACAGGTGAATGGGTAGGGGTACATTGTACCCCATACTCATTCACATAGTGTGGGGGCCGGTATCCGGGGGCTCCCGGATTCCGATAAGCCCCCCGCCCGCAGACCCCGACAACCAACGGCCAGGGTTGTCAGGAAGAGGCCCTTG
Organism: Lithobates pipiens; assembly: GCF_037356315.1. Classification (NCBI taxonomy): domain Eukaryota; kingdom Metazoa; phylum Chordata; class Amphibia; order Anura; family Ranidae; genus Lithobates; species Lithobates pipiens. Next base: position 641,716,056 of record NW_027507903.1, read on the forward strand.
TCCTCATCAACATGGGGACAAGGTGCTTTGGGGTGGGGGGCCGCGCGGCCCCCCCTTCCCCAAGGCACCCCCCATGTTGAGGGCACGCGGCCTGGTACGGCTCAGGAGGGGGGGCGCTCGCTCGCCCCCCTTTCCTGGCCGGCCGGGTAGCGTGCTCGGACAAGGGTCTGTTGTGGACTTTGGGGGAACCCCCACGCCGATTTTTTTCGGCGTTGGGGTTCCCCTTTAAGCCCATTCCAGGCGGCGGAGCCCGCGACGTCTCCGTCGCGGGCCCCGCCTACCTTCACACGCGCTCGAAATGAGCAGACTTTCCTCCGAGCGGGAACAGTTTGCTCATTTCGAAAGTAGCCTACACACGGGCGGACTGTTCGCTCAAACACAGTTTCAGCGGACAGTTTTTCGGAATTTCCGAAAGACTTTGTCCGTCAAACTGTCCGCTGAAACTGTCCGCTGAAAGCCCACACACGAGCGGACTGTCCGCCCAAACACTGTTCAGCGGACAAGGTTGGGCGAACAGTCCGCCCGTGTGTACGCGGCCTAAATCTTCCAGGACGGCAGGCCTGAGAGAGATGACTGGTCCACCTGACAGGAAACACAATCAACAACAAATTTAAAAGTCCCCACCCCTCCTTCAGACCCTCAGTTATGGTAAAGAAAATCCCACACCAGTGTCAGAGGGAACATTCTGTGAGGAATCAATATACCACACCAATAAAACAAGGGTAGGGAAGTAGGCCTGCCGTCCTGGAAGATTTCCTAGAAAAGACGTTACCGGTAAGTGTAACTGGTCATTTTCTCCAGTCATCTTCCAGGACGGCACACCTGAGAGGATAAGCAAGAAGTTCAGGCCTACCTTTAGGGCGGGACAACCGCTTGTAGGACCTTCCTGCCAAATGCCAAATCCTGAGGGGACAACAGTTCCACTCTGTAGTGCCTCAGAAAAGTTCTATGGCTCGTCCATGTTGCTGCTCTGCAGATCTGGTCGATTGAGGCGCCTGCCCTTTCTGCCCAGGAGGTCGCTAGGGATCTGGTTGAATGCGCCTTAAGGCGGGTTGGTACTGGTTTACCCGCCTGTCTATAAGCGATGGATATGGTTTGTCTAACCCATCTAGCTATCGTTGTTTTGGATGCTTGTAGACCCTTTCTCTTCCCTGAAAAGGTGATCAATAAATGACTGGATCTCCTAAAGTCTCTCACCCTTTCTAAATAGACTAGGAGACAACGCCTGACATCTAAGAAATGGAATCTTTCCTCTTCCTTATTCTTGGGATTCTGGCAAAAGGACGGGAGAATAATCTCCTGTGTTCTATGAAATAATGAAGCCACCTTTGGCAAATAAAGAGGATCCTGAGTGAGGATTACCCTATCCTCTAGGATGCGCAAAAAACGGCTCTTTAATTGAAAGAGCCTGTATATCACCCACCCTTCTGGCCGTAGTGATAGCCAGGAGGAAGGCCAACTTAAATGATAAAAGTTTAACAGAAATTTGAGCCACCGGCTCAAAAGGCCCCCTTGTTAGGGCATCTAATACCAGGGATAGGTCCCAGGGAGGGCAACTGACCGATCTAACTGGGACTACCCTTTCCCTGGCCGACAAAAATCTTTTTATCAGCGGTTCCTGTCCTAGCTTCCTATCAAAAAACACGGACAGGGCTGCCACCTGGACCTTTAGGGTGCTAACTGCCAAACCCTGGTCCACCCCCTCTTGAAGAAAGTCTAGGATGGTAGGTATCATCTGGAGAGCCCCCTCCTTAGACCGCAGCCAGTGGGAGAAGACTTTCCAAACCTTTGCATAAATTTTTCTGGTGACGTCTTTCCTACTGAGGAGAAGAGTATCTATCACTCTCTCCGAACAGCCCCTGTCGCGGAGTATCTCCCTCTCAACAGCCATGCTGTCAGAGAGAGACGACCCGGGTCGGGGTGAAAAATTGGACCCTGACTGAGTAGATCTCGTTGCACCGGCAGATGCAGCGGGGGAGCTATCGAGAGACTCTGAATGGTGGGAAACCAAACTCTCTTGGGCCACCAGGGTGCTATCAGTATCAGGTCTGACCTTGAGTAGGCTAATTTCTGTAGGACTCTGGGGAGAAGTACTAATGGGGGAAAGGCATAAGCCAGCCTGAAATCCCACACTTGTACCAGAGCGTCTATCCCTTCTGCTTCTTGATCCTTGTAAAGGGAGAAAAACCTGAGTACCTTCGCATTCCCTCGGGAAGCGAACAAATCTATTTCTGGCTTGCCAAAATGACTGCACACCAGGAAAAAGATTTCTTTGCTCAATGCCCATTCCCCCTGAAGGATGGGCTGTCTGCTTAGAAAATCTGCTTGCAGATTGAGTGAGCCTTTTATATGAATCGCTGACAGTGAAAGGACCTTCCTTTCTGCTTTCACAAGGATCTGCTGTGCTAACCATCTTAGTTTGTCCGACCTTGTCCCCCCTTGGTGGTTTAGGTATGCCACCGTGACTAGGTTGTCTGAAAGGACCTGAACCTCTCTGTCCTGCAGTTCCTCTCGGAAATAGTCTAAGGCTTTGCCTACTGCCAGAAGCTCCCTGAAATTGGAAGATTCCCTGGCTTGGCTGTGGTTCCAGGGCCCCTGGGTATATCGGTCTCCCAGATGAGCCCCCCAACCCCAAGCGCTGGCGTCCGTGGTCAAGACCAAAGGGTTTACCTGGGACCAGGGGCGACCATTCACCAAATTCTGTGGGTCGAGCCACCACCGCAGAGAACGAGATACCTCCTCTGTGATGGGTACTCTGTACTCTAATGTTTCTCTTTTTCCTCCCCATGAGGCAAGTAGGAAAGTCTGAAGCTCCCGAGAATGGAGTTGTGCCCAGGTTACTGCCGGAATGCAGGCCGTCATGAGACCCAGCAGTCTCATTATATATCTCAGAGAGGCTTCTCCTCTTTCCAGAAGGGTGACAACCGCATTCTGGACCTTCGCTACCTTCTCTGTTGGTAGGAATACCTTCTGTGCCTGCGAGTCTAACAGGTAGCCTAGGTATAGTTTGGATTGAGATGGAGTCAGTGAGGACTTCTCCCGGCTGACCATCCAGCCCAAGGTCTCCAGAGTTTCTAATACGATGTCTCTGTCTATTACTGCTTGCCTCTGATCCACACTGTAGATCAGCAAGTCGTCCAGGTAGGGTATTAACCCTATCCCTTGCAGATGTAGATATGCTACTACTTCGGCCATCACCTTTGTGAATACCCTTGGACTCCCTGCCAGCCCAAAGGGAAGAGCTCTGAACTGCCAGTGTTGTACTCTCTGCTGTATGCAAACTGCGAAGCGTAGGTACTTCTGGTGTTCGGGAGCAATAGGTACGTGTAGATAAGCGTCTTTTAGGTCCAGGGTGACCTGCAGATGTTTTCTTACTGAGTAAATACTCTCCATCCTGAACTTCTTGTGAAGTAAGTAACGGTTGAGTCTTCTCAAATTTATTATCAACCGAAATTTGCCTGAGGGTTTTGGAACCACAAATACGTGTGAGTAAAAACCCTGGGCAAGCTGACTGGTTGGTACTGGAGCAATAACCCCTTGCTCTGCTAGCTCCTTTAGATTTCTCAGTAACCCTTCTGCCTTGGTTGGGTCCCTGGGAGGAAAAGTAACCAGAAACTCCTGTGGGGGATGAGTCTGAAATTCCAGTCTGTACCCCACTTCTAAAAGATTTAAAATGTATGGACTCTGCGTAATCCTTTCCCACTGGGGAAGGAAGTCGCTGAGTCTTGCGCCTACCTTTACGGTGGCGTCATTTGCCTTCTTTCTGAGAGGCTCCGGAACTGGAGAAAAGAATTGCACTTTTTTCTTTTCCTTTTCCCAAGTTCCACTTCTTCCTCTGTTCAGCTTTCCCCTTATGATGGGTCTTTGAGTAGGGGCCTCAAAAAAATGTCTTACCCCTTTCCCTCTTGGGCCTTACCGGGAACTTCTTACCCTTTTCAGTAGATCGGGACAAAACCTGATCTAGGCCTGAGCCAAACAGCAGGGAACCTTCAAAGGGAATGCCGCATAGGCGAGACTTGGAAGTAAAATCTCCATCCCAGGTCTTTACCCATAGGGCCCTCCTGGCGGAGTTCAAAAGTGCTGCTGCCTTAGCTGTGGTCCTAACAGTCTCCATCGCTGCATCTGCCACATATGCTACCGCTCGACTGATTACCTCCAGCGAGTCTACGATTTCTTTAGTCTCCCTACTGCGGGAAACGTGATCCATTAATTTGCCAAGCCAGGTGTCTGCATTCCTGGCTACACAGGCGGAAGCCAGAGCCGGCGCCATTGCTGCCGCATTCGCCTCCCAGGCTCTTTTGAGCAAGGTCTCCGACTTTCTATCCATCTGATCCTGGATATTTCCAGAATCTTCAAAGGATAAATCGGACCTCTTAGATACCTGCGCTAAGGCTACATCCAAGCGAGGAGCTTTAAAGAATTTCTCCTCCTCATCTTTAAAGGGACACCTTCTTTTCCAAGCTTTCAGTTTGAGAAGCTTGCGTTCAGGTTCCTTCCATTCTCTGAGGATTATCTCCTTCAGAGACTGGTGGATGGGAAAGGTTCTAGTTTGCAACCTTCCTAGACCTCTATATACTCTTTCCTGCACTGAGACTTGAGCAGAGGGAACCTGGATATCTTCTGATGTGTAAATGGCTTTTAATAAGCCTTCCATGTCCTCACTCGAGAACAAAGTCCCCCAAGTTTAGCCTCCCCCTGGCTATCTTGGTCTGAATCTTCCTCTCCAGAACTACAGTCTGGGACCTGACCTTCCTCCACCTCAGATAAAAGGGAGACTTGGCCCTGGGAACTTTCCGCATAAGATGTGGAAAAATTTTCTTGTAAATGAGGAGTCTCTCTCTCTGATGGTCCCTCCTCCAAACCCTTCACTAGGGTAGACTGAAAAGATTGAAGGGTGGCCAACATTTCTGCTTGTAAGGCCCTACATTCCTTCACGACCTGGGCGGTCTCCTTGCCTGCGAGTTTAATGATACATCGATCGCAGAAAGTTTTGGTGTGGTCTTGTGCTAACTTAGAATTACAATACCCACAACGCCTGGACTTTGAAGTAGCCTTTCCCTTAGACCTAGCAGCAGAGCTTTCGGTCCCTGGGAATAGTCAAAAACAAATAGACAATTAGCTACACATGTCCTAAAGGGGCACAGGAGCTCTACCCCAGAGTACCCTGCCCCTAAACACAGTTGGATCACTCACCCCCAGTGGCGACCTCAACGGCTGTCTGCTCAGACGGACCTTCCACTTCCATGGCGATTTGCTGCCCTGCAGGATCGCTGGACAAGGTACAATCTTGAGCGTCCCCTTGTTGTCTTATAGGTGCTGCCGACAAAAACGTTTCACCGGAAAAGGAGACTGGGTGCTTCACGCCGCACCCGCTCTGTTTAAATAACGCGCCGATAGGCGCCATCTTTAAGAGGTCCGTCGTCCGGAAATGACGTACGGCCTCTTCCGGTCCTGCGCCCTGAGGCTGGAACGCACGCCGGTGCGTCCAGCTGCCCCAGAGACACCCGGCTTCCGGAACTCGATACCCGGAAGTGACGCCTTTTGACTTCCGGACATGCGCCGTAGTGCTGGAACGCACGACATCCGCGTTCCGCACTCCGGAAGACAGCAGCTCACCTCACTCCACCAACGAAACTTGTTCAAGGTAGGAAAAACAAGGTATGAAAGGGGAATAGCACTTCTGGGACAACTCCCCTGTCCCGCGAGGCCGTTTAACACAGCTCCCTAAGGAGGCCTTGAGTGAGGGTTACCTCCCCCCAAGTATTCCCTGGGGGTTACAAGGGAGCACCACAGACCCTGTCTGCTAAGTCCCAGGAAGAAAACCTCACAAGGAAAAAACGGGGTCCCAGACCCCACAACAAAAAGTTAAAAGGAAACTTGGTTTCGCTGCCATCCTGTGGGAAACACAATCAAGAACTGAGGGTCTGAGGGAGGGGTGGGGACTTTTAAATTTGTTGTTGATTGTGTTTCCTGTCAGGTGGACCAGTCATCTCTCTCAGGCCTGCCGTCCTGGAAGATGACGAGAAAAACGCATTATTTTTTTACTTTTTGTTATAATAAATATCCCCCAAAAATATATAAAAAAACTTTTTTTTCCCTCAGTTTAGGCCGATACGTATTCTTCTACATATTTTTGGTAAAAAAATTCGCAATAAGCGATTATTGATTGGTTTGCGCAAAAGTTATAGCATTTACAAAATAGGGATAGTTTTATAGCATTTTTATTAATAATTTTTTTTTTTTTTTTTTTTACTAGTAATGGCGGCGATCAGCGATTTTTATTGTGACTGCGACATTGTGGGGGACCCATCGGACATTTTTGACACATTTTTGGGACCATTATCATTTATACAGTAATCACTGCTATAAAAATGCAGTGATTCCTGTGTAAATGACACTGGCAGTGAAAAGGTTAACCAGTGGGTGGCAGTGTAGGGGTTAAGTGTTCCTAGGGGTGTGTTACTAACTGTGGGGGGGGTTGGGCTTTCATTTAGTGAACACTGATCTCTGCTCCAATCACATGGAGCAGAGATCAGCGTCACTAGTTGCTAGGCAGAATGGAGAAATGCTGTTTACACGGCATTTCCTCCATTCAGCCGTCCCGTGAGACGATCGCGGGGATGCCCGCGGCGATCGAGTCCGCGGGTCCCGCGACCGGACTCACGGGGGTCCCGACCAGCGCGGGAGCGCGCCGGCGCACTCCCGATGTCAGGGCGGCATTGAAGATTGGACGTACATGTACGCCAATATGCCTGCCCGTGCCATTCTGTCGACGTACATCGTCGTGCGCTGGTCGGGAACCGGTTAAAGTATAGCTAAAGACAGAAATTTTTTGGTATTGGATAAAGTGGAGAGGAATTAGAACCCCTGTCAGGTTTTTATTACTGCCTGAGTCCCCGTTAGAGAGACTCGTCCTCTCTATTTGTTCTGGAGACCATTCTCAGCAGAAGTGAAAAAAATCCCAAATTTTTGGTTGTTACCAGAACTGGAATGAAGGGGAAATCTTCCACTGGGGACACTACTTCTGTTGACAACCAGGGATTCCCTCAGTTTGGAGTAATTTCTTGTCACTTCTTGGCTATGGGATAGAACTTAAAGGCAAATCTACCCAATGGAACACAGATGTCAATAAAAACTCAACAGGAGTTATAACCCTTCCTTGCTTTATCCAAAAAAAAAAAACGTTTTGTCTTTAGTTCTACTATAATTTTGCATACAGAAAGTTACCATGTTATAGCAGCAATTTCCCTCCTCCCACCCTTCCCACTGTGTTCTGCCCCTCCTCCTCATGGTGGCGCTATGTCCAGCCATGATCAGACACAGAGGGTGGAGATGACCCATCAGTACAGAGAATGCAGTGCGGTCATTGTGATGGGATAGGATGTGGTCACCTCTACATCTAGGAGAGGTCACATGACGCCCATGTGGGGGGAGAGGACTGGGAAGGACCAGTGCTAGATTTATAAGAGGGAAATTGCCCCAGGCCCCCCTGCCAGGGCGGGGCCCAGATTTCCTTTACTCCTTTATAGAAAAATGAATCTTATTTTCCCTTTGAGACTTCAGTAGTGTGTCTGTTGAGGAAATTGTCCAGGTTTCAGCCTTTGCCGAGCTCCGGTCATGTCTCCATGCTACACAACTGTATTATAGGGGGCATGTTGGGAGGAAGTATAGCAGCAAACCTTGGAAACAACTTCTTCTATAAAATACTAGTTCTCTGGCTGTCATGCTGATCCAATGGCTTCCATATTCTCTAGGTAATTGACCCAGAACAAGTATTCAGGTCGTTTTGAATGAAATTGGATTTCTTCATCTGTATTTCTTCATTATTTCAAGTCGGTGTCTCAAAATACTGAGACAATCCCAGAGACAGCCAGGCAAACAGCATTTTCAGGGTCCAGCATTGTCTTCTCCATAGTCCCCTCAGTACAGGTTTCTGTTAAAGTCTCAGCATGGGAGTCTCTTGTTGCTTATTTTAATTTTGCTGAAATACAAAATGCTTAAAAAGAACAACAATGTGTCACTTTATAAAAGGGTTTTAGGATTATTTCCTCATTTATAAATAATCTTTTGTGTCACTTTTTTCTATAATTTGTATATATACACTGGTGAAAATATTTCCATTGATGACAGGACGCTTCCATGACATGGTGTCACTGGAAATTCTGGGCTTCCCTATCAGACAGACCGGCAGCAGCTGCTGACTTTTGGGTTGTCTCTCTCTCATTGATCCTCCACACAAAGCTGTATGAAGTAGAGGCAGGGAGGTGGGCGTGTCCTTCCTCTGACTCATCCAGCTGGGTGTGGCCTGAATAGCAGGAGATCCAATTACAGACTTCACAGCACACAAGTCAGTAACTGGAGGAGAGCTGGGGAACTGACCCAATAGCACCACCTGCTGTCTGCACTTGGCAAATGTGAAATATTTGCATGCAATATTTTATATGTACCTGGGATAAAATAGGTTTTACATTTTCTAATTAGAACCGAACATAATCATTATTTAATGAAAAGGTTCAGCAACAAAATACATTCACCAACTCCAAGGAAGGAGAAACCACACCTCTAGTCTCTACAATGAAGTTCTATTGGCAGCAAATGCATCAGTGGGAGGAGTTTGTGGAGATGGTGTTGTATCAATAAAGTTGATTGCTAGACCCGAAATCTGAGTTTGGCTACTGCTTGTTTTGGAATTGGTGTATATTTGACTTGGATAAACCCAGCATTGTCCCCACCACCACCATATCCCCAGACCCGATTTCATGATTGAAAGGAAAGTACAATGGTTTATGGTTTTTATAATAAAATGTTTTTCATTTGATCCATGTATTTGTTTTTATTTGTTACATAGTTAGTCTGGTTGAAAAAAGTCCATCTAGTTTAACCAATAAAAGGAAAAAGAAAATAGGATCCTATATACATAATCCTATAACCATAGTTGATCCAGAGGAAGGCAAAAAAAAAACAGTAAAGCATAGTTACATTGTTGGTAAGGTTGAATAAAGACACCAGTCCATCCAGTTCACATCAGTCCCTACCCTCAAGGAGCCCACAACCCAAGGTCCCCAATCTTATACTAGGGCCAATTTTGGACAGAAGCCAATTAGCCTACCTGCATGTCTTTAGAGAGTGGGAGGAAACAGAGTACCCGGAGGAAACTCACACAGGCACAGGAAGAACATGCAAACTCCAGGCAGGTAGTGTCGTGGTTGGGATTTGAACCAGTGACCCTTTTTACTGCTAGGTGAGAGTGCTAACCACTACACCACGGTGCCGCCAACCGCTACACCACTGTGCCACCAAGCGCTACACCCCTGTGCCACCCATGAGCCAATTTGCTCCAGCAGAGGAAGAATTTCCTTCCTGATCCCCCGAGAGGCAATCGGATTTTCCCTGGATCAACTTTACCTATAAATGTTAGTACCCAGTTATATTATGTACATTTACGAAAGAATCCAGGTCTTTTTTTAAAGCAATCTACTGAGCTGGCCAGAACCACCTCTGCAGGGAGTCTATTCCACATTTTTCACAGATCTAAGCCCTTGTACACACGGTCAGAGATTCCGACAACCAAATCCGTCGGATTTTATCCTATGGATTTTGTCCGAAACTATTGTATACACACTGTCGGACGAAGTTGTCGGAAAATCCGATCATTCAGAACGTGATGACGTTATTTCGTTAAGACAGGACTATGTTCAGGCTAGTAGCCAATAGCTTTGATGTAGGAATTTAATCTGAGCATGCGTGGCACTTTGTCCGATCGGAATTCTCTACACATGACCGGAGTATGTCCGATCGGAGCATTTTGTCGGAAAATATTTCCGGCAAGTTGGAAAATTTAGTCCGATGGAAACAGTCCGATGCAGACCACACACAGTCGGAATATCCGACAAAACGCTCCGATCGGACACATTCTGTCTGAATCTCCGATTGTGTGTACAAGGGCTTACTGTGAAGAAACCTTTCCACCCATGGAGATTAAATTGGTCTAAACCTTTATATTGGAATTATAAAAGGGGCATCCATGACACTTAGTTTATTAGGCATGCTTTTTTTTGGGTCTCCAGACTGGACAAGTAGCTTGACTCTGCCCAGTTTGCCATTCAGACAATTACGTTCCTCACCAAAATGGCTTACTGCCTCATTTGACCAGACCAAACATCTGCAGTAGAGATGGCCTTGTGGTTCGCCCCGCGGTCGGTTCGCGGAAAACTTTGTGCGTTCGCTATTCGCCAAACCGGCGGACATATGACGCTGTTCATGGCCGCCATATTCTTTTACATTGAAAACTAGGCGTGTTCAGAAACGGCCTATAATACACCGCTCAGCGCCAGATGCAGGGAACCAGAAATCCAAAAATATATATATATATGTATATACCACAGATGTATGTGATCTGTCAAGATATTACAGAAATACCAAACAGATCAAAACCTTTAGCAGCCGTTTTGAAGTATAGTAATTATATTACAAGTAATACAAAAATTAGTTAATGAAAACTCAGAATAATTTTAGTATTAAAACAGCGCTCTACAATAATGTCCAAAAGATAATAACCAAATAAAGTATAAAATGAAAAAGTCCTTATTGTGCAGAAAAGGTGACTGTAGTGATTTATTCAACGTTGCAAGGTGATAACGGTGGTAGTTTCAAAGTGCTGTTAGTATCACTTCCACCAGGTAATGGCAGGATTTCACCGTGTGTAGCACATCCCCCTTAGGGGGTTAAACTCACCAGACAAAGTTGAGCAAAAAGCCTTAAGGAGGTATTCCCTCTCTAGGTATCCATACGTCATCCACTAGGGCCCAGCTTTCAATAGTTTTCCATAAATGTCATAAAACAAAGCAGAATTTGCACATAGCGTAATTCCGTTTATTTTAAATTGCAGCGAGCTCGGTCAACGGTGGGGACCGCTGCCGGAAGTGCCTTTGACTGAGCTCGCTGCTCGTTTGTACACTGTTTGCTTGTTCCTATCTGTTTGTGAGTGCCTGTTTTAACCCCTAATTTTAAATAAATATATGTTTCAAAATACTACACCATGAGGCATTCCTCCTCTTTGCTTATACCCCTTTACGCAATATTGTGGTGAAACCTTCCACCCTGCCCATCCTGAGCATCCCTAGGCTATCCTTAAAGGGACCTCACGTTGCTGAAAATAGGCAGGAAAATATTCCCATCAGGACCTGGGAGACTAATATAAGAATCTTAAAGGGAAAGACCATTAAGGATCATAAAGATACATATATCCACGCTGTAACCTTACAGCAGTAAGGTAAGGGGACACCCATATACCTACCACGCAGGATTGCACGGAACACCCATCACCCATAGCACCTTTTATTGATTGCCGTTTACAGGCACCAAGCACTTCTGGATTTTGGACACAGATTTTGAATGCACTTTAAGAGTGTTGTTCTGGACATTGAATTGTTCTTTGCGGATTTTAATCGTTGCTGACTTTTATTTTGCATTACTATTCATTTTATGCACTTAGTTTATGCACTGTTGGCACTTTGTGATTACATTTTATCTAATCATATATTTTCCAGCACGCAGGCTTATTCTTTCTGAAATCTTTTTCACTTTATTTGATACCCATACTTTTACACACCTATTATTGGCCATTATGGTATGCTGAAAATAGTCCCGCCGCTTGCTTTCATAAGTTTCACTATTCCCCAATATTATTTTGTTTAATTATAGATATCAATATTATAGATATCAACTTGCTCTTTTAGGATTGCTTTTTTTAGGATTACTTTGTACATTATTTTGGACACCATTGATTCTACTTATATTTAGCACAGCGCACCACTACCTTTTTAAATTCTGCTTTTGTGGGTTCAGACATTTCCCTTCAGTGTGCGCAGCTGTATACCAGTTAGGAATCTCCCTTTTGGCGCAGGAATATCCCTCTTTTATTTTTGGTAAGGGACTTAACTATCTAGACTCCGGTATGCACAATCTCTTCTCCTCATCCTCCAGCACATACACTTGCGCAGCAGACTATCAATCCCAGGACCAGCTAGCACAGATTTCAGGCCCAGCACAGTCTCAGTTGGGTTGTATGGAATGCCCTTTGCAGGCAGGGACCGCAGGCCCCGATAGTGTAGAAAAATTGAAGTCTTTGGTGCTAGCTGTCCTATCAGTGGTTACTACTCCCAGTACAACTTTTTCAGGCACTGCCAGCCCTCCTGCTCCATCCCACTCCTCTCAGGCATGCCTCCCAGGGCTCCTGACTGTGTGTCACTCACCAGCTCTCTTGGCTGTTCCTGTTCCTCTTGGAGACTTGCCTGGCAGTGTTCTTTTGCTGTCCTCTCCTTGCTCTCAGTGCCTCCTGACCAGGACACCTCAGTGGTTTTGGGAAGGAAATATATCTTCAATTATAGAACTAGAGGGTGCTACATAAGGAAGTAACTTCCAACAACAGGTCCTATGAAGAGGACAAAAAAGGAATGTGGCCTCCTCATATTTATGGGAGTGGGGTCCTATGGGATAGGAGTGGAGGCATACATATGTTGCCATGGAGTCCATCAGGAAATAACTTTTTTAAATGATAACTTTGTGGGGGAAAAAATCCTAATTTTCAAAAAAATTACAACTTTAAAAAAATGCATCATGTCTTTTACTAAATACCCTGGACTGTCTACGTTCCAAAAAATGGTAATTTCAGGAGGGGGTATTTGTATTGTCCTGGTATTTCAGGGAAAAAGAAATTAGATCAGTACTTCAGGATTGATCAATTTTTAAATATATATTGCATAGTTTGTAGACTAAATAATAATATACAATGATGTGAGTCATTTTTACCAAAGAAATGTAGCAGAATGTTTTAAGCCGCGTACACACGGGCGGACTGTCTGGCCAACTTAGTCCGTCGAAACACATTTCAGCGGACAGTCCACCCGTGTGTGGGCTTCAGCGGACTTTTTCAGCATGCAGTCTGGCGGACTAAGTCTTTCGGAATTTCCGTAATATTGTCCGTCCAACTTTGGTTTCAGCGGACAATCCGCTCGTGAGTAGGCTAGTTCGACGGACTAAGTATGGCGCATGCTCAGAAAGGATTTACACGGCGAAAGGTTGCATTGCTGTGTATTGGACTTCCGATTTCTAGTCCCGTCATACGTGCTGTACACGTCATCGGGCAAGCTTTCGACGGACTGTCTGTTCATCCGTGTGTGGTCAAGTCCGTTCATTCGAAAGTAGGACGGACTGTCTGTCGGATTGTCTGACGGACTAAGTTGGCCATACAGTCCGCCCGTGTGTACGTGGCTTTAGTCTAAATTTACAAAGAAAGATTTATTTGCAAAATTTTATAACAGAAACTTAGAAAAATATGCGTTTTTTCAAAATATTGATATAGTTTCTTTTATATAGCAAAGAAAAAAAATAAAAATAAATAAAAATCGAAAAAAACTGTGGTGATTTAATACAACCAAAAAAAAAAGCTCTGTCTGAAAAAATTGCAAAAATTTATTTGGGTACAGCGTTGCATTCCTAAGTAATTGTAATCCTTTATTATACGTTATTGCACATTATTCTTTAGTACAAGTCACAGTTTTAACTCGTCTGGTGTAGGAGGATGTGACTCACACAACTGCCATACAGCCTTTCAGTTTCATTTCTCTCTTCTGCTGTCAGCGATGGCGTCTGTTGATCTGAGAGCCGAGCTGAAATGTACCATCTGTCTGAACATTTATACAGATCCTGTATTGCTGAGATGTGGGCACAACTTCTGCCGGGTCTGTATTGGTCATGTGCTGGATACACAGGACGGGTCTGGAAGTTATTTCTGTCCTAAATGCCGAGAGAAGTTTCAGCATCGGCCTGCACTACAGAGGAACATAACACTACGTAACACAGTGGAGAATTTCCTGTCTGCTCAGCCATATAAGGAGGAGTCCGGGGTCTTCTGTACTTACTGTGTGGACTATCCTGTACCTGCTGTTAGATCCTGTCTGCACTGTGAGGATTCTCTGTGTGATAAACACCTGAGAGTCCACAAAAAGACCCCAGAACACGTCTTATGTGACCCCACCTTGTCCATGGAGAGCAGGAAATGCTCCGTCCATAAGAAGATCCTGGAGTATTACTGCACTGAGGATGATATCTGTATCTGTGTGTCTTGTACTTTGGCTGGAGAACATCAAGGACACCAGGTGACGATGTTGGATAAGGCTTCTGAGAAGAAGAAGGAGAAACTGAGGAACATTCATCAGAAACTTATGACAAAGAAAACTAACATGGAGCAAAGAGTCCAGAGTCTGAAAGAGCACAAAAGAAAAGTAGAAGGAAAAGCAGCTGGTGACACCGAGAGAGTCACTGCCCTGTTTAGAGATCTCAGGAGACGTCTAGAAGACCTGGAGAAGAGAGTCCTGAGGGAGATGTCCGAGCGGACAGAGCGGATCTCCATCTTCATCCTGGATCTGGAAATAAAGAAGGAGGAGCTGTCTCGGAATATCCGTCACATTGAGGAGCTGTGTAACGTGACGGATCCACTGACTGTCTTACAGGAATCAGACACAGGTGACTTGTGTGATACTGAGGATGGAGATAATGAGGACAGAGAGAGACATGAGGAACTCCTCCATGATGGAGGGGGTCTGGATGTGGCTGGGGTCTTACACATAGATTTATCTGCTATAATAACAGGGGTAAATGTATACTTCTATCTACAGGAAGCTGCAGACATATTACCTGATGTAAAAACAGCTAATAATAAATTACACATCTCAGCTGACAGGAAAACTGTATCCAAGTCAGATATAATCCAGAATTACCTAGAAACACCAGAGCGATTTCAGGATTGTCCTCAGGTGTTGAGCAGTCGGAGTTTCTCCTCAGGGAGACATTACTGGGATGTGGATGTCGGGGGATCAGATGAATGCGTAGTCGGGATGTGTTACCCCAGTATAGACAGGAGAGGATTGCAGTCACAGATTGGAAGGAACAACAAGTCCTGGGGTTTGGTCAAGATTAGTAATCAGTATTGGTTGATACATGACAATAATAAACTCCTCTTACCCACCAATATCTCCAGTAACAGAGTCAGGGTATATCTGGATTATGAGGCTGGGCGGATCTCTTTTTTTTATCTGTCTGACCCGATCCGACACCATACCTTGATCACCACCTTTACCGAGCCCCTCCATGCTGGGATATGGCTAGGGGAAGGTTGTGTAAAGATCTGTGGGGGGAATCGGGAGATCTGACAACTCAGTCCAGAGAGTGGTGACAACATGGGGGGGGGTGGGTTATATGACAGAGCACTGCGATTGGCTGGAAAAACTAATTAGCTATTGGATTTATTGCTATTGGGCAATATCTATCCATCTATCTGAAATTGGTTTTCCTCTAATTTTCCAAGTGACCCTGGGAACCATTCCTCCTTCCCCTCCCCCTCTGCCCCTCTTCCGCACGTGGTCACTCTGTATTGGGTGGCAGCAACGATCAGATTCAGAGGATGTAGTGCGGTCACTGTGATGGGATATGATGTGGTCACCTCTTCTCTTTTTTCCTCCTCCTATTCCATGTACACTGAGGAGCGGTGTCAGTTTTGGCAGCTCCGAGATGGACGTTGCTGTGCAGCATGTTGTCCAGTCTCATGTGCTCTACATAGATAGATGTGTTACACGCAGAGTGATATATTTCAAGCATTTCTTTATTTTAATGATTATAGCTTACAGCTAGTAACAACCCTACATGCAGTACGTGCTCAGAAAATTAGAACATTACATAAAGACCAATAAAACAAAATAAAAAAAAAAAAGGATTTTTAATACAGAAATGTTGGCTTACTGAAAATATGTCCATGTCCATGTATAGTATCAATACTTGGCCAATCAAGCACAGTGATGCCATGATCATTAAACCAGGTATTAGTACTTTTTGGCAGTGTGGGCAGGTGCCAAGTCCTGCTGAAAAATGAAATCATCATCTCCACAAAGCTGGTCAGCAGAGGGAAGCATGAAGTGCTCTAGAACTTCCTGGTAGAGGGCTGCGCTGACTTTGGTCATTTGATTAACCACAGTTGACCAACACCAGCAGATGAAATGGATCCCCAAATCACCACTGACTGTGGAAACCTCATACTGGACCTCATGCAACTTGGATTCTGTGCCTCTCCTCTCTTCCTACAGACTCTGGGACATTGAGTTCCAAATGAAATGCTAATTTTTTCATAGTCATTGATTTAGTAAGCCATGTCATCTGCTGGCGTTGGTCCACTGTGTTTTATCAACTCCAAAGTCAGCGTGCTTCTCTACCAGGAAATTCCAGAGTAAGTCATGCTTCCCTCTGCTGACCAGCTCTATGGAGAAGCTGATTTCATTTTTTTGCAGGACTTGGCACCTGCCCACACTGCCAAAACTATCAATACCTGGTTTAATGATCATGTTATGACATCAGACCCAACAATGCAGATGAGCTGAAAGACACTTTTAAAGAAACCTGGGCTTCCATAACATCTCGGCAGTGCCACAGGCTGATCGCCTCCATGCCAGCTCCATCACACAAGAAAGAAGGGGAGAGGGTCAGCGGTCTTTTCAGCAGAGGGGTGAAGGGTGAAAATAGAGCAGGTTGGGGGGCAGAAGAAAAGGAGTGGTATAACCCGGGGTGTGTGTGTACAGAGCAGCATAGAGCTCGCACCTTCCCCAGGATGTACAGGACACAAAAAGGAGACACATACTGCTAATATATCATTGCACACTAACCTGTCTGCATCCTACACAATTGTATTATAGGGAACATGTAGGGAGGAAGTATAGCAGCAAACCTTAGGAACTACTTCTTCATTACAACACTAGTTTCCTGGCTGTCATGCTGATCCAATGGCTTCCATACTCTCAAGGTAATTGACCCAGAACAAGTATTCAGATCGGTGGTTTATAACTTGGGTTTCTTCATCTGCATGATTGTTCCAGGTCAGTGTCTCAAAGTACTGAGACAATACCAGAGACAGCCAGGCAAACAGCATTTTCAGAAGGGGTCCAGCATTGTCTTCTCCATAGTCCCCCACAGTACAGGTTTCCTTTAATGTCTTAGAATGGGAGTCTCTTGTTGCTTTTTTTTTTATTTTACTGAAATACAAAATGCATTAAAAAAAAAAAAAACAACAATAATGTGTTTACATCAACAAAAAAATGTTTTGGGAATATTTACTCATTTATAAGAAATCTTTTGTGTCATTTTTTTTTCTATAACTTGTATATATACTGGTAAAATTATTTCCATTGATGACAGGGCACTTTCATGACCACACAGTGTCACTGGAAATTCTGGACTTTCCTATCAGACAGAACGGCAGCAGCTGCTGACTTTTGGGTTGCCTCTCTCTCATTGATCCTCCACATCCGTCCACTCTGACTCATCCAGCTGGGTGTGGCCTGAATAGCAGGAGATCAAATTACAGACTTCTCAGCACATAAGTCAGTAACTGGAGGAGAGCTGGAGAAACTGACCCAATAGCACCACCTGCTGTCTGCACTTGGCAAATGTGAAATATTTGCATGCAATATTTTATATGCACCTGGGATAAAATATGTTTTACATTTTCTAAGTAGACCCGAACATAAGGTTTAGCAACTGAATATATCCAGCAAATCCAAGGAAGTGGCAACCACACCTCTATTATCTATAATTAAGTTCCATTTGGGAGCAAACCCGTCAGAGGGAGGAGTTTATGCAGATGGCGTTGTATTAATAAAGTTGATTATCAGACCGCATTTCTGAGTGTGGATACTGCTTTCTTAGAATTGGTGAATATTCAACTTGGATGAGCCCAAAAGATCCCCCCACCATATCCCCAGTCCCGATTTCATGATTTAAGTAAATTACAATAGTTTATGGTTTCATAATAAAAGATTTGTAAACTTTTCTTTATTTGATCCATGTATTTATTTTAAATTTGTATTTATTACAGGTACTTATATAGCGCTGTCAAATTATGCAGCGCTTTACATATATATTATACATTCACATCAGTCCCTGCCCTCAAGGAGCTTACACTCTAATGCCGCGTACACACAATCTGACATTCCGACAAAAAAATCCCATGGTTTTTTTCCCCAACAGATGTTGGCTCAAACTTGTCTTGCGTACACAGGGTCACACAAAGTTGGTCGGAAATTCCGAATATCAAGAACGCGGTGACGTACAACATGTACAACGAGCGGAGAAAAATGAAGTTCAATAGCCAGTGCGGCTCTTCTGCTTGATTCCAAGCATGCATGGCACTTTGTGCGTCGGAAATTGTCTACACACGATCGGAATTTGCGCAAACGGATTTTGTTGTCAGAAAATTTGAGAACCAGATCTCAAATTTTGTTGGATGGAAATTCCAATGGAAACTGTCTGATGGAGCCTACACACGGTCGGAATTTCCAACCAAAGGCTCCCATCAAACATTTTACGTTGGAGAATGGCATAAAGTATAAAAACCTTTATTTTTTAAATATGTAAAGGGTGCACCCATGACACTCAGTCTATAAGGCATGCTTGGTTATTTTGGGTCTACAGACTGGACAAGTAGCCTGACTAGGCTCAGCTTGCCGTCCAAGTGCTGTCATGACCATCCTCCGGTGTCTTTTCTAAGAGAGAGCATGGCATGAAGGCATTGTAAGAAGGATGTAGAGACTGATGTTGATAACAAATTAGGGTTCACAAAATGGGGACCCCCTGGTGGTGGACTTTTAAGGCACGTACGTGCCTTAAAAGTCCACCCCCAGGGGGTCCCCTTTTTATGAACTTAACTATTGGATGTGGCACAACACAATGCAAGGATCTGCCGGTCTATACATTCTCTCTATAATAAATTAGGGTTGGAGAAGTGGAAACCTTCAGTCACTTCCCCCTATTACCAATGAATAGATTTCCACCTCTGCCAACACTTACATCGCCAACACAAACTGTTACTACAACCTGCTGCCACCATTGTGTCACCTTGGTACCATATACAGTATCTCACAAAAGTGAGTACACCCCTCACATTTTTGTAAATATTTTCTTCTATCTTTTCATGTGACAACACTGAAGAAATTACACTTTGCTACAATGTAAAGTAGTGAGTGTACAGCTTGTATAACAGTGTAAATTTGCTGTTCCCTTAAAATAACTCAACACACAGCCATTAATGTCTAAACCGCTGGCAACAAAAGTGAGTACACCCCAAAGTGAAAATGTTCAAATTGGGCCGAATTACCCATTTTCCCTCCCAGATGTCATGTGACTTGTTAGTGTTATAAGGTCTCAGGTGTGAATGGGGAGCAGGTGTGTTAAATTTGGTGTTATCGCTCTCACTCTCTCATACTGGTCACTGGAAGTTCAATATGGCACCCCATAGCAAGGTACTCTCTGAGGATCTGAAAAAGAGACTTTATGCTCTACATAAAGATGGCCTAGGCTACAAGAAGATTGCCAAGACCCTGAAACTGAGCTGCAGCACGGTGGCCAAGACTATACAGTAGTTTAACAGTACAGGTTCCACTCAGAACAGGCCTCACCATGGTCAACCAAAGAAGTTCAGTGCATGTGCTCAGTGTCTTATCCAGGGGTTGCCTTTGCGAAATAGACGTATGAGTGCTGCCAGCATTGCTGCCAAGGTTGAAGGGGAAGGGGGTCAGCCTGTCAGTGCTCAGACCATACACCGCACACTGCATCAAATTTGTCTGCATGGCTGTCATCCCAGAAGGAAGCCTCTTCTAAAGATGAGGCACAAAAAAGACAAGCAGTTTGCTGAAGACAAGCAGGCTAAGGACATGTATTACTGGAACCATGTCCTGTGGTCTGATGAGACCAAGATAAACTTATTTGGTTCAAATGGTGTCAAGCGTGTGTGGCGGCAACCAGGTGAGGACTACAAAGACAAGTGTGTCTTGCCTACAGTCAAGCATGGTGGTGGGAGTGTCATGGTCTGGGGCTGCATGAGTGCTGCCACCACTGGGGAGCTACAGTTCATGGAGGGAACCATGAATGTCAACATATACTATGACATACAGGGCAGTATTCGAACATGATAACGACCCCAAACACTCCTCCAAGATGACCACTGCTTGCTAAAGAAGCTGAGGGTAAAGGTGATGGACTGACCAAGCATTTCTCCAGACCTAAATCCTATTGAGCATCTGTGGAGCATCCTCAAATGGAAGGTGGAGGAGTGCAAGGTCTCTAACATCCACCAGCTCTGTGATGTCATCGTGGAAGAGGACTCCAGTGGCAACCTGTGAAGCTCTGGTGAACTCCATGTCCAAGAGGGTTAAGGCAGTGCTGGAAAATAATGGTGGCCACACAAAATATTGACACTTTGGGCCCAATTTGGACATTTTCACTTAGGGGTGTACCACTTTAGTTGCCAGTGGTTTAGACATTAATGGCTGTGTAGAAAGAGGGGTGGGGAGCCTGGTTCCCATATCATATCATTATTGGCTGTGTGTTATTTTGAGGGGACTGCAAATTTGCACTGTTATACAAGCTGTACACTCACTACTTTACATTGTAGCAAAGTGTCATTTCTTCAGTGTTGTCACATGGAAAGATAGAATAAAATATTTACAAAAATGTGAGGGGTGTACTTACTTTTGTGAGATACTGTATACTATATTGTATATATTATATATACTCCAGTAGTTGTCACTGCGCGCATATTTACATACACGCATTATTATACACATACATATATATATATACACATATAGGTCCCAGGTGCTCAGCAAAGCATGAAGTCCATATAATACAAAGGATAAGGCATCTTCAAAGGCGATGAAGTTTGATTTGGATGTTTCGATGAGGCACAAGCTCGTCTTCCTCAGGACAACAGTGAAGTGACACAAAACAAATATATATATTATATATATTATATATATACATATTATATATATATATATATACACACACACACACACACACACACACACACACACACACACACATACATATATACATACATATATACCCTAAACTCCTCCCATCATCACCACCCCCCTGTGGTGACATCATCAAGTACAAAAGGTCAAAACTCCAACAAAAGAAAAAGGGGGAAATAAGGTCTGAAATGACCACTCTACCACCTCCATCCCTAAAATGCACGAAAAGGAAAAAATCGCCCTGGGACTTTGTATCAGTAGATACACATGAATAATAAGCAATGTGTGAGCAATAATAATAATACACACAACAAAAGAATACCCAGCAAAAATAAATAAATAGGGGCATCGATGGTGCCCCAACAGGAAATAGCCAACAGTATAAACATACAGGAAGAATCGATGTTGCCCAAAAAATTCCAAAAAAAATAAAAAAAAGGCAGCAAATGTCCAAATTGAAACCACAGAAAAACATCACCAAAGTAGTCCATGCAAAATGAGCCTAAAAGAAATATGTGTGATCCCAGGATTAAAAAATGTATTTCCAAATAGTAACTAAGACATGTAAAAGAAAAGGATTCTAAATAATTATGTAGCACTGACCCCGAAGGAGCTGCTGATTTGATTGGGCTTACCGTTACCTTCTTCACCTCATGTATGTCTAGGGGTTTCCCAAGGTTGATGGCCCAAGAACTGCAGAGACTGACACCAAATCCGCTTAAGGAATTTTTATTTGCCAAACGGAGTAGACAAAACACAGTCTCTCAATGAGGGCTAGAGGGTTTTAGGTAGAAAGTTCAGGTACTCTTGGAACTTGGTCAAATAGGAAGTCTCTCACTTTAGAAATCCAGAGAATAGCCATTCACAACTGGATCCTCACCCTTATCGGATAGACCTTCTCTCACCAGGCCTACCAGCCGATAGAATGCTCAGATAAAGCAAAGTCTCTGCCACAGACTTGTTGTAGAACACTTGAATAACTGAAGGATGTAGATAACCTAGAGAACCCTCGTACGATACCAGTATCTCGCAGCCAGTCCGGCGATACCATACGAGTGTAGATTCGCTGAGGGTCTTTCAACTAAGCCTTCAGGCTCTTTCTGAGAAGACGCCTTCTGCGTGGTCTTCTCCTGAAGAGTCCTCCCCTGGTTGCTCTTTCAGTTTCTGGGCCTCTCCACAGATGAGATGGCACTGGACCACCTCCGAATCCTTCTTCCAGTTACTTTGCCTCGGGCTAGCCAGCCCCGAGACTCGGAATTGGATGGATCTGCACCCCAGGCCATGAGAGCCCTGGGGGCTGGTCAGGAGGACCAGGATCAAACAGACAGAAAGCACTTCCGGGCCCGAACCCCGAAGCACATGATGTCAGTACCTTAAGTACCCTCTCCCAGAATGGACTGCAGGACGACCCGCACTGAGCTAATTCTGCGAAAGATAGTACTCAATGTACCCAGCTGAACTGCGTTCTCACACCTGCCAGAGATGGCAGCGCTACCTATAGCCAAGCAGAACACAGTGCAATCCAGCTAGACTAGTACCGAGACCACAATTTAGTGTAATTAAACCCAAAACCAAACTGCGGTTCCAGGAATGTTAAATGAAAAAACAAATAGTGTGTGCTCTTCGGGAGCCGGCGCTACAATTATTTTACAAGAAAAGATCTTCTAGTCTTCCTAATTTGAGAAGATCTGGTTCCTCCATTATTTGAGTGTTGATGTTGCTAGAAGTAGGAGGATCAGGGTAAGGCCTTATGTACATTGCTGTTGGTAAATGGACGTTTAGAAGCAGTTGGGCATTTTTTTCATCAGCCTCTGAACTCTCCTCTATGTTATCTTATCACAACATGTACACAGGGCCATTTATAGGGATGAGCCCAATGTTTGAGTCGAATGCAAGTTCGACTCGAACATCGGTGTTCGCCTATTCGCCAAACATTGAACGTTATGCTGTGTTTGTGGCAAATTCGAAACATGCGGAACCCAGTTAAAGTCTATGGGACACTAACATTAAAAACCAAAAGTGTTAATTTTAAAGGCATATCTGCAAGTTATTGCCATAAAAAGGGACAAGTCCTTTATTAAAAAATACATAAATAAAAATGGCCCACGATGCAAATCCATCTCACACAAGCCAAAAAAAGAAAAAAAACATAACAGATCCGCCTCCATGGGAGGCTCCCACTGATTGACGCTTCTTCTCAATGACAGCTGTTATATTTCTGAGGGCGGGGCCGCTCAGTGACATAAACGGGTGACCCCACCTTCCTCTGACGTAACGTGGCACCAGAGGGGTGGGGTCAACAGTTTAC
Organism: Lithobates pipiens; assembly: GCF_037356315.1. Classification (NCBI taxonomy): domain Eukaryota; kingdom Metazoa; phylum Chordata; class Amphibia; order Anura; family Ranidae; genus Lithobates; species Lithobates pipiens. The sequence goes on from NW_027507903.1 coordinate 641,739,222, forward strand.
ATCACCGGGTGGCCCCGCCCTCAGCTATATAACAGCTGCCATCGAGAAGAAGCGTCACTCGGCGGGATCCTTCCATGGAGGTAGAGCTGTTGCAGGTTTTTTCTTTTTTCTGTCCGTCGGATGGCGTGAGATGGATTTGCATCGCAGGACATTTTTATTTATTTATTTTAAAATAAAGGACTTGTCCCAAAGTGTGTCTTGTCATTTTTACTATTTTTGACACTTTTTTGTGAATTGGTAGGGGTACAATGTGGAAAAATATTAAGCCACGCTAAGTGCACTATAACAAACTAAAGTGACAATGTAGATACAATACGATTCTGCCCCCAACCGGTGGGGGAGCAAACAATATAAATGTTATTCCCTGCCACACCCTTGAGTGGGCAGACCACAACTTAGTGTACAAAAAATATAGATCAGGTGATCACATCTAAAAACACCCATGAACTAAGAGTCTCTGTAAACGCACAAAACGATGAGCAAATAGATAAATGAAGAAAAAGTCCAGCTGTAATGGATTAGATACAAATAGAATCCTCCACAAACGAAAAGTGTTCAATCCACCACCAAATATCTGAAGTTACTTCTTACCGGAACTTCATGATCCCCCACTACAGAGGATCACGGTGAGCATACAAATATAAAGTTGTCCCCCACTTCAAAGGAATCCTTCCTGTTCGCCTTACACCACCCTTTCCATGTACGAATAGCTGGATGCGTTTTTCATGGGATACCTCTCACATATTTGGAAGGCTCAAAACGTGCACCATGGAAAAGAAAATAGGGCTCCAATAGTGTAAAAACCCTTTATTCAAAGGAACTTAAGAATATAAAATAACACTTACAATGTAATTGAAGTTTCAAAGCCTTAAGTCCGTCGCGCCGGCCGGACGAACATGGACAAACCCGTCCTGCCTGGACACTGAACACAAGGTGATGTTTAGCGTGACGCTCATCCCTACGCTTTTCGCAACAAAATTGCATCATCCAGGGGCACGATGTACCCATTACCAATTCACATAGGGGACCCCTTGTTAAAGGGGGCTTCCAAATTCTGATAAGCTACCCCTCCGCAGACCCCCACAACCACCGGGCAAGGGTTGTAGGGATGAGGCCCTTGTCCCCATCATGTTGGACCTCTGTATGTGGCCAGGCAGTGAAAAAGTCTCACACATGTGGTATCGTAATGCTCAGGAGGAAGAGTAGCAGAATGTATTTTGGGGCGTCATTTGTGGTATACACATGCCATGTGAGAGAAATAAGCTATTACAATGACAACTTTGTGAAAAAAAATAAAAATTAAAAATAAATCTGCATTTTGCAAAGAATTGTGGAAAAAAATGACGACTTTAAATAACTCCCCATGCCTCTTACTAAATACCTTGGTCTGTCTACTTTCCAAAAAGGGGTCATTTGGGTGGGCATTTGTACTTTCCTGGCTTGTTAGGGTCTCAAGAAAAGCCACCAGTACATCAGATGTGATCAATTTTTTTATGATTTGCATCACAGCTTGTAGACTCTCTAACTTTCACACAGGCCACATAATATCCACTAATTTGGGTTATTTTTTTACCAAAAATATGTAGCAGTATAAATTGTGGTCAAAATTTACGAAGAAAAATTATTAATTTGCCACATTTTATCACAGAAATTAAGAAATTTTTTTTTCCAAATTGTCAGTCTTTTTTCATTTATAGCGCAAAAAATTAAAAACTGGGTAATCAAATACCAGCAAAAGAAAGCTCTATTTGTATGAAAAAAGGACAAAAAAATTATTTGGATACAGCATTGCATGACTGAGTAATTGTCATTCAAATTGTGAGAGCACCGAACGCTGAAAATTGGTCTGGGCAGGAGGGGGGGTTTAAGTGCCCAGTAATCAAGTGGTTGCATAGCAAAGGACTATGCTCGCTGAAAGAAGTGAGCTCTGCTGTGATTTGGTGTGGAGCTTCAAACAAGACAAATAGCATATAGAGGATAATAAAAAGATGGTCTGTCCCTGAAATAACTGGAGGGTTCCAATTTCTTCCTTATAGCCCGTTAAATTGTGAGGATTATCTCAAAAGTTGAGCAACAGCGGCCTCTAGGGGCGGTTTTTATGTGAGCATCAATAACACTCCATTCAAGTACAGTTCAATGAGGCTAAAGTTCAGAGGTAAAGCAGGATCCTTTCTCCCCCCCCCCCCCCATCACATGATATTAAGTCATGATGGATAGCATGGCATCACAGGCATGTTTTCTAGGGGGGAGGCTGGTGCAAGAGTAGATTCAGCAGTGTAGAGTCAAAGAAAAGGGATATAAAAGACAGACATCCCAAGTCTCCCGGGAGGTGCAGGAGCCTCCCACATTTCAGGGGTGGCTCCCGGACTCCCACAAGTGCAGCTGGCTTCCCTCCTCTCCTCTCCCGCAAGCTGTGGGTATCTGTCAGGATGGAGAGTGGAGGAAGGGACCGGTCATTTACCGGCCCCTGCCATTCCTGAATTGGACACAGTGAGCGAGATCGCTCCTGTGTCCTGTGAAAACTGAGCAGAGTAACCTCTGTGTTTGCTCAGTTTATGAATAGACAGGAGCCGCTGTCTTCTATCCATTCATCTTCAATACTGAGAAAGGGATTGGGGAATCAATGTCCTCAGTCCCTTTCCCTGTCTCAAAGAGGAGATGTCAGGGGTCTGTTTAGTCCCCTGATGTCTCACCAAAACCCCCCTCAACAGGGTTGATTTTAATAGAATGCAAAAAATATAAAAAAAAAAAAATGAAACGATGAAATGAAAAATGATAAAAAAACATTATTATAAAATAATATATAAAATAAAAAACTACCGATGCCGCTCCCTTGCCCTACTAACACTGTCCACTGCCCCAACCCCTCCCCCCAAAAGCAACAAAAATAAATAAAAAATTAAATTGTAAAAAAAACAATATGTAAAATTAAAAACTACTGACACCATCCACTGCCCTACTGACACCATCACCGCTACATACTCCCCACCCCTTCCCCAGAAGCCTTGTGAAAAAAATATTTCCTGATGCATTATGGTAGCACACACTGGGTTGTAACTCCACCCTTACAACCTGACAAGATTGGTTAACTATAAATTTGAAGGAGAAGCACCCCACTATATTCTTTCTTTTTTATCCTCACCTGACATTCTTGAGATGGACTTCACACCTCTTACCACAATCACCCCTCCAGGTTAAGCCTCTCCTGGTTGGAGGTCTCTCCTGTGCAGTCTCTAAAAGGAGCCTTTACGGAGAGAACCCCAATCTGGTGGTCTCGGGGGCATACCTTCTGGTATTTTTTTACACGCTTTAAAGAAGCTTATTTATCGCAGTGGCCTCCTACCTTTATTTTCTGCACCAGGTACTGTCAGATTTATTTCTTATTTTTCTCTTTCCAGGCCATGCTGGTCACTGTAGTTCTCTGAGAGGCAGAGACCTCTCTAACATGGTGGCCATGTCCTTTCCAGGCATTCTGCGCATGCACTGGTGGAAGTGAGGTAACTCGGCTGGTCCTCCTGCCCTTCTCTGAGATGGCATGGGTGACGGCGGACCGCTTCCGTGCATGTGCGATCGCGTCATTTCCTGTATTGCGGTCAGTGAGTGCTGATGGCTTACAAACTACATTTTGCTCAGGTTATTCGTTATCCTTGCTGCCCTCAGTCTCAGGTATGTGCCTACTCTGTACCTTACTGCTTATTATTGCTGATATTGACTGCTCGTCTGTACTATCTTCATCCTTCTTCTTAGATACCTTTCCTGCACACTGATCATAAGAGGAGCCACTCTTTAATGGGTAAGTAGTGAAGAGGAAAAAGAGAGCATGACCACGAACGCTGCGATTTTCTGGCAGGTCAAGATCGGAAAATTCCAGGCATCAAGGTCACTCAATCCATGCTTCAAGCCATAGGAGAAGCCGCTCAAGGTCCTCATGTCGCCATCGCCACTCACGTCGCAGCCACAGAAGGTTACCATCGCCCTGTCACAAAAGGAGATATCATACCCGCCCCAAAGCAAATGCCTGCTGGGAATGCGGCGCTCCAGCTTTGCAAGACAAACTAGCCTGCCGCACATGCTTTAATGAAGCAACCAGGGAAAAGGAGTCACATGTAAGGGAGGTAACGGAGCTCATTGGGGAGTCTGTGCGGGAACCTATTTTAGAGAGGAGACATCAGCCCCTGAAACTGACAGGGCAGGCCCAAGCACATCTTCCATAGCTCCCAACCCTTCGGTTGATCCAGCGTGATCTTCGGAGGATAAAGAGACAGATCTTTTCAGGTTTCGACTTTACTTTGGTCTAACCTTTTGTAAGATCAGTAAAGGAGGCCATAGGATGGGAATAGACTAAAGAGGTTCTTCACAAGGTCAGAAAATACTTTCTCAACCTGAAGAAGGAACCAGAATCCTTCCCTTTTATGGAGGAATTGGAAGACATCATTAAAGATGAATGGGAAAGATTAGATGAGAGGTCCAATCTTAATAATAGACTGGTGAAGCTTTATCCTCTGAAGTAACCCAATGTTAACCCACTGGTTCACCCACCTGTTGTAGATGCCTCTTTAATGCGTCTCGCCAGACATGTTACTCTGCCAGTAGAGGATGCAGTAACCTTTTGGGATATTCTGCACCATAAGATTGGCCTAGATCTGAAGAAAGCATATTGCACTGCAGGAGGTGCCTGTAGGCCAGCTGTCGCAGCAGCCGCAGTCGGTAGAGCGATTTCAGGATGGTCTGCCAATATAGAAAAGTCTATTTGTGAAGGGGCTGTCCAGGAGAAAATAATGAGCTCTCTTCAAGAGCTGAAGCTAACAGGCGATTTTGTTGCGGAAGCCTTAGTGGATATTATCAGGTCTTCTGCAAGAGCTATGCTGGCATCAGTCATGGCAAGGAGAGCACTGTGGCTCAAACCATGGGTGGCGGATGCAGCATCAAAAACCAATTTGTGCAAAATTCACTATGATAGAGTTAACCTCTTCGGCTCAAAATTGGACTCGGCAATCTCCAAAGTGACTAGAGGGAAATTAGGACTAATCCCTTCCGACAGGAAGCCCAAACCTCAGAAGGGTCCTTTTAGACATAACCTTTCAGAGAGGTACAGAGAGGCAAAAAACATATAGGCCAGGAAGAAAGTTTAAGAGAACTTGGAGGAACCCACAGTCATCATTTTTACGGCTCCCAATGTCTAATACCACCCCAACAGGGGAACACCAGAAATCTTTTTGAGGGTACGCCCGTCATTCCTGTGAGAGTGGAAGCCAGGTTTAAGGAATTCCGACAGGTCTGGATGGAACACATAGAAGACACATGGACACTGGCCACGATAAAGCATGGGCACAAATGGAGTTTCATAAACAACCTACCCAGAAATCACTTTCAGTCAACCAGATTACCGTCATCACCAGACAAGAGAAGGGTACTTCTCAAATATGTGGTGGAGTTAGAGCAGAAGGGGCAATCTTAGAAATTCCAACACCCCAAAGAGGGAAAGGGTATTATTCCCCTCTATTCCTGGTAAAGAAGAAGACAGGGGATCTGCGCCCCGTGCTGGATCTATAAAGCCTCAACAAAAAAATCCAAATCAAAGCTTTCAAAATGCAGAGCCTTCAGTTAATAATAGTGTTAGCAATAAACTTAGGAGACTGGATGCTATCCGTAGATTTATGAGACGCTTACCTACACATACCCATTCATCCCGCTTTTCACAAATATCTTCGGTTTTCAATCAACAACCAACATTTCCAATTTCAGTGCCTCCCATTTGGTATCTCCTGCACCCAGGACCTTTACCAAGACTCTACTGCCTGTAATTGCATTTCTAAGGAGGAAAGGCCTAAGACTGCATCACTATCTAGATGAAATTCTTCTAATTGCAGACAGCAGAGAAGCATTGATTCATCATCGTAGGGTACTAATCACCACTCTTCAGAACTTCGGGTGGCTAATCAACTGGGGAAAAAGCAATCTCCAGCACACACAAATCATGACCTTTCTAGGGTCTACCTCAGGCAAAGCAAGCTCCCTTAATCAGGACAATAAAGAGGCTAATAACAGAGACATCCCTTCCGGACAGAGTCTGTCTGAGCATACTAGGTTCCATGTCTGCCACTTTGACAATGATTCAATGGGCACAGTGGCATATGAGGACAATGCAGACTTCATTCCTCACTCAGTGGAATGGAACAATCAGTGTTCCAGGCAATTTACAATTGCAGGAATGTAAAACAATCAATTCGATGGTGGATGCATGTGTATGTTCCAGCAGCACATAACCTACTGGCCGATTGTTTGAGCAGGGAGTTTCTGTCGAACAACGAATAGTCTCTGAAACATCAAGTCTTCAGTCTCCTGACTGAAACTTGAGGAACTCCAGATATAGATCTGGCCATGACTCCTTCGAACACCAACTGGTAGAGATTCCTGCCAAGAGCAACATACCCTTCAGCCGAGGGATTAGACTGTCTTCTTCACCCATGGAACATTTGACTAGGGTACATATTCCCACCGACTCCACTAATTGCAAGATTCCTCTCCAGACTCAGGAGGTCTTCTGCCTCAGGCATTGCAGTGATCCCCTTTTGGCCCAGGAGGCCTTGGTTCACTCCAGCTTAGCCTAGAGGATTCCCCTACCACTCCTGATGTCTCGGGATCTACTTTACCATGGATAGTTCTTTCATCCGGCTCCAGAGAGACTGCACATAATGGCATGGAGCTTGAGAGGAATAGGTTCTTCGAGCAAGGCTGTTCCCAAGAGGTTGTTTCAACTTTACTCCAAACTAGAAAATGCACGACTAATGTCACCACGATAGAATATGGGAAAGATTTGAATCAATGGCTCAGCAGAACAGCTGGGATCCACTATCTCCAGAGGCACCACAGGTACTAGATTTTCTGCAAGCAGGCATAACCAGAGGACTAAGCTTACGTACCCTTAAGGTGCAAATCTCAGCTCTGTCTGCAAAAACGTGTTACAGATGGGCCTCTCATCCCCTTCTGGTCCAATTTATGAAGGCATGTATAAAAATCAGGCCTCCAAGAAGACCAACATTTCCAGTGTGAGGCTTCATCCAGCTGACTCTATCTCACTGTCGGACTCTAAAATTAAAATTTCTCATCACCATCTGTACTGAAACTTTCAGACCATCTCACTCCAAAAGTGGTGTCATCCTTTCATTACAATCAGGAAATCAATCTTCCGTCCTTTTTTAACGAACAGGGACAACCACACGCCTTGGATATAAAGTCCACTATTATCTACTTCCTGACAGCTACAGCTTCCTTCAGAACTACGGATAATCTATTAGCGATTCCTCATGGAAACAGGAAAGGTCACATGGCGTTATCTCGCATGATCACATCATGGCTGGTCAAAACCATCAAGAAAACCTACAACATTAAAAATCTTCCGGTACCTGGGGGCATTAGAGCTCACTCAACAAGGGCAGTGGCAGCCTCATGAGCAGAATATTGTAGGATTTCGGTGGCAACAATCTGCAGGGCAGCGACCTGGTTTTCCAGGCATACATTCATGTCCCACTATAGGGTGGATTTGGCCCAGTTATCTACAGTAGATTTCGGAAGAACCATAATCCGGGCCAATTCTACAGCTTTATGATAAAATACAACCTTTCCACTTGCACCCGACTGATGAGTTATTTCCCAGTGTGTGCTGCCATGATGCGTCATAAAAATGGAAAATTGTATTTTCCGTAATTTTCCTTTCCTGACGCATCTTCATGGCAGCACACAGCATCCCACCCTTTTTATTTTTTATCTGGTAGCTACAGAGAATGAAGTGGGGTGCTTCTCCTTCAAATAGTTAACCAATCCTGTCAGGTTGTGGGGGGCGAAGTCACAACCCAGTGTGTGCTGCGATGAAGATGCGCCAGGAAAGGAAAATTACAGAAAGGTGAGTATACAATTTAACATAATAAAACAAAATTGTAAAAAAAAAAAAGAAAATAATAAAAAAAAAAAACTACTGACACAACTCCCCCCCAACCCCAATCCTTGTGAAAAACAAAAAATAAAAAAAAGTAAATTGTAAAATATTTTAAAAAATACAATTGTAAAAAAATAATAAAATAAAGAACTACGGACACCGTCCACTGACCTACTGATACCATCCTGCACATACTACTCACCGCTGTATACTCCACACTCCTCACATGCACATACTACCCACTGCCATGTACTCCGCACTTTATATTCTCTATTTAACATCTCAGACTCTATTAAACCACACCCTTTTAAGCCACGCCCAATATGTAGCATGGTTTAAGCCACACCCACCCACCCCGCAATCCGTTTTTGCAGGTTGGGATGTCTGTAAAGAGGGTGTACGCCCCAATGCTTAGGAGCCTTAGAAGTAAAGAAGAGGCAGTTAGTGAGTAATAGATCATGAAGGGAAGGTTATAGGGATACTTAGCTGTAAGCGTCCTGCTGTTCAAGCCAGGAGATGGCTGCGTCTGGATACTCAAAAACGTATACTCTGTCGCCTCTTTCCACTCTCAGGCGTGTCGGAAAGAACATTGCATATTTAATGTGCTTGATGCGGTGTTGACTCTTGGCTTTTGTAAAATGTTTGCGTCTGCGCTGCACGTTAGCAGAAAAATCTGGGAAGATGGCGATCATTTTATTGCCAAATGGGATATTCCCCTTCTCTCTGCTTAGACAAAGGATGGTGTCTCTGTCTCTGTAGTTGAGGAATTTTGCTATAAACATGCGGGGCGGTGCCCCAACTGGTGGTGGTCTCCCAGACATACTGTGGGCTCTGTCTACAACAAATGTATGGGAAAATGCCTCCTTACCGTATGTGTCGCACAGCAACTGCTCCAGAAAAATGGGCGGGGGACCGCTCCCTCTACCTCCTTTGGCAGCCCGATAAAGCATAAGTTACACCAGCGCAGCTTGTTCTCCATTTCGTCCTGCGTATGTAATAGTTGATTGACTTGTAGTTACATGCTGTCGGAGGTGTTTTGTAATCGGGGGGGAGGGAGTCCTCTACATTGCTCAGATGGGTCTCTGTGTCAGTGACTCTGTCCCTGAGCTTCTGGAAGTCCTATCTTACCAGGGAGATGTCCACTTTTAGCCACGACCAGTTTTAAATGGCTTTTTTTCCCCTTTAGAAATTTCATTTTGCTGTGGTATTGTTCTAAACACGGGAAAACTGCGCCACTTCACAGGCATACTATAGACAACCCTCAGGCATGATATTTAACCACATAAAGACCAAGCCTCTTTCTGAGATTTGCTGTTAAAGTAAGTTAAAATAGTTTTTTGCTAGAAAATTACTTAGAACCCCCAAACATGATACTTTTTCTTTCTAACACCCTAGAGAATAAAATGGCAGTCATTGCAATACTTTCTGTCACACTGTATTTGTGCAGCGGTCTTACAAGTGCACTTTTTTTGGAAAAAATACACTTTTTTTAATTAAAAAATAAGACAGGATTAAAGTTAGTCCAATTGTTTTTACATTGTGAAAGATAATGTTATGCCGAGTAAATTGATACCCAACATGTCACACTTCAAAATTGCGCCTGCTCGTGGAATGGTGACAAACTTTTACCCTTAAAAATCTCCATAGGCAACGTTTATAAAATTCTACAGGTTGCATGTTTTGAGTTACAGAGGAGATCTAGGGCTAGAATTATTGCCCTTGCTCTACTGATCGCAGCAATAGCTCACATGGGTCGTTTTCATATGCGGGCGCTACTCACGTATGCATTCGCTTCTGCACACAAGCTCAGTGGGGCGGTGGCGTCTTTAAATTTATTCTTTCTTATATATTTTACCTTTTATTTCTTAGAGCCCATTCACACAGGGGCAACACGACTTGTAGGCGACTTGAGTCAGGCAACTTGGACACGACTTGAGTTAAGATCACAGCGCGACTTGGGACGACTTCAAAACGACTTGTGATGACTTCAAGCCCGACTTGGGACGACTTACAAGTCGCCCCAGGCCAGGCGACTTTTGCCGAGGCCAAGCAGAGAATGAGCTCAAGGGGGAACTCCACGGCAAATTTCTGAAAAAAATTTGGCGTGGGTTCCCCCTCCGAGAGCATACCAGGCCCTTAGGTCTGGTATGGATTCCAAGGGGAACCCCCTACGCCGAAAAAACGGCGTGGGGGTCCCCCCCAGATCCACACCAGACCCTTATCCGAGCACGCTACCCGGCCGGCCAGGAAAGGGGGTGGGGACGAGCGGGCGGCCCCCCCCCTCCTGAGCCGTACCAGGCCGCGTGCCCTCAACATGGGGGGGTGCCTTGGGGGAGGGGGGGCGTGCGGCCCCCCCACCCCAAAGCACCTTGTCCCCATGTCGATGAGGACAAGGGCCTCTTCCCAACAACCCTGGCCGTTGGTTGTCGGGGTCTGCGGGCGGGGGGCTTATCGGAATCCGGGAGCCCCCTTTAATAAGGGGGCCCCCGGATACCGGCCCCCCACCCTGTGTGAATGAGTATGGGGTACAATGTACCCCTACCCATTCACCTGTGGAAAAAAGTACAAAAAAAAACACAACACAGGGAAAAAATATTTTATTGCACAGCTCCGGGGGTCTTCCGTCTTCGGGGGTCTTCTCGCCGGACTCCTCCGCTATCTTCTTGTAGCTCTTTTACTAGCGGAGGAGTCCGGCTTTCTTCCTCCCCGCCGCCGGCCTCTTCTCCCGACTTCGGGGGTCTTGTCCCCCTCTTCGGTTCTTCTGCTGGGCCACCGCGCCTTCTTATAGCTCTTTTACAGGCGGTGGCCCGGTCTTCTGTCGTCGCCGCCGCCGCCTTCCGTTCTTCTTCTTCTTCTCCAGGAGATGTTGACACGACGCTCTCTCCGGCCGGAATGCCAGAGCCGCCCTGCGCTGCCACTTATATAGGGACAATGGGGCGGTGTCACATGGGTTGATGTCACATGGGTTGGTCACATGGGTTGATGTCACATGGTGACCCCGCCCCCTTACCATGTGACATCAACCCATGTGACCAACCCATGTGACATCAACCCATGTGACACCGCCCCATTGCGGCGGCGGCGACGACAGAAGACCGGGCCACCGCCTGTAAAAGAGCTATAAGAAGGCGCGGTGGCCCGGCAGAAGAACCGAAGAGGGGGACAAGACCCCCGAGGCCGGCGGCGGGGAGGAAGAAAGCCGGACTCCTCCGCTAGTAAAAGAGCTACAAGAAGATAGCGGAGGAGTCCGGCGAGAAGACCCCCGAAGACGGAAGACCCCCGGAGCTGTGCAATAAAATATTTTTTCCCTGTGTTGTGTTTTTTTTTTGTACTTTTTTTTCCACAGGTGAATGGGTAGGGGTACATTGTATCCCATACTCATTCACATAGGGTGGGGGGCCGGTATCCGGGGGCCCCCTTATTAAAGGGGGCTCCCGGATTCCGATAAGCCCCCCGCCCGCAGACCCCGACAACCAACGGCCAGGGTTGTCGGGAAGAGGCCCTTGTCCTCATCGACATGGGGACAAGGTGCTTTGGGGTGGGGGGGCCGCACGCCCCCCCTCCCCCAAGGCACCCCCCCATGTTGAGGGCACGCGGCCTGGTACGGCTCAGGAGGGGGGGGGGCGCCCGCTCGTCCCCACCCCCTTTCCTGGCCGGCCGGGTAGCGTGCTCGGATAAGGGTCTGGTGTGGATCTGGGGGGGACCCCCACGCCGTTTTTTCGGCGTAGGGGGTTCCCCTTGGAATCCATACCAGACCTAAGGGCCTGGTATGCTCTCGGAGGGGGAACCCACGCCAAATTTTTTTCAGAAATTTGCCGTGGAGTTCCTTCTTGAGAGCTGATAATTCTGTCAAAGTCGCCTCCGTATAAACGGAGATCCAACTTGGAGGCGATCTCCATTGAAATCAATGGGTACCGGTCGCCTACAAGTCGGATAGAAGTAGTACAGGAACCTTTTCTGAAGTCGGAGCGACTTCAGTAGTGTGCATTAAGACGGCTCTCATTCACTTACATTGCTTTTTAAATGTTGTCCGACCTGAGGCGACCTGAGGCGACTAGGGGCGACCTGAAGTCGGATCAGGAGTTGCCCCTGTGTGAATGGGCTCTTATTTTAACACTTTTCTTAAAAAAAAAAATCGTGTTAATTTTATTCCTATTACAAGGAATGTAAACATCCCTTGTAATAGAAAAAAGCACGACAGGACCTCTTAAATATGAGATCTGAGGTCAAAAAGACCTCAGATATCATATTTACACTAAATGGCAATTAAAAAAAAATTGTCATTTGAAAAAAAAAAAATGTCTCTTTAAGAGCTATGGGTGGAAGTGGCATTTTGATGTTGCTTCCACCCTGCAATGGTATGAAGACAGGTGAGGGCCATCTTCTGTTCGCCTCCGGTAAGCGGCAGAAGGGCACCTCTTCAAAGTTAGGACGTATATCGGCATGCGGTGGTCCGGAAGTGGTTAAAGGAATACTTCATTTTTAATTTTTCACTTTGAGCATTATTAAAATCACTGCTCCTGGGGGGGCGCATGCGCGGAGCTCAGCATGGCGGACGCAAGTCGTTAGAGCTCCGCACTCACCGCTGCTGAACCGGGGCATATATCGCTATATTTCGCCGCAAACGATTCCCGCACCTGCCCTGATCCTCGGGCATCCCACTGCCCCTCACCCGAGATGGTTCTTACGGGCCAGCGAGGGAAACAGAAACAGAAACCCATTAAAGCGGCCTTGGCGCGTGCCTCCACTAAAATGGCGGCGAAGGCCCTTGCTGCAGCGCAACAACAAAGCCTTCCCCGAGACCATGATAGCAGTAGCGAGGAGGAAGATGAAAGGCCTGAATCACTGGCCTCCCTGACGCTACCGGTTCCTGGCATGTCTCAGGCTGACTTTCTGGCACATATGGACTTAATGCTCAAGAAAGCGTTGAAAACAACTTCAGATCAGATAACCGATAGACTTTCCCGAGAAATTCGTGAGCTGGGCCAACGTACGGCGGACTTGGAAACCAGGGCCGATGACACCGAGCTCAATTTACGTGAACTGGCACAAGAACAGGAGGCTCTCCGAGAGGAAAACGCTGCTCTGCTGACCCGACTGGAAGATACAGAGAACCGTTCGCGTCGGTCGAACCTTCGTTTGAGAGGTATTCCTGAATCAGTCGATGATCTCCAGTCCTTTACGACGGCTTTGTTTCAAGAGCTATCCCCTTCTATTCCGATGGAACGATTAGAATTCGATCGTATTCATAGAGCACTCACTAGACGCTAAGCGGACGGACCACCTCGAGATATCATTGTTAAACTACATTTCTTCCGAACGAAGGAGCAGCTTATGTCTATAGCTCGTGAAAAGAACAACCTTCAATTCCAGGGCCATTCCTACCAGCTATTCACGGATCTAGCCCCACTGACAATTGCGAAGAGACGTGCTATGAAGCCACAGCTGCTAATCCTCCAACAGTATCAAATTAAATATGCATGGCGGTTCCCATTTGCTCTTTACTTCTCATACCAGGGACAGCAACACACCTGTTCTACGCCAGCAACTCTTCAAGCCCTCTTAGAGAGCCTCCAACTGGCTCCGTCAGCCCCACCCCCTCCACAGGGAGATCTGGTGCCTCGAACCCCGGCACGAGCAGCACCCTATCCTAACATGGCTACCCCGAGGAGGAATCGGCAGGATCTCTCTGGCTTATCTGTGTCTCGGCGAGGCACCCCCAAACCCTCATCTAGATTGAGCTACCCTAGCCCAAAGGTATTCATACCTCGCTGATCCCCTTTTGTTTAGTTATTAGTTTCTTTTTTGTCTCTCCAAATTTTTTGATGCCGTAGCCTGAACTCACCACGAGACCCACGCTATTTGAACGCAGGCCTACACGCCTTTACTGATCCCGGCTGGAAACCGAGACTAAATTTACCAAGACGCTACCACTTTCTCCAAAGTACTTTAACCACATTTTTACCCCTCAAGCCATTTGCCCCCCCCCCCTTCCCCCCCCCCCCTAATTTTTTTTTTTCTCTCCCTCCCAGGGCTCATTTGTTAATGATGTTAACTTAGACATACTATACCGGGCTCTCCTGTTTCGATGCCCACATTGTTTCCTTTTATACTGTTTCGCCTCAATACTCGCTAAACCTGTAAAGACCGGAAATGGATATACCTTCTGACCATCCTAGATATTTTCTCGCGGGCCGATGATCTGGCCAGGATTGACGAGTCACTGACTCGTAGGCCTGATCATCTCCTCGCGAGTTATTTGTTTATTTGTTTATTTTTAACTACTCTTAGCCTGGAAGTGTCGCACGATGCTTCTATTATCTGTGCTTACACATATCCTCCTGGGTTCCCCCCTTTACCTTACCTTGTTCCCCTCCTCCCCCTGTTCTTCCCCCCCCCCATCTTTCTCTCCCTGTTCCCCGTCCCCTCCTTCCCGCCCTGTTATTTGAGCTGTTACAGCTCCTCAATTCTCAGCAGAGCAATAACAAGGTTAAAAGACATGATATTACTTGATAATCTCTATGTTTCACAGTCCATACCCCTGGATTTTTTCAGCTCACCTTATGTTTGAATCGTATTCTGTTATCGACAATGTTCTATACTTGCAAATGTTTGTGTTTACTTTACCGGTTCGCAGCGGTGAATTGTCACTGCTCCCCCTCCTGATGGTGCGACCCCCTGTTGACTGGTGAGTCGGCAGGTTGATTGTCGTTCCCCCTAGTTGCTGGGTTCGGTTCATACCACCCCATGCAACGCTCTTTTTCTCCTTTCACCTTTTCTATTCTCTGTTCTCTACTCTATCCCTTCTTCTTTCATGTCTTTTTCTATCGTTCCCTTTTCACTCTTATGGTCGATCGGTCCGTGCGGCCCTGGGTAGGCAAAAGTTTGCCTCTTCCTACCAAACTTCATGGCCCCCCTGAGCATTTTATCACTTAATGTGAAGGGACTCAATTCCCCCAACAAACGAGTCAAGGCCTTTGGAACCTTTATCTCCTTGAAAGCCCAAGTAGTCGCTCTACAAGAAACGCATTTTGCGGCCCATACCACACCTAAATTTTTCAATGCCAAATTTCCCCAAGTTTACACAGCCTCCTCCTCCACGAAGCATAGAGGAGTCCTTTTAGCATTTCACCATTCCCTTCTATTCTCTTTCTCATCGGAAGTAAGAGATCCAGAAGGCCGCTACCTATTAGTTTCAGGGCATATACAGGACACGGAAGTTACCTTTGTGTCGTACTACGCCCCCAATACTAACCCTAACCCTTTTTTCTCACATCTACTACAGATAATTCAGACACATGCTAGAGGAGCGCTGTACGTATGCGGCGATTCCAACTTAGTCCTGCATCCACACCTAGATAAGTCCCCATACACATCAGAAAATTTTTCTCTCTCTAAAAGGCTAAGCAAGCAACTTGCTCGCGCGACACTCCTCGATACATGGCGCGAATGCAACCCCCTTAAGAAGAACTATACTTTTTACTCAAACCCGCATAAATCCTTCTCGAGGATTGACCACATCTTCATCCCGCTAACTGCCGCGCCCACTCTGTTGCACTCCCGCATACACCCGATATCCTGGTCTGACCATAGCGCGGTGATTACGACATTTTCGTCAATAATCCCACAGAACACAGATAGAACATGGTCTCTGAATGAAATTCAGCTTTCTAACCCATCTTATTGTCTAGACATTCAGACGGCCTTAAACGATTATATTTCTTTTAATGACACCCCGGGAATATCTCCTACCCTTCATCTCCTACCCTTCTCTGGGAAGCCCATAAACCAGTTATCTGAGGTACATGCATTTCGGTATCCTCTCACCTTAAGAGATTCAGACAGGCCCATCTACAACAGCTAGAGGAGGACCACCAGCGTTCCTTTCTTCTCTTTCAGTCTGACCCCACTGAGACTAATAGACTTGCTCTAGATAAGGCCAAGTTAGCCCTGGATCTTGTGCTTGCTGAAGAGGCAGATAAGTCTATTCACAAATCGGCGCATACACTTTATACAAAGGCGAACAAGCCTAGCACCTTTTTGGCACTGCGCCTACGGCAACCTGATAGGTCCTTTAAACCTATTAAGCTTCGGCTGGCACAAGGTGGCATGACCACTAACCCTGTGAAAATCTTAACAGAGTTTAGTACTCGACTGTCTAAGCTATATGAACCTGGTGTACCCTTCTCTAGCGCCCAGGCGAATTCCCTTCTCCACCCGCTATCTCTCCCTAACCTTTCAAACACTGACCGTTCAACAATAGAAGCTCCTATATCCAATGTAGAAATCCTTGCAGCTATTAAGTCCCTCAAACCTAATAAAAGGCCCGGCCCAGACGGTTTACCGGCATCCTACTACAAAAAATTTGCCCACACCCTCTCCCCCTTCTAACTAAATCTTTTAATTCTCTTCTCCAGCAACACTCCTTCGGCAGAGATGCGTTAACGGCTATCATTTCGATGATTCCTAAACCGAACACTGATTCAACTTTATGGTCCAACTTTAGACCGATATCATTACTTAATGTTGACGTCAAAATTCTGGCCAAGGTCCTAGCTCTACGACTTAATCCAGTAATAGGGAAACTGATACATAAGGATCAGGTTGGGTTCATTCCTAAGAGACAAGCCAGTGATAATGTCCGGAGGGTCATTTTGCTGCAGCATATTGCTAAAACTCGTAAGATTCCTATGCATTTGCTCTCACTGGATATACGCAAGGCATTTGATACAGTGTCTTGGCCCTATCTACAATATATACTTCAATATTGGGGATTTGGTCCTCACTTTCTCAAATGGATAGGAGCCCTATACACCCAACCTTGTGCTTATGTACGCTACGCCGGCTTTAAGTCAGAGGGCTTCCCTATACAGCGAGGAACGAGACAAGGATGTCCCCTCTCCCCCTTGTTGTTCGCATTAGCTATCGAACCCTTGGCTGCAACCAGGCTAAATCTAGAGCCTTAGACGTATCTCTGCCGAGTGATGAGCTTAATCTTCTTCGCAGCAATTTCCCTTTCCTATGGTCCTCATCCTCTATCCCATATCTTGGTGTCCACATTACGAAAGACCCGTTGCATTTGTTCCAATATAACTATCTCCCGTTACTTAGGAAGCTGACTAGTCTCCTTTCCTCTTGGCAGCCGCTGGGTTGGGTCGCATAGTGGCAGTCAAGATGACACTGTTACCTAAATTATTATATCTATACCGAGTCCTCCCGATTCGAGTCCCACTATATTTTCATCGCCTGGTACAAGGTAAAGTATTCAAATACATTTGGGGAACAATTAGGCCTAGAATCACTAAAGCCACTATGTACCGCCACAAGTCATTTGGTGGACTTGGAGTACCAAATTTTAGATACTATTACTGTGCAGCTCAGATTGCACAACTCACTCTATACCATGCTAAAACGGAGATACCGCTATGGGTCAGCCTCGAGGCTATAGACGTCTCCCCGATAAGCATATCTAATCTCCTGCGGCTCTCCCCTACGCAGAGAAACAGGCTTAGCAATCCGGTCACAGCCCATTCCCTCAGAATCTGGGACGAGACTCATAAATCTTTCCGGCTTAAATCCCGTCATCTACCATTACTCTCTATTATCGGCCACCCATCATTTATCCCTGCCTTTTCTGAGCCTGGATTGTTTACGGCTTGGTCTAGGGCAGGGCTTGACCGAATCGGCACCCTTATGCACAATGGCAAAGTTAGGTCTTTCCCTACACTCCAGGCCCAATCACACATACCCAATGGCGAATGTTTTCGTTACCTACAGATCGCCCATTTCCTCAACTCAATGCCTAAACCTACTAATCCACAAGATAGTAATTCATTTTACGAGCAAATATGCGAAACAGACCCACACGCTCCGGGCATTATCTCCCAATTGTACACTCATTTCACCTCCCCCCCTACATCTCTCCCATCCTATACAAGTGGCTGGACTATAGACCTTGATTTAGACCTCGAAGTAGATGCATGGAACACAATCTGGACCAACACAAATAGAGCAACGCAGAATGTTATAGCCTCTGAGGCTAATTATAAAGTCCTCATGCGCTGGTACTTGGTCCCAGCCAGGATAGCCAAATTTGTTCCGGGATATCCCGCTACATGCTTCAGGGGCTGTAACACAGCGGGCACACATTTCCACATATGGTGGTCTTGTCCAGTAGCACAGCGTTTTTGGATAACTGCCTTCCAGATTGCATCGACCCTTGCAGGGCATTCTATTTCACCAGACCCTTCGTTGGCTCTTCTCAACTTGACTCCCCATAACTACACTCGTAGTCAATTGGCTTTGTTTCTGCAACTTACCACAGCAGCTAAACAAACTATTGCCAAGGCCTGGAAAACCCCCACACTCCCGGTGGCAGAAATGAAGAATAGGGTTACAAGGGCCATGATTCACTCCAAATCAGAGGCGAAACGCCTCGATCGTATGCCCCAATTCTACAAAATTTGGCAACCCTGGATACAATACTTCCTACCCCCGGATTTCGACCCCTATTTATTTGAACCCTAAATTACCTGCAGAATTGGGATGGTCTTCAGCTTGTGAAGGCCTGGGGCTGCGCGGACCGGTTGACCGACCCTCCTCCTTTTCTTTCCTCCTATTCTTCACCTCTCCTTTCCCTTCATTCTATTCTCCTGCCCTTATTTCTGTTTTCTTCTAGTTGTGCTTTCCTTCTTTTCCCCTCTCTCCACGTGGAAATTTTCTGTACATGCAGTATCATCATTTCTTTGTTTACAACTAATTTAAAGGAAGAGTGTAACTGAACCAGCTGACTCTGATACAACCGGAGTGTCTCATTTCTGTTGACTATAAGTTTCAGCAAATACTCTCCGTACAGCCTTAAGCGACATACACATTTGCTTGTCTGTACCGCGTTATTGAGTATGATGTCGCAAGTTGTTTGTTTCATTGTTTTGCATACTTTGTTATACCTAAACCCTTTTAACAATGTACTGTGTAATCTGTCTGTGAAATGATAATAAAAACTTTTTGAAAGAAAATCACTGCTCCTGACATACATGTCCCCCTGGGGCAGGACCTGGGTCCACAAACACTTTTTTATGACAATAACTTGCATATAAGCCTTTAAAATTACCACTTTTGATTTTTCATGTCCGTTTCCCATAGACTTTAACAGTGTTTACATGTTCGTCTGCTAGAGAAATTAGAATGCATGTTTTATAAACATTTATGCCTCACTGCTTAAAAGTAGAATTGTTTTATGCAAGTTGTGAGTAGTTTCGATTTCCTGAAGTGCAAATAAATTACAGGAGATAACAGTTTCATTTTACAAAGAAATTATGTTTCAGTTTCCTGAAATTTACGTAATCAGATTTTTTTATTTAGTTTGTGAGACTGAGCATGCCTACTTCTAAGATATGAAAATAAAGGTCAAGCCCAGACATGTATGTAGCACTGACCCCCGAAGGAGCGTCTGGTTTTCTTGGGCTTACCATTTACCTCCTCCGCCTTGTAACTCGTTGTTCTTGTCTAGGGGTTCCCGAGGTTAATAGCCCAATAACTGCAGAGACCAACACTGGAATTCCTTTAGGAATTTTTATTTGCTTAAAACGTTGAACAGAAACACAGTCTCTCAGTTGGGAATAGAGGGTATAGGTATGGAAGCTCAGGCACTTTGAAACTGGTGACACTTAATTAATGTCTCTCTCTCTAGGTAATCCAGGCAATAGCCACTCACAAAAGGATTTCCACTGTCGGATAAATCCTGGTTTATGGACTTAGCAGCCGACAAATGACTCAAACTCAAAACAGCAAAGTCTCTGTCACAGACTTGGTTGCAAACTTTTAGATGAAAACAGAAAGTCTCTCACAGGAACTTAGTTGTAACCGAAGGATGAAAATAGGAACCTTCTTATGGTATCAGTATCTTGCAGCCGGTCCGGCGATACCATAAGAAATGTGGATTCAATTAGTGTCCATACAGCTCAGCATCCAGGCTCTTACCGAGCAGCCAGCCTCATGCGTGGCCCTCTTCCGAAGAGTCCTCCACTGGTTGCATGATGTGTTGCTGAGCCTCTGCAAAACCCAAGTTGGCACCGGACCACTTTAGAATCCTCCTTACAGTTACTGTGCCTCGGACTAGCCAGTTCCGAGACTCGTAAAAGGATGGATCCGCACCCCAGGCCATGAGGGCCCCCGGGGCTGGTCAGGAGGATCAGGACCATGGAGTCAGAACATACTTCTGGACCGGAACCCAGAACCACGTGACTTCAGCACCTTAAGTACCCTCTCCCGGGAATACACAGCGAGACAACACACCCACTGATTGGCTCCGAGAGATTGGTACCCACTGCGTCCAACCAGACTGTGTTCCAATGCCTGTCAAAGGTGCTACCTACACCTATGACCAGGCAGAACATTAGTACAGCCCAGCCAAACTGATGCCAAAACCACAATTTAGAACAATTAACCCCAAGACTCAACTATAGTCTTGGGAAAAAAACTAAATTTACAGACATAGCTCATACTCTTCTGGAGTACCGGCGCTACATGTACATCAACAGTCAAGTTCCTCCACTCCAAACTCGCTCATCCATGTCTTTATGGACCTTGCTTTGTGCACTGGTGCGCAGTCATGTTGGAACAGGAAGGGGCCATCCCCAAACTGTTCCCACAAAGTTGGGAGCACGAGATTGTCCAAAATGTATTGGTATGCTGATGCATAAGAGTTCCCTTCACTGAAACCAAGGGGCCAGGCCCATCAACTGAAAAACAACTCCACACCATAATCCCCCTTCCACCAAATGATTTGGACCAGTGCACAGGTCTATAAATACATGGATGGGCGAGTTTGGCATGGAGGAACTTGATTGGCCTGTACAGAGTCCTAATCTCAACCTGATAAAACCCTACCGACTAATGCCTTGTACACACGATCTGATTGTTCGCCAACAAAAACCGTGGAACTATGTCCGAAGGGTGCTGGGCCAAACTTGTCTTGCATACACACGGCCACACAAATGTTGGCCAACAATTACGAACATAGTGACGTACTAGACGTCATACTTGCTTCACAAGGGGTTAATTTTGGGTTATTACTTGGTGCGTGAGCTGTGGGTGGAGTCAAGAAAAGCCAGCGATTTACGTGACCAGAGGAGCCAGTAGGAGGAGTCTTCTCTATTTACTTGCTGCACGTGGCACCGCATGTCTGTGTCGAAACGCTGAAAGGAAGAGTTCATCTTTTGCTGAGGAAATATTTTGAGTGCCAGGACCGCCGTCTGTTATGGGACCCAGAATGTTCTCCGGGAGTACTACTACGAGTATCAGACTGCCTGGAACAATTACGAACATAGTGACGTACTAGACATACTACGAGCTGATAAAAAGAAAGTTCACTAGTCATGCGCCACCCTTTGGGCTCCTTCTAATAATCTCGTGTTAGTAGAAATTTGGTGAGTGTTGATTCATGCTTTTCAGCCTCGTGCTGGTCAGTTCGTTTCTGTTTTTCAGGTTGTGCTTGTCAATTCGTTCTTGTTTTTGCAGTGCATGCTCGTCAGGTCATTTCTGTTTTTCAGTGCCTTCATTTAGCTCGCTTCTGATTTTCAGTGCGTGCTTGTCAGGTCCTTTCTGATTTTCAATGCGTTCTTTTCAGTTAGTTTCTGAATGGCCGTTTGGCATTCTCACCCATTAGAGATTGTGCTATTGTTGGGCTTGTAGTTATTGCTTTTACCCAAGTCCAGTCCAGGAACAGGGGGGAGGAGGAGTTCTTGGACCAAGAATTGGTTGCTTAATTGTGACTAATTCTTGACCTTTTGCTGAGGGAGCTCCAGGAGCATAATCCTGATGATTTCAGGAATTATTTCCAGATGATGGACCCCTGCTTTCACCGTCTATTGGCATTGCTGACCCCCAATATTAGCAAGCAGGACACATGCATGCAGCAAGCTATCACTCCCGAACAAAGGCTTGTCGCCACCTTGCTGTACTTGGCAATGGGGAGAAGACTCCAGGACCTCAAGTTTACCTCTGGGATCTCCCCCCAGGCTCTGGGAATCATTATTCCAGAGACCTTTTCTGCCCTCATACAAGTCCTGCAGAAGGACTATATTAGGGTAAGTTTTAGTCTTTACCATCACATTCTATGTATTTAATGTTTGCTAATGTATTGTATTAATTTCTGCATTCCATAATTACCATTATTGTAATATGCTGTACATGTCCTCTTTGTCCTCATGCAGTCTGTAAGCTTTTAATGCTCCTTTTTTGACCTTCATGCATGTTTGCCTTCGCTAACCTCCCCAGCATGCTATCCTGGGCCCATACACACATAGCCTAGTAACTTAATGTATTTCGTCAGCTACATTTTTGTGCTTACCCTAAACACCCCCTAAAATGTGTACAAATGTTATTGTTGTCCTCAAATTCAGGCAGAGTGCAAGAGGCTATTTTTTGGGGCCCAAACTTATCTGGAACCCCCCAAATGCTAAGTTAACCAATACCAATACTCTGTCTGCTGACTTTGCCAAACCCATACACACTATACCTCTTTTGTGGTCATATTTATGGATGATTTCACCAAAGCATGTAGTGCAAGGGCATACCTGAATACTTTCAAATCTTACTGTTATAAGTTTTTGTCTCCTATTATCTTGATAGGAAATTTCAGAATGTAAAAATGTGCTTCAATTTTGACAGTGTGGATCCATATTTTTTGATTATGACACTTCTTACCTGTCCGGCGGGTTGTGTAAGTAAAAAGGGGCTGGCCAAAGTAACACACATTATTAAAGCATTCGACTCTAATGGAAGTGAGAGGGTTACCTGACCAAAACATCTACCCATCCCCCACCATAATTTTTTTTTAGAATGGGCCACCAGAGGGGGTGAGGAATCTGATAAGTTGACCTTATACTTTTGTCTTTGAATACTATATTTCAATAAATGTTATACTAATGTTGGCCAAGAATGTTTGTGTCTAATCTGCTTGCAACGTTATGTGCAAAAGTACTAATTGTTTTTTCTCGTTTGACTCCACAGTTTCCTTCAAACCCACAGGAATGGCAGACTGTGGCTTCCCATTTCCACCATCAGGCGGATTTTCCCAACTGTGATGGTGCTATTGATGGGAAGCATGTGTGGGTTGTCCCACCACCCAACTTGGGCTCTTATTATTTTAATTATAAGGGCTTTTGTAGTAAAGTGATGTTAGCGGTGGTGTCGGCCAATCATAAATTTCTCTACCTTGACGTTGGGAAGAACAGCCGCAACTCGGATGGAGCAGCGATAGCCCAGACAGAATTCTACCATCAGCTACAAAATGGCACCTTGCATTTGCCACCTCCTGAGGAGAATGTGGAGGGCCTCAACTTCCTGTTTGTTGCAGATAAGGCCTTTGCTCTGGGGAACATTTCATCAGGCCATTTACCATGAGGAACCTGACCCCAGAGCAGAGGATTTTCAACTATCGGCTGTCTTGTTCCCAAAGAGTTGGCACCACGTAGACTCGGTTCCGGCTTTTTCTTAAGGTGAAGAACCTGGCAGAATACAAACTTAATCATGTGGTGTTGTGCTGCTGCATTCTTCGTAATTATTTAAGGAAGAATGCAGGCAGCTATCTGGCCTCAGTTTCGAGTGAGGTGGACTTTGCTGTGTCCAGCCCAGCTGAATCCACAGTGCTGATGGCTCTGGAAAGTGGCTGTGCTGGGTTGCTCTCCCAAACTGCCAGAGAAGTCCGCCAAAAATATCTGGAGTACTTTGTGGGTAGAGGGGCAGTGGCTTTACAGCAAAATGGCTGATGTATACTAAAAAAAACTAAACTCATCTTTCATTTGAATTATTACTGTTTGTGTTTCTTATCTGTCTCCTAGGTTTTTTAAATGGCCTTTTAAATTTGGACAATTTCTTCAATAGTGCAAACATAACTTATTTGCTCCATGAGGTGAAACTCTTCTTCAGCTAACTATTATGTTGTGCTGTGGGTCTGCAACACACAACACACTGTGTCCTACACAGATGTGTAAACAGCTGCTGAGTGTTCTCTCCTGACACTGAATAAAGTTGACATTTCATTATAGTTTCAAACTCATCTAGACAACAATCTAATGAACGTATTTGAATCAAAATAGGCCTGAACAAATTTAGTAAACCTGCATCTCCCAAAAACTAAGTATTAGTGGTCAAACAATGTTAATGTCCCACAAACTATTCCTGTGTCCACAAACATAAAACTTGCCATTTTAAACTGTGCAACAGTAAAGAAAAGAACAGGGACTAACCCGAAAGTAATAATAATAGGAACACAGGACAAATACTTACTTTTTCGCAGCACTTTCCTGAATTTTCTATACTGATCTTCCTCTCTCAATTTAAGGTCTGACAAGCATTTTCTCAACTGATCCTTGGATCGTCGTACCCCAAAATTCCTGTGCAGACTTCTCACAACTTTAGCTATGATCTTGACCTTTCTGACATACGGGTTTCTGTAAGGTCCATGATTTACATCATAGTCGGCCCTCAATAAGATGTAAACCATCTCCAACATTTCTTCAAAACATATATTTGAGGCCTTATATCTCCTTCTGGATATGGACGTTTCTTGCTCCGGGCTTTCCTCGTTGCTGCTCTCAGCACACACCTGCTGTGTCACCGCCATTTGCTCTCTCACTGCCCTGAAAGAGAAGAGGCGGGTAATACACTAGAAAGAAGAACAGGGGCGGAGTTTCACGCATGCGCAGTGTATATAAAGCCATAACGCGCGGTCGATGTAATGACCGTATGAATGATCTCGGAGTGGAGGATGCAAGATCGGAATCACACAAAGGAACATTAAAAATGAGGGTACCATTGTAAATTGGGGCATCAGTGGTTAGTGGCCTATACATATATAGCTGTTACTCTCCGTTGGACTCCAATCCTGCAGTCCCAACCCTGTGCGGTTTCTCCATCTTCTGGATAGGCCCTCAGACAGCCTAGCAGCCAGATGTCCCCGGAATAGGCCTCAGGCTTCCAGCTTAGGAGCCCGGGGCAGCATAACACACGTCCACCCAGACAGCCATCCAGGTGGCACAGAACTCCAATCACCTGACTCTCAACAAACAAATAGGCTATTCCCAGCAGTCCAAGGGACTAAAGAAAATCCCTGCCAATTGGCTGAGACCCCCCCATCCATCTGTTGTCTGACCTTGCTACACCCTTGTCAATCTAATGCCACCAGCAAATGCCAGCTAGTGACAGAAGAGAAAAGGTGCGGCAATACAGAGTTAGGAATCAGTGGATCTTCTAACAATCAGCCAGGATGATTAATACCTGACAAACACATTTTTTTAGCAACCCTGCCTAAACACCAGGGTGCTACATGAATTACACAGGTTCTGAGGCTAATTTAATGCAGATAAGGCACTAAATGAGTTTAATTACCACCTTAATCAGCCACAGAACCTGTGTAATTACCATGTGTTCGGTTTTACCGGGATGAGGTGGCAATCTTAAAGTAGAACTCATTTCATTGTTTCTGATCTCCTACCTTCACCAACCAGGGCTTTTTTTCTCAAACAATAGGTGCTGGAACTCAACCACAACTCCCCAAAACCCTTCCACCCACACGCACCCTCCAAATCACATCAAATAGTGGGTATGGTCAGTCAAATTTCACGAACAGTAGGAGGGTCTTAAAGGGGCATTAAATACCAGGAATGCATTACATACAGTGTGCAGAGTTTAGGGTGGTGACACACAGTGGTTTCACATACAATATAATTCCTGTCACAGTGAGATATCCCCCACTCTGTCATCCCAATGATTTCTGACCTTCATGCGGCACTGGTGGTCCCTGACATGCAGCACTGGTGGACACCGATAAGCTGCACTAATGGTCTCTGATAGGCAGCATTGTTGGTCCCTGACATACGGCACTGGTTTGCAATTATATTAAATGCATTACATTTATTAATTTAAATGTATTTATTAAATGCATTACATTTATATAATATTAATATGCATTAATATTAAAATGCTTTGCATTTATGAGGCTGTAACCTATCATACCGTGTGTTAGGTATGGCTTTCTGGCTGCAGAATGAGGGGTGTGATTTATGTTGAAGTGGGCGAGTTCACATTTACATGTACAAGCCTCGTGTACCTCCCACATTCATTGCAATTCCAAGGATTCATGGGAAATGTAGTCTGATTACAGATAGAGAGAAAGAAGAGGATATGATGTAATCCCTGTTCTAAGAGATCCTCTCTGCCAGAATACAGGCTGCATTTTTTTGAATCGCAGAGCTGACTTCCTGAAAATTCAATCAGACATTTCTCTCAATGTCTCTTAATCTTAACGGGGGGTACTAATGGGGGATTTTTTTTTAAATCCCAGAGTTCTGCTTTAAGGATCTGGTTTTACAACACTAAGCGGAGTATTGATATTTTGGCTTAAGGCTTAATATTCACACACTTCTGGTGAGTGCATAATTGAGCTGTATTTAGACAATAAGAGCACATATTGGACATTTTTTTCCTATATATACACACACACACCTATTTTGGGACTATATCACGTTTTTTAATTTATTTGGACTATTTCACTATTTTTGTTTCTTAATTAATGTAGCGCCCTGCTCCTGATGGGCAGACGCTATTATTTTTTTGAAACTTAGTTGTCTGAAGCTGTAGTTTGGCTCTAATTCTCTCTAAAGCCCCGTACACACTATCAGATTGTCTGCTGAGTTTTTCCTTCAGATTTACCAAAACCATGTAGTAGAAGGGCCTGGCTGATTGCATACACATTGAAACTCCTAAGGTTTGACCTCATATTATATGGTTTTGGTAAATCTGCAGGAAAAACTCAGCAGACAATCTGAACGGGGCTTTAAAGTTTTGGTTTCTGTACCAGACCAGCTGGGTTGCACTGACTCCCATCTGACCGTAGGTGTTGCTGTCACCGCAAGTAAGTGTGGAAATGCAGCAGACTGGATGCATTGAATCGGAAACAGCTCAGTGGGAGTGGTCTCCCTGCAGTGCATTCTGGGAGAGGGTATTTAAGGTACCGACACCATTTTGGTGGGTTCCCTTTTCCGGGTCCGCTATGCCGACCTCATGGCCCTCCTGGCCTGGGGTTTGTGTCGCATGTTCCTGCGCCTCGAGGCCGGCTGGCCCGAGGCTTAGCAACTGAGAGTGTAGCCCCAGAAATGTCTTGGGGTCTACTGATTCAGGGGTGGTCCTGTGCTGTCTCGCCTGCGGGGAGAAGACAAGAAAACTGGCGGATCCAGGGGAGGACTTTTCCGGTGGAGGACCGAGTGCAAGGCTGGTACCTCTGGAGAAGCCTAGAAACTCAGTTGGAGGACGCAACCCGGATCAATACCCATTCAGTATCGCTGGGTCAGCTGAAAGAATCTAGTACTGTATGGTAGTTCTTCCTAAAACTCTCAAGATTTCTAAGTTCAAGTTCAATTGACAAGTCTGTGGCAGAGACTTTGTTGAGCATCTCATCGGCTGCTAGGTCAAGTGAGAGGGGCCTATCTGGTGATTGCTGGATCAAGTCTGTGGAGCCGTTTGTCCTCTGGATCTGACTAATACCTCTAACCTGCAATTACTTGCTGCCTGAACCCCCCCCCCCCCCTCTATCCTCTAACCCTCTACTGAAGGACTGTTTTTGTGTTATTCCTAAATAAATAAAAAAAGGACTAAGTGTCGGATTCATCATCATTTGGGCTACTTTCTAAGGGGACCCCTAAGACGAAGAGGCAAGCAGGTGAGGTAACGGTAAGCCCAAATAAAACCAGCAGCTCCTTCGGGGGTTAGTGCTACATAAATATATGATATAGCGCTGCACCTACAGAGTTTTATATGCTATATGGGAGTTGTATACTCGCCTTTATGTGCTAGCAGCTGTATTTTTCTCGTTTGTTTATAGCACTCACTTTATATACAATTTTTGGATAACAGATAGCCAAGCTTAGCAGGGGATAGCTGTGATCTGATTATATTATTCAGCAGGTGAGGCCGGCCGGCATCTATAGTACTCAGTCCTGTGCAGGAACAAGGTCAGAACAGAGCGCCTGTTTCTGGAACTGCAATAAACAAAACAGCTTTGCATGTTATGACTGTGGAACTACAAGTAACATATCGGCTTACTTGCTGGTCTGTAGGACTACAAGGAACAGCTTAGTAGCAGTTTTATTGCTTTAATCTGTGACCGTTGTAATCTGTTTTTGCATTCCTATTCACTTGTATGGGGAGAAAATTAATTCTGAACAAATGTTTGTTGACACCGGTCCTAATTTTCACCAGAGTGACCAAAGAGACAGGCACATTGTTATGGAGGAGATTTTTCCAATATTGGTGTCCCTCCATAAAAGACATCCTATGAAAAAAGTACAAGTCACAGCCCAGCCTTGCCCTGTGTAAGAGAATGTGACCCCTCCCAACTGCTTTCTTTTCCGGTATCAGAGATTTTCAGTTTCATTTCTCTCTTCTGCTGTCAGCGATGGCGTCTGCTAACCTGAGAGATGAGTTGGAATGTTCCCTCTGTCTGAACATTTATACAGATCCTATAATGCTCAGATGTGGACACAACTTCTGCCGGGTCTGTATTCATCGTGTGCTGGATACACAGGAGGGGTATGGAGGATATTCCTGTCCTGACTGCAGAGAGAAGTTTCCGGATCGGCCTACACTGCACAGGAACATAACACTGCGTAACATAGTGGAGAATTTCCTGTCTGCTCAGCCACATCAGGAGGAGTCCGGGGTCTTCTGTACTTACTGTGTGGACTCTCCTGTACCTGCTGTTAGATCCTGTCTGCTCTGTGAGGTTTCTCTGTGTGATAAACACCTGAGAGTCCACAAAAAGTCCCCAGAACATGTCTTATGTGACCCCACCTTGTCCATGGAGAGCAGGAAATGCTCCGTCCATAAGAAGATCCTGGAGTATTACTGCACTGAGGATAATTCATGTGCCTGTATGTTGTGTGTGATTGGAGGACATAAAGGACATGAGATGGAGTCACTGGATGAGGCTTCTGAGAAGAAGAAGGAGACACTGAGGAATGTTCTGCAGAAACTTCTGACAAAGAGAGAGGAGACAGAGGAAAGAGTCCAGAGTCTGCAGGAACACAGGAGGAAAGTAGAAGAAAAAGAAGCTGGTGACACCAAGAGAGTCACTGCCCTGTTTAGAGATCTCAGGAGACATCTGGAAGACCTGGAGAAGAGAGTCCTGAGGGAAATCTCTGGGAGGGCAGAGCGGATCTCCATCTTCATCCGGGATCTGGAAATAAAGAAGGAGGAGCTGTCCAGGAAGTTGCGTCACATTGAGGAGCTGCGTAACATGACGGATCCACTGACTGTCTTACAGGAATCAGACACAGGTGACTTGTGTGATACTGAGGATGGAGATAATGAGGACAGAGAGAGACATGAGGAACTCCTCCATGATGGAGGGGGTCTGGATGTGGCTGGGATATCACACACATTACACACATTATCTGATATAATAAGAGGGGTAAATGTATCCTCCTATATACAGGGAGCTGCAGACATATTACTGGATGTAAACACAGCTTATAATAAACTACATATATCAGATGACAGGAAAACAGTATCCTGGTCAGATAGAAATCAGAATCGTCCAGAAACACCAGAGAGATTTCAGTATTGGTCTCAGGTGTTGAGCAGTCGGAGTTTCTCCTCAGGGAGACATTACTGGGAAGTGGATGTCGGGGGATCAGATTGGTGGATAGTCGGGATGTGTTACCCCAGTATAGACAGGAGAGGAGGGCAGTCAGGGATTGGAAAAAATAAGAAGTCCTGGGGTTTGTACAGGGATGGTGATCAGAATTTGGTGATACATGACAGGAAATGGATCCTCTTATGCCCCAATATCTCCAGTAACAGAGTCAGGATATATCTGGATTATGAGGTTGGACGGATCTCCTTTTATGATCTGTGTGTCCCGATTCGACACCTCCACACCTACACCACCACCTTCACTGAGCCCCTCCATGCTGGGATATTTGTAAGGAGAGGTTGTATAAAGATATGTGGGGGAATGAGAAGGGGAAGGAGTCCTGAGCACTCGGTGGGTGTAATACAATGAGGTTGGCACTGGAGTGGAGGGATTTTGACACATCACATTACTTGGATAAACAATTGTTTTGACTTCACTAATGAACTTCCATTCATATGGCTTCATACTTAAAGGGATGTGCACTTATTTCTTGCTCTGAGTTCTAAAGCAATGGTATTCAGTTTTTATTTTTACTATGATGATTGTAATTTTTTTTATACTTATTTAGTTTCATAGTTTTAGAGGGATAGAGCACCTATTAAATGTTAATAGTCCCGCAGGGTTTTCTATGATAAATATATTTCTATTAGACTTCTCCATCGCTCCCTCTCAGATCACTGTGATTGGCTGGAATATCTCTAATTATAGTGAGGGGGGTGGGGATGCACCAGTAACAACAGTTTGTGGTGCAATTTGCGTCCATACACAATGAATGGGTGCAAATCACACTGCAATAATGTGGTGTGATTCCTGTGCAAATCGCATGCAGTTTGCCACACTGCTCCTGTGTGAACCCAGGCTGAAATCACTATCACATATAGTTACATAGTTAGTCAGGTTGAAAAAAAGACACAAGTCCATCCAGTCCAACCACAAAAAAACAAACAAAAAAAACAAAAAAAAACACAACAATATCATACAATCCCATATACCCAACTCCACACCCACAGGTTCTCCAGAGGAAGGAGATAAACCCCAGCAGAGCATGATCCAATTTGCTACAGGAGGGGAAAAAAAAAAAATCGCTCCTGATCCCCCCGAGAAGGAAATCGGATTTTCCCCGGATCAACTTTACCTATAAATGTTAGTACCCAGTTATATTATGTACATTTAGGAAATAATCCAGGCCTTTCTTATAGCAATCTACTGAGCTGGCCAGAACCACCTCTGCAGGGAGTCTATTCCACATTTTCGCAGCTCTTACTTTGAAGAAACCTTTCCGTATTTGCAGATGAAATCGCTTTTCCTCTAGACATAAAGAGTGCCCCCTTGTCCTCTGTGATGACCTTAAAGTGAATAACTCAACACCAAGTTCACTATATGGACCCCTTATATATCTGTACATGGTGATCATATCCCCCCTTAATCTCCGCTTATCAAGAGTGAATAAATTCAGTTACTCTAATCTTTGCTCATAGCTGAGCTCCTCCATGCCTCTTATCAGTTTGGTTGCCCTTCTCTGCACTTTCTCCAGTTCCCCGATATCCTTTTTGAGAACTGGAGCCCAAAACTGAACTGCATATTCCAGATGAGGTCTTACTAATGATTTGTACGGGGGGGGGAGGCAAAATTATATCTTTCTCTCTGGAGTCCATACCTCTCTTAATACAAGAATGGACTTTGCTCGCTTTGGAAACCGCGGCTTGGCATTGCATGTTATTATTCAGGTTATGATCTACCAAAACCCCCAGATCCTTCTCCTCTATGGATCCCCCCAGTTGTACTCCCCCTAAAATGTATGATGCATGAATATTCTTAGCCCTCAAGTGCAAAACTTTACATTTCTCAACATTAAACCTCATCTGCCACATAGTTGCCCAATTAGACAGAGCGTTGAGGTCGGCTTTTAAATTGGAGACATCCTGTAAGGAGGTTATTCCACTGCATAGCTTGGTGTCATCTGCAAAGATGGAAATATTACTTTTGATCCCAGACCCAATATCATTTATAAATATATTAAAAAGTAAGGGTCCCAACACTGAACCTTGGGGTACACCACTGATAACCTTAGACCATTCAGAGTAAGAATCATTAACCACTACTCTCCGAATTCTGACAAGCTTGGGTACACACAGGAGCGGTGGGGAAACCGCATGCAATTTGGACAGAAATCGCACTGCATTCCAGTTCAAATTGCATGCGATTCTTTGCAGTGTGATTTGCACCCATTCATTTTCCATAGATACAAAACTCACCACAAATTATCGGTTCTTGTTCTCAGCGAGTACTTGACCGAAATTATCGGTACTTGCCGATAAAAAAATACATTGGTGCATCCCTAGCAAGGGGGATGTGATCTATCTACCTATCTATCGTGGAGAGGGAATAGAGCCTCTGTCAGGTTTTTTATTGCTGTCTCCATCCCATTTAGAGAGAGCCCCCCTCTCTATTTGTCCTGGTAAATGTTATCACCCAAAGTGAAATAAAATCCCAAATTCCGAGTTGTTACCAGAACTGGAATAGAGGGGAAATCTTCCAATGGGGACACTAGTTCTGGAGACAACCAGGGATTTTCTCATTTTGGAGGGATTTCCGGTCACTTTCTGTTTTGGTTATTGGAGAAGTGAAGGGAAGTCTCCCCAGTGGAAAACCGATGGTAATAAAATACTACTTTCTCCAAAATGAACAAAAAAATGTTGCCTTTAGTTCTACTTTAATTTTCCAATCAGGAAGTTCCCATATTTTATCAGCAATTTCCCTTCCCCCGATATTCTGCCCCTCCTCCTCATGGTGGCACTATGTCCAGCCATGAGCAGACACAGAGGGTGGAGATGATTCATCAGTACAGAGATGCAGTGTGGTCATTGTGATGGGATAGGATGTGGTCACCTCTACGTCTAGGAGAGGTCACATGATCCCATGTGGGGGGAGGGGACTGGGAAGTACAGAGTGAGGTCTGGTAGATGGTGGGGGGTGATGAGCTCCGTCTGTACTGGGAGGATTTATGGAGATCAGGGGAGAGGAGAGGGGTGAAGGGTGACAATAGAGCAGGTTGGGGGAGGAGCAGAGGAAGAGGAGAAGACGGTATAACCCGTTGTGTGTGTACAGAGCAGCACAGAGCTCTCACTTTCCCGAGGATGTACAGGACATAAAAAGGAGACATTTACTGCTGATATATCATCACACACTAACCTATCTGCATCCTACACAATTGTATTATAGGAATCTGTATGGAAGAAGTATGGTGGCCACCACTGATAACTGCTTCTAAAGAATACTAGTTCCCTGGCTGTCATTCTGATCCAGTGGCTTCTGTACTTTCTATGTCAGTAACCCGGAACAAGTATTCAGACTCGGAGTTCTGACTTAACTCAGATTTCCTGATCTGCATGACTGTTCCAGGTCAGTGTCCCCAGACAGCCAGGAAAATAGCATTTTCAGAAAGCATCCAGCAATGGCCCCTCCATATTCCCCTCAGTACAGGCGTAATGGAAGTCACAGCCAGAGAATTTCTTGTTGCATTCTTTATTTTCATTTTACCCGAATACAAACTGCTGAATGATAATCCATAATGCCTTTTGGTTGTTTTATTCATTTTTGTGGAATATTTACAAATTTATAATCTGATATTTTATGTAACTTTTCTGATTACTTGTATGAAATTTTCATATTAGAAATAAACATTTAATACAGATCTCTTCCATGACATTATGTTACAGAGAATTCTGGGCTTTCCAATAAGAAGCCCGGCACTAGCTGGTCACTTGTGGACTGTCTCCCTCTAATTGTTCCCCCCATACAGAGACAAGGGGGGGACAGAGACCAGTAGAGGGGGTGTCCTTCCTCCAACTCCTCCATCTGTGGTCTGAATAGCAGAAAATCAAATTACAATCTTCACAGGACAGAGAATAATGGACTAGTTGGAGAATTGACTCATCAGTGCCACCTGCTGGCTGCACTGGGCAAATATAAATAATTACCATATCATAATATTTCTTATTGGTTTAAATAAAAAGAAATAAAAACATGTTATAAAGCAATAATTTATAGTCCTAAACATTATAATTGAAGAAAGAACATCTGTACAACACTACATTCCATCCAAGTCTGATATATATATATATATATGGAGGACATTGTTGGATGAATAGAGCCCATGGATAGTACATTGTGCCCACCGGCCCGGATTATAATTTGGTTTGTCTCCATCCTGTTGTAAGTGGAGTCCTTGGTGTTCTTCCAGTGTTAGTGTCTGTATAAGAGCTGAGATATAACATCAGGAGCTCCATGTACTCTGTGTGTTCACCTCCCGAATTCCTGAGACGGGAAAGGGGAATGTCTTCCTACAGGAAATATCATCAGAAGTCTCCCAATGCTAAAACTTCCAAGGATACAAGGGTTTTCTATTTGTAAAATGTTTTAAACATGAACAGGTTGTTGGTTCTGCAGACTGGACCAATGGTGTAAGTTTGGTCTACAAACATTCCTCTCGCTCCTTCTATGAGGCCTTTGGTGTCATAAAAGATTTCAATTGTATGAGGCCCCATATTGTTAACCTTCCATATGTCCTATTATAGCTGAACACTTCAGGAAATGTTTTATGTAGATACCGGGGGGAGGAGAGAAGAGGAATACTATAGACTGCAAGTTGAGTCTGTTGGAGCTGCCGAGATCACTTCCAAAATGGCGGCACCGTGCAGCAGTCTCATGACTTTTGGATGTCTACACAAGGGAGGATTTTACTGGTGGATAACATGAATAAAAATATATTAAATGCACATATAATCTTATGGGAATAGTGTTGTTGAAATGAATGGTCGATTGACAGAGTTTAGAATATTATAACATACAATAAACAGCTCTATGGCAATATCCTAATTCCATAAAATTGATAAATAAATGTAAAAATATACGTATAACGTGCTGCAGTAAAACCAATAAAAGTGCATACACAAAACCAACTATAGCCTTATAAAATTATTATGTTATTAAATTTAAGACAAAAATACCCAACCTGTGTTACTAAGCACAAAGCAAATCGAAAATAAAGCAGTCCTTTAAATGAGATCACATCAAGATTAAACTCCTCTAAGCCCTTGTACACACGGTCAGACATTCTGACAACCAAATCCGTTGGATTTTGTCCGATGGATTTTGGCCGAAACTGTTGCATACACACGGTTGGACAAAGTTGTCGGAAAATCCGATTGTACATAACGTGATGACGTTATTTCGTTACGACGGGACTACGTTCAGGCTAGTAGCCAATAGCTTAGGTCTAGGAATTTGATCTGAGCATGCGTGGCACTTGGTCCGTCGGAGTAGGCTACACATGATCGGAGTATGTCCGATCGGAGCATTTTGTCAGAAAATTTTACCGGCAAGTTGGAAAAGTTGGTCCGTCGGATATTCAGACGGAAACAGTCCGATGGAGACCACACACAGTCGAAATATCCAACAAAACGGTCCGATAGGACACATTCCGTCGGAATCTCCGACCGTGTGTACAAGGGCTAAGTGATTCTAAAGGCAGAAGGTTTTTTTTAAGCTTAATGCATTCTATGTGACTCAAATGCATATACAGTATTTTCAATAACACTGTTAATCTACAGATTTATAGGTTTGAGCAGGTTAGGCCAAGAATTGGGCTTAGTGTTTGACCACCAGGATTTGTAGGCATGAGAAAAAAAATGCCTGCCTAAGATCAAACCACAGCAGCTACATCACCTCCCCTCTTACCTCTACCCCTATGCTGCATAAGATATTAAGGATCTTTAGTGAGGTCTCGGGCCTGAGGGTCAATATGACTAAATCAATAGCATTAAATATAACACTCCCCCGAGACTTGGTCCAACAACTAGCTAACAACTTTGACTTCTGATGGGCTGCCACGGCTATTCCATATGTAGCACTGACTCCCAAAGGAGCGGCTGATTTAACTGGGCTTACCGTTACCTTCTTCACCTCGTGCGTGTCTAGGGGTTTCCCAAGGTAGATGGCCCAAGAACTGCAGAGACTGACACCAGATCCTCTCAAAGGGATTTTTATTTGCAAAAGAAATAGTTAACGAACACAGTCTCTCAACGTAGGGTTAGAGGGTTTAGGTAGGAAAAGTCCAGGTACTCTTAGTGCTAAGTCAGTATGGAGAAACACATCTCTCATATCAGGAAATCCAGAGAATATCCACTCACAGCTGGATCCTCACCCTTATTGGATAGTCCTTCTCTCACCAGGCCTAGCAGCCAACCAGGTGTTTTTAAATCACAGCAAGTCTCTGCCACAGACTTGGTGTAGAATACTCTAGTAAAACTGAAAGGTTGTAAACAACTCGTAGAACCCTCATATGGCACCAGTGTCTTTCAGCGGGTCCGGCGATACCGCACGAGATTGGATTCACTTGGGGTCTTCCAACTTGTCCAGGCTCTTGTTGAGAAGCCAACCCTTGTGTGGCCTTCTCCCGAAGAGTCCTCTCCTGGAAACCCTCACAGTTGCTGAGCCTCTCCACCAACCGAGACGGCATCGGACCCCCTCCGAATCCTTTCTTCAGTTTCCTTACCTCGAGGATTGAAGTTGGGTGGATCCGCACCCCAGGCCATGGCAGTCCTGCGGGCTGGTCAGGAGGACCAGGACCAAACAAACAGTCAGACAACACTTCTGGACCGGAACCCCGAAACACGTGACATCCGCACCTTAAAGTGGTGTTGCCACCAAAAAAAATAGCTCAAAATTCATAAGAAATAAAATAAAATAATTGCAAAAAAAAATGTTTTTACTTACCTCTAAATGCCTGTTGCTAGGGGGTCCATCGTAGTCTGCCTTCTTCAATGCCTGGGCTGGTGACATCACTTCCCCTCGTACCGCACAGTCATCTGGGACCAGTGGGTACCCGGCTGTGGCTTCTGTGTGCCTGTGTGCCCACAGTAAGAATTCCGGCGCTGCAGGCGGAGCGGGGAATGAGGGGGGGCTTCGTTCCCCCGCATCGCTGGACCCTGGGACAGGTAAGTGTCCAATTATTAAAAGTCAACAGCTGCACTATTTGTAGCTGCTGACTTTAAAAAAATTTTTTTTAGGGGGCACCCCACTTTAAGTACCCTCTCCCAGAAGGCACAGCAAGAGTGACACTCCCACTGGGCTGGTTCCGAGAGAGAATAAGCTTAATGCACCCAGCTAGACTGCGTTCTAGACCCTGCCATGATGACAGCGCCACCTATGATCAGGCAAAACACCAGGCAGACCAGCTAGACTGATGCTGAGGTCTAAATTTAGAATAATTGAACCCAAAACCAAACTGCGGTTCAAGGGTAAGGTTAAATGACAAAACACATAGCGCATGCTCTTCAGGAGCCGGCGCTACACATACTTAGGGATTAAACTAACCCCTGAGATTAATAACATTTTTAGAGCTAATCACCCTCCTATATTACACAAATGCAGGGGTGATATGGAGAGGTGGGCAAAGTGTGGTCTATCCTGGCTGGGCAGAATTCACGCAGTAAAGATGACACTTCTCCCCAGTCTCTTATATTTATTTTGCTCTCTCCCAATTCCTAGAAACAAACCCTTAGTAAATTTCAATCATTGATTGTTTGCTTTGTATGGGGTAACAAAGGATATAGGTGTCCTTCCAAGATTGTTTTTCGCCTGAAATCTCAGGGAAGGCAAGGTCTGCTAAATTTTTGGGGATATTTCCAGGCAGCACAACTCGCTCAAATTTCAGTGACTTATTCTAGGGGTCCGAAGCCTGAATGGCTGTCGATGGAAAGGCAACCCGCTCCTTTGAACACCATAGACTTTCTTCTTGGATGCAACTCTAAAATTAGGCCAGCCATCCTATCCCCTACTCTCTTCCACTCGGTGGCTCTTTGCTCCAAGCTTTATTCACAGCACACCCTTACTTCACAAATGAAGCCATTAGCCCATTTGTTCCATAACGCTGATTTCTCACCAGGGATGAATATTAAAGAGGAAGTAAACCCTGATGGGTTTACTTCCTCTTTTTTTCCCTGCAAAGGTAAAGCATAATGGACTACTATGCATCGCATAGTAGCTCATTATGTGTCACTTACCTGACACAGGAGCCAGCGAAGTCGCGCTGTCCCCTGTAGTCCGCCGCATCCATGTTGCTGGTGGCGTCTCGCAGCTCCGACGAATCACAGCGGCGCTGCCGCGATGACGTCACTCCCGCGCATGCGCACGGGAGTCGCGTCTCGCAGCTCCGCCGCTGCCATACGGCGAAGCCGCGATGACGTCACTCCCGCGCATGCGCACGGGAGTCGACAAATTAGGCAAATCCATCCTTGGATTTGCCGCATTTAGTGCGCCTGCGCGCCGCTGTCTACGGCGCATGCGCCGTAGACAGCGGTGCCCATTTTCGGGCAAATATCTCCTAAACCATATAGGTTTAGGAGATATTGCTTGGACCTACAGGTAAGCCTTAATCTAGGCTTACCTATAGGTCCAAGTTGTTTGGAAGGGTTTACTTCCTCTTTAAAGTGTTCCAATGGTGGATGGCTAAAGGCCTCTACAGGATCAGTCACTTTCTCTCCCCGGGGGACCCTCTTACCCCATCACATTGTAAGAAGAAATTGGATTTGCCGGACTCAGAATTATTTAGATTCTCCCAAATTTCCCATTTCCTTCACACACTTTGGTCCAACAAAAAGGAATCCCCCACAATAACTCCCTACGAACAGTGGTGTTATAACACGGAAGATGGGGGGGGGATCTCCTTGATCTATACAGCATTGATGGCGGACTCAGACAAGCCTACCTATGCTCGGGCCTGGGTGGATGAGACGGGCAGCTCTTGGACTGCTCAGGATTCGTTCTGCACATCCAAACGAGCATACAAAGTGTCAGGAAAGGTTCCCTCCGCTGGTAATATCAATCATTTGGCATGCAGTACTGCGATCCACCAGCAGGTGTCTCCTGCTGGAATTATGTCATCTTTGGTCCGCAGTACTGGTGTCCACCAGCGGAGGGATCCTGGCAGTATGGAGCAGGTATTGCCTTCTGCAGTCAGGCGTCACATGACTGACAGCAGCCATCATAAATACCCGGCAGGTGCACACACACCCCGCCTTGGTATTGTTCCTTGTGCCCTGACCTGCTGCTTGCGATCCTGATTCTGTACCTATTCCTGTGCCCTGAACCTGTGACCCGTGGTTCTGATCCTGTTTCCCTGTCCTGGTCCCTACCCTGTCCCACCTGTTACCATTATCCCTGTCCTGCAGTCTGATCCGTCCATCCTCTCCCTGTCCTGTGTTCCTTACCCCATTTGCTGATCTCCCCGTGTATGACCTTGGCCTGACTTGTGACTCTGATTCTGGACTGCCCTTGTTTATTTGCTGATCCTCTGTGTATGACCCTGGCCTGCCTATCGTTTACGGTCCTAGCATTTCCCATTTATTGTACATATCTGTCTGTTGTTGTTTGGGGGTCTTTGTTGGTTGGTTTATTGCACTGTGTGGTTGTATTTATATTATTCACTTTCTTTAATAAATCATATTTCACTTATACACGTTTGGGTTTCCTCTGTTGCAGTCCACACAGTTCTGGTCTTATCTGATACTTAACACAAAGGTATTCTCAACATCTCCCTTATTGAAGCTAGTCTCAAAGTTTTGACTAGGTGGTACTATGTCCCCGCAAGACTGGCGGTAATCTTTCCGGGATCATCTCCATTTTGATACAGAGGACGCAAGCTGAAGGGTACGATGATCCATACATGGTGGTCCTGCCCTCGCAGAAAGTGTTCCGTACCATCAGCTCAATCACTGAGGTAACAGTAACCCCTGACCCTAACATTTCACTACTAAATAGGTGTATCCCAGGTCTAGCTAAATTCTCGCATACACACTCCACTTCAGGTCTACTTCATTTTATTGGGAGCCAAAATTACTATTGCCAAAGCCTGGAAAAAACCCACAGTCTTCTTCAGGGGGTTCAGGAGAAAAGTCTCTTGGATCATGGCACAGGAACAAATAGTTGCGAAACTTAATGACCAAATAGTAAAATTCACCGAAACTTGTGAACCTTGGGCAATGTTCTGTAATACTTCTATTCTTCCCGGAGTACCACAGGGACCAATGAAAGCACTTACACTATGTTGACTCTTTCCCTTTCCTACTCCTCACCCTTTCTTTTTTCACACCTTTTTCCTTCCTCCTACCTGTGACACTCTGCTCCCATTAATATTTTACGATTACGGCATATCCACTGTTTTCTTTGTTGCGGAAATGGCAATAAGTTGTGGACAGGCTATCAGGGTCTAAACCATGTGAAATCCCCTCAATAACAATTGAATCTCCTTCAAACTCACACTTAATTTGGTGGGCAGAGGCTCCTGACAGTTCATCAGAGGGCAGGTAGCTTCACCTAGGAAGAGTTTGGTCGTGGGCGCCCTAGGGTTGACACGCGCTTCCACAGTGTGAACCCAGAGGGGTGGGACGCGTGGAACTCCTGGGGAGGACCAGTGACTATCCATCAGTTGATACTCATTGCCCCCAGTTAGTGATTCATAAACAGGGTGGTTTTAGATCAAGAGCCACTAGCTCTAGCTCTATTGATGAGATCTGCATCAGATCTCATCAATAGAGATCCATACTAGACCACTTTGATAATCCTGTTCACCCAAAAGATTGCACGTAGTGCCTTTCAGTTAGGTTAAAGTTTATCCACTTCTCTCATTTTCTCTACCTGTTGAAGATATAGTAGACTTTGTTGCTGTGATTTTACATACACACTGTCCTGCACAACTATTATTGTTTTGTATGAAAAATTGCTAATAAAAAATATTTAAATCAAACCACAGCAGCACTCAGTCCCCAATATACAGGAAAAGCCAAAAGAAGATGTTCCCATGGGACTTTTAGGAGTGGTTCTGGATAAAATGGTCCAACAAAATGTTAAAAAGATATCAAAAGTTTTACAAAATACATAAAAAAACACATATAATTTGATTTTAGGGAATATCTTCAGTACACAAATTAGACATGTACCGTATATACTCGAGTATAAGCCGAGATTTTCAGCCTCTTTTTTGAGGCTGAAAGTGCCCCCCTCGGCTTATACTCGAGTCATCGCTGTCTGCCTGCTCGATCAGCGTGTCGAGCAGACAGACAGCGGCCATTCTATTCTAATTCAAAAGCCGCGCCTCCGGCTCCGCCTTCGCCTGTGATAGGCGGAACACTGAATTTCCCAGCAGCCTGTGTTCCGCCTATCACGGACATCCGCTCATCCTCGTACTACGGACGAGGATGAAAGGATGGCCGTGATAGGCGGAACACAGACTGCTGGGAAATTGTGTTCCGCCTATCACAGACAGGGAGGCGCGGCATTTGAACAGGAAAATGGGCGCCGACGAAGAGCGGTGATCCTGGGACGGGACCGGACGGAGGCTCGGCTCGGGACGGGACGGGACCAGACGGAGTCTCGGGACGGGACGGGACCGGACCGGACGGAGGCTCGGCTCGGGACGGGACGGGACCGGACGGAGGCTCGGGACCGGACGGAGGCTGGGGACACAGGTAGGCTGGACACACGAGGCCTCACACACACACACACACACACACACACACACACACACACACACACACATGGATGGACACACACACATGGATGGACACACACACAGGGATGGATGGATGGACGGACACACACACAGGGATGGATGGATGGATGGACGGACACACACACAGGGATGGATGGATGGATGGACACACACACACAGGGATGGATGGATGGATGGATGGACACACACACAGGGATGGATGGATGGATGGACACACACACAGGGATGGACAGGCATATCTCACCCTCGGCTTATACACGAGTCAATAGGTTTCCCAGTTTTTTGGGGGTAAATTGGGGGCCTCGGCTTATACTCGGGTCGGCCTATACTCGAGTATATACGGTATATATAACATATCATCCATGTTTACAGGAAAATTTCATTTTCGATTCATGAAGGCTGTAAACT
Organism: Lithobates pipiens; assembly: GCF_037356315.1. Lineage (NCBI taxonomy): Eukaryota > Metazoa > Chordata > Amphibia > Anura > Ranidae > Lithobates > Lithobates pipiens. The sequence continues at coordinate 641,780,835 of NW_027507903.1, forward strand.
CTCTACGCGTTTCATGAGGCAATGCCCACTTCTGCAGGAGAAAGCCCAGATTAAAATTTTTTGTGTATATCTGTGGAAAAACCATGCCATAAGATAGCCACAACTGATTGCATAATTCTAGGTTCATGCGTTTTAAATTAAGGGAATACAACAGTTTGCGAGGAAAGGATGAAATACATGGAGAATATGATGATGATATCATGATGATATGAAGCAGGGCTCTCCAAAGTATGGGCCGTGGGCCACATCCGGCCCACTGGGACGTTTTGTCTGGCCCGCAGCTTTAGTCATCAGACTCACTGCGGGGACGCTGACTCTGCTCGAGTTGCGGGGCTTGCTCTGCCTTCTGACAGGCATTGAAGGGGTGTGCAGTGTAAGTCCCGAGACTCTGGCATTTAGGTGTGGGTGGAGGAATACAGGTTCACAGTCCAGCCCCGTTGATGGCAGCCTTTTTTGAATTTCTACTCTATTCTATGGCTAAGGATTCATTTATAAAAAACTTTTTTTTTCAGGCCCTCGAATATCTGTAAAACACACAGTGTGGCCCTCAGCGTAAAAGGTTTGGAGACCCCTGATATAGAGGATAGGCAATACGATGTAGGCCAATGAACAAATATATATATTAACACCAGGATATCAATGCTGTGGAGGGCAATCCACAGAAGTGGTTCCAACCAGGAGCTGATGGAACTCTCCCTACTCATTGGCTGAGACACAGCAGCAGTGCCATTGGCTCCCGCTGCTGTCAGACAAAGTAAGCTAGCCAATCAGGAGAGAGGGGTAGGGCCAAACAGCAGCTCTGTGTATGAATGGAGACACAAAGCTGTGGCCCAGCTTAGGCGCCCCCATAGCAAGCTGCTTGATGTGGGGGCAATCGGCAGGAGGGAGGAGCCAGGAATGCTGGTGTTCTGGCATATTCAGTCCGGCCATCATATAGCGTCTACCCCGTACTGCGCATGCACAGTGCTTGCGCAGTACGGAGGAGAAGAAGCTTCCGAAAATCTCCGAAGATGAACGGCGCCTGCTCTGTGAGTCGAGGTGGTAGCCCCATCATCCAAGCGGACATAGGGCTGGGAAAATTAGAGGGGCCCTCGCGGGCTCGCTTCGCTTGCCACTCTTCGGGCTCGGCCTCGCTGCGCTCGGCTCTTTTATATTTCAACTCTATGTCCACTTGGATGCTGGAGCTAGAACCTGGACTCACGGCCGTTCATCTTCGGCTATTTTCGGAATCTGTGTGTGCTGTGTACTGCGCATGCGCAGTACACAGCGGACACTATCCGATGGGGGACCGTATATGATAGGACACCGGCAAGGGACCCGAGAAAGGAGGAGAACTTGGGCTGCTCTGTGCAAAACCATTACACAGAGCAGGTAAGTATGACATGTTTGTTATTTTTATAGATAAAATAAAACGAGACTTTAGTATCATTTTAAGTGGAAAGAAAAAAAGATTCCCCTTTAAGTTCAGATATTGTCTGTGTGCTCGAGCTTCAAATATAAAACACCATTCCGTGCTCTCAAACCCGACCATGACACCAACCCCTTAAAGCAGTTGTAAACCACTGAAAAAAAAATAAACCATGCAAGACAATAGCATAATGTGCTAGTATGCACTGGTAACGGTTTATTTTTATTTTTTTATTGCATTTTTGTGTAAATGTGAGATCTGAGGTCTTTTTGATCTCATATTTAGAAGGTCCTGTCATGCTTTTTTCTATTACAAGAGATGTTTACATTCCTTGTAATAGGAATAAAAGTGACCCAAAAAATGTTCTTAACCACATAAGCCCCGGACCAATTGTCAGCCTAAGGACCAGAGGTCTTTTTACAATTTCGCACTGCACTGCTTTAACTGGTAATTGTGCGGTCATGCAATGTTGTACCCAAACAAAATTTGCGTCCTTTTCTTCCCACAAATAGAGCTTTCTTTTGATGGTATTTGATTGCCTCTGCGATTTTTATTTTTTACGATATAAAAGGAAAAAGTCCGAATATTTTGAAAAAAAAAGATATTTTCTACTTTTTGTTATAAGAAAAATCGAATAAACTAAATTTTAGTTATACATTTAGGCCAAAATGTATTCAGCCACATGTCTTTGGTAAAAAAAAATGTCAATAAGCGTATATTTATTGGTTTGCGCAAAAGTTATAGCGTCTACAAACTAGAGTACATTTTCTGGAATTTACACAGCTTTTAGTGTATGACTGCCTATCTCATTTCTTGAGGTGCTAAAATGGCAGGGCAGTACAACCCCCCCCCCCCCAAATGACCCCATTTTGGAAAGTAGACACCCCAAGGAAATTGCTGAGGGGCATGTTGAGCCCATTGAATATTTTTTTTTGTTCAAGTGATTGAATAATGACAAAAAAAAAAAAGTTTACAAAAAGTTGTCACTAAATGATATATTGGTCACACATGCCATAGTTATATGTGGAATTGCACCCCAAAATATATTCTGCTGCTTCTTCTGAGTATGGGGGTACGGCACCCCAAAAACCAATCACTGCCTTCAGGATTTCTAAGCGTGCAAATTTTTGATTTCACTCCTCACTACCTATCACAGCTTCGAAGGCCATAAAATGCCAACATAACACAACCCCCCCCCCCAAATGACCCCATTTTGGAAAGTAGACACCCCAAGCTATTTACTGAGAGGCATGTTGAGTCAATGAAATATTTTATATTTTGCCACAAGTTGCGGGAATATTACAAACTTTTTTTTTTTGCACAAAGTTGTCACTAAATGATATATTGCTCACACATGCTATGGGCATAAGTGAAATTACACCCCAAAATAAATTCTGCTGCTTCTCCTGAGTACGGGGATACCACATGTGGGGGACTTTTTGGGAGCCTAGTCGCCTACGGGACCCCGAAAACCAAGCACCGCCTTCAGGATTTAAATATAAAACGTTACAAAAAAAAACTGTTAGCGATCGCAGGGATCAGGCCTGACTCTGCGAACGCTGCAGTTATGTGTTTAGGCCCCTTTCACACTGGGGTGGTTTCAGGCGTTACAGCGCTAAAAATAGCTAAAAATAGCGCCTGTGTAGTACCTGAAAAAACCGACCCCTTTCACTCCAGTGTGAAAGGGGCCTTAGTGTTTTGTAAGTGACAGTGATCGATCGATACTGCACTTGGGTGGGCTGGGTGTTACCGGCCTCAAAATGTGAATTAAGAGAGCCGATGATTGTAGACGCGATGAGATAAGGTGATCAGCTTGGCGTGGACTGCAAAGAATCACACAAACAGCATGAGATATGACCACTGACTTTATGGCTGGAAGTAGTTTAATTTTTACATAACAATACATCTTTTACATTTTTATAGTCACATGTTTATAACCATTAACAATATATATAATACAGATTTTAACTAAAGTATTTTAAAACGTAGTTACAACAATGAACATTACTATATTTTAATAACATATATATCCCTGTTATTCAGTGTTATAGATAATTATCTTTATCTCTCTGGTACACTTTAAGTGTGCAATAATCATACTAGCAATGTATTGCTTTAATACAAATATTATCATGGTAGTACTCTTTTTTAACCACTAGATGGTGCACATTGCATGTCTGTATGATGCAATACATAAGCTTTACATACAATAGGTTTTTTTCTATATTAAATAACAGAAAACATGTGCTTTTATAAATCTATGCAATTTCCAATAAATCAGGTTTAAATATACCTATTTAGAAAGGTTTAGTGTTTATCATAGACATTTGTTCTGACTAATGCAGTATTTTCATGTTCTTATGCACTTTTCACTTGTTTCTCCCACATGCTGTTCTAAACTTCTAATTACAGCAAAACTATAGCATAAAATCTGCTGAGACTTTTTCTGCATCTGCTCAAGATATTTAGGAATCTTTCTATCACAGGTTAATACAGATTAGGAACAATTTAGAGTACATACCTGCAAAGAATCACACAAACAGCATGAGATATGACCACTGACTTTATGGCTGGAAGTAGTTTAATTTCCAGTCACATGGTGTGTGGCCTTATATAGACTCTGTTTGTGTACCTTCTCTGCCATCTACTGGTTATTAATAGAATAGAAGGGAGATGTTTAGAAATATAAAAAAAAAAAATGAATATGTACTTTGCTTTGGGGTGTCTGTTTTGTGACCATATAAACCCCAGTCCGTCACATGGGCGGAGGGGCAAAACGCAGGTGCTAGCAGGTATCTGGGCTGATCCCGCTAAAAATTCGTTTTTTTGGAACCCTAAGCTGCTGGGGACGCTAGTATAGATCTGATCAGATCAGATATTGATCTGTTCAGATTCGATACCACTACGGGAGGTTTATGCTTTGCACGTGGGTGTTAGCAGTACTGGCACTAACCTAGCGCTGCCTGGGGCGACGCAGACCCTATCTGATCCTAAAACCTAATCGATATCACCCGCCGGGTGATCAGGGGGTTAAACCTTTATTGGGTAATAAATGGTGGGTGCCCTGATGCTATAAAAAGCAAACTAACTAACCAGAGTCACCCGTAACACTTATACGGTGATCACTGGTGAAAGGATTAACTAGAGGCTATCAGGGGGTTAAAATCTTTATTAGGTAGTATATGGGGGTTCCTGACACTATAAAAACCTGACAGGGAACCTAAATAACTAACTGGCTAACCAGCGTCACTAGTGACACTTATACGGTGATCGCTGGTGAAAGGGTTAACTCTAGGGGAAATCAGGGGGTTAAAATCTTTATTGGGTAGTATATGGGGGTACCTAACACTATAAAAACCTGGTGGTGAACATAAAAAATAACTAGCTACCTAGCGGCACCAGTGACACCAATTCAGCGATCAGAAAAACGATCGCTTAGTGACACTGGCAAAAGGGGGTGAAAGGGTTACCTGGGGGCAATCAGGGGGTTAAAACCTTTATTAGGTAGTATATGGGGGTCATGGATGCTATATAAAAACCTGATGGGGAACCTAAATAACGAAATAACTAACTGGCTATCCAGCATCACCAGTGACACTTATACGGTGATCGCTGGTGAAAGGGTTAACTCTAGGGGCAATCAGGAGGGTAAAAACCTTTATTGGGTAGTATATGGGGGTACCTAATGCTATAAAAACCTGGTGGTGAACCTAAAAAAATAACTAGCTACCTAGCGGCACCAGTGACACTAATGCAGCGATAAGAAAAACGATCGCTTAGTGACACTGGCAAAAGGGGGTGAAAGGGTTAACTCTAGGGGCAATCAAGGGGGTTAAACCTTTATTGGGGGGGTAGGGGGCTACCCCGGACGTAACACTAACTGCCCTGACAGTTTTTACTGTCACAACTGACACTAAATGCAGTGATCAGTAAATAAATGATCACTGCAATCAGTGACACTGTGACTGGGGGGGGGGGGGGTTCGATCGGGGGGGGGGGGGGGGTGATTTGTGTGCCTATGTGTACCTACGTGTCAGTGTAGTGTTGGTGCACTTAATATCTCTGCTCTCCTCGCAGTCCGGTCAAAAAGACCGCCCGAGAAGTGACATCACTTCCTCCCTGCCTGTGTTTACACTACACAGGCGGGGGAAGCTTCTCATTCACCAGGAGCGATCGAGAGGGGATGGCGAACAGCCATCCCCTCATCCCGGATCACTCCTGAAGCGAAACGGACCGCCGCACCCAGCAAGAGGGGGTCCTATCAGACCCCCACCCGCTGGAAGGCAAGCACGTACATGTACGTGCTTGTGCCTGTCAGTGCCATTGTGCCGACGTACATCTCCATGTGGCGGTCCTTAACCAGTTGCCGACCGCCGCACGCCGATGTACGTCGGTACAATGGCACGGGCAGGCATAAGGACATACATGTACGTCCCTTGCCTCCCGCGGGTCGGGGGCCCGATCGGGCCCCCGCCCGGTGCCTGTGGTGGTCGGTATTCGTTCGGGAGCGATCCCGGACGAGGGGACGGCCATTCATTCATGGGCACCCCCTCGCGATCGCTCCCGACGAATAGAAATCCCCGGTGACATCACTTCCTCTCCTGTAATGTAAACACAGGAGAGGAAGTGATGTATTCTCTCCTCCGTGTCGGTATTTTTCGTTCCGACACGGAGGAGAGCGGATCAGTAAGGCCGCGTACACACGGGCGGACTGTTCGCCCAACCTTGTCCGCTGAACAGTGTTTGGGCGGACAGTCCGCTCGTGTGTGGGCTTTCAGCGGACAGTTTCAGCGGACAGTTGGACGGACAAAGTCTTTCGGAAATTCCGAAAAACTGTCCGCTGAAACTGTGTTTGAGCGAACAGTCCGCCCGTGTGTGGGCCTGTCCGCTGTACTTTCGAAATGAGCAGACTGTTCCCGCTCGGAAAGTCCGCCCATTTCGAGCGCGTGTACAGGTAGGCGGGGCCCGCGAAGGAGACGTCGCGGGCTCCGCCGCCTGGAATGGGCTTAAAGGGGAACCCCAACGCCGAAAAAAATCGGCGTGGGGGTCCCCCCCAAGTCCACACCAGACCCTTGTCCGAGCACGCTACCCGGCCGGCCAGGAAAGGGGGGCGAGCGAGCGCGCCCCCCCTCCTGAGCCGTACCAGGCCGCGTGCCCTCAACATGGGGGGTGCCTTGGGGAAGGGGGGGCCGCGCGGCCCCCCCACCCCAAAGCACCTTGTCCCCATGTTGATGAGGACAAGGGCCTCTTCCCGACAACCCTGGCCGTTGGTTGTCGGGGTCTGCGGGCGGGGGGCTTATCGGAATCCGGGAGCCCCCTTTAAGAAGGGGGCCCCCGGATACCGGCCCCCCACCCTATGTGAATGAGTATGGGGTACAATGTACCCCTACCCATTCACCTGTGAAATAAAGTAAATAAAAACACAACACAGGGGAAAAAAATATTTTATTGCACAGCCGGGGGTCTTCCGTCTTCGGGGGTCTTCTCGCCGGACTCCTCCGCTATGTGTGTGTAGCTCTTTTGCCAGCGGAGGAGTCCGGCTTTCTTCCTCCCCGCCGCCGGCCTCTTCTCCCGACTTCGGGGGTCTTGTCCCCCTCTTCGGTTCTTCTGCCGGGCCACCGCGCCTGGTCCGGTGGCCCGGTCTTCTGTCGCCGTCTTCCGTTCTTCGGTCGCCGCCTTCGGTTCTTCTGCCGGGCCACCGCGCCTTCTTGTAGCTCTTTTACAGGCGGTGGCCCGGTCTTCTGTCGCCGCTGTCGCCGCTGGTGGCCCGGTCTTCCGTTCGTGTTCTTCTTCTTGTTCTTCTCCAGGAGATGTTGACACGTCGCTCCCTCCGGCCGGAATGCCAGAGCCGCCCTGCGCTGTCACTTTTATAGTGACAATGGGGCGGGGTCACATGGTATATGTCACATGGGTTGGTCACATGGTGACCCCGCCCCCTTACGATGTCATAGTCCCCATGTGACATCAACCCATGTGACCAACCCATGTGACATATACCATGTGACCCCGCCCATTGTCACTATAAAAGTGACAGCGCAGGGCGGCTCTGGCATTCCGGCCGGAGGGAGCGACGTGTCAACATCTCCTGGAGAAGAACAAGAAGAAGAACACGAACGGAAGACCGGGCCACCAGCGGCGACAGCGGCGACAGAAGACCGGGCCACCGCCTGTAAAAGAGCTACAAGAAGGCGCGGTGGCCCGGCAGAAGAACCGAAGGCGGCGACCGAAGAACGGAAGACGGCGACAGAAGACCGGGCCACCGGACCAGGCGCGGTGGCCCGGCAGAAGAACCGAAGAGGGGGACAAGACCCCCGAAGTCGGGAGAAGAGGCCGGCGGCGGGGAGGAAGAAAGCCGGACTCCTCCGCTGGCAAAAGAGCTACACACACATAGCGGAGGAGTCCGGCGAGAAGACCCCCGAAGACGGAAGACCCCCGGCTGTGCAATAAAATATTTTTTTCCCCTGTGTTGTGTTTTTATTTACTTTATTTCACAGGTGAATGGGTAGGGGTACATTGTACCCCATACTCATTCACATAGGGTGGGGGGCCGGTATCCGGGGGCCCCCTTCTTAAAGGGGGCTCCCGGATTCCGATAAGCCCCCCGCCCGCAGACCCCGACAACCAACGGCCAGGGTTGTCGGGAAGAGGCCCTTGTCCTCATCAACATGGGGACAAGGTGCTTTGGGGTGGGGGGGCCGCGCGGCCCCCCCTTCCCCAAGGCACCCCCCATGTTGAGGGCACGCGGCCTGGTACGGCTCAGGAGGGGGGGCGCGCTCGCTCGCCCCCCTTTCCTGGCCGGCCGGGTAGCGTGCTCGGACAAGGGTCTGGTGTGGACTTGGGGGGGACCCCCACGCCGATTTTTTTCGGCGTTGGGGTTCCCCTTTAAGCCCATTCCAGGCGGCGGAGCCCGCGACGTCTCCTTCGCGGGCCCCGCCTACCTGTACACGCGCTCGAAATGGGCGGACTTGTCTCCGCCTTACGTGGGCGAGTCCGTTCATTTCAAAAGTTGAGCGAACTGTTTGCCCAACCTTGTTCGTCAAACAGTCCGCTCGTGTGTGGGCAAGTCCGCTCATGCTAATTTTGAGCGGACTGTTTGCCCAAACTGTTTGACGAACAAGGTTGGGCAAACAGTCCGCGCGTGTGTACGCGGCCTAAGGCCGCGTACACACGCGCGGACTGTTTGCCCAACCTTGTTCGTCAAACAGTTTGGGCAAACAGTCCGCTCAAAATTTGCATGAGCGGACTTGCCCACACACGAGCGGACTGTTTGACGAACAAGGTTGGGCAAACAGTTCGCTCAACTTTTGAAATGAACGGACTCGCCCACGTAAGGCGGAGGCAAGTCCGCCCATTTCGAGCGCGTGTACAGGTAGGCGGGGCCCGCGAAGGAGACGTCGCGGGCTCCGCCGCCTGGAATGGGCTTAAAGGGGAACCCAACGCCGAAAAAAATCGGCGTGGGGGTTCCCCCCAAGTCCACACCAGACCCTTGTCCGAGCACGCTACCCGGCCGGCCAGGAAAGGGGGGCGAGCGAGCGCGCCCCCCCTCCTGAGCCGTACCAGGCCGCGTGCCCTCAACATGGGGGGGTGCCTTGGGGAAGGGGGGGGCCGCGCGGCCCCCCCACCCCAAAGCACCTTGTCCCCATGTTGATGAGGACAAGGGCCTCTTCCCGACAACCCTGGCCGTTGGTTGTCGGGGTCTGCGGGCGGGGGGCTTATCGGAATCCGGGAGCCCCCTTTAAGAAGGGGGCCCCCGGATACCGGCCCCCCACCCTATGTGAATGAGTATGGGGTACAATGTACCCCTACCCATTCACCTGTGAAATAAAGTACAAATAAAAACACAACACAGGGGAAAAAAATATTTTATTGCACAGCCGGGGGTCTTCCGTCTTCGGGGGTCTTCTCGCCGGACTCCTCCGCTATGTGTGTGTAGCTCTTTTGCTAGCGGAGGAGTCCGGCTTTCTTCCTCCCCGCCGCCGGCCTCTTCTCCCGACTTCGGGGGTCTTGTCCCCCTCTTCGGTTCTTCTGCCGGGCCACCGCGCCTGGTCCGGTGGCCCGGTCTTCTGTCGCCGCCTTCCGTTCTTCTGTCGCCGCCTTCGGTTCTTCTGCCGGGCCACCGCGCCTTCTTGTAGCTCTTTTACAGGCGGTGGCCCGGTCTTCTGTCGCCGCCGACTTCCGTTCGTGTTCTTCTTGTTCTTGTTCTTCTCCAGGAGATGTTGACACGTCGCTCCCTCCGGCCGGAATGCCAGAGCCGCCCTGCGCTGTCACTTATATAGTGACAATGGGGCGGGGTCACATGGTATATGTCACATGGGTTGGTCACATGGGTTGATGTCACATGGGGACTATGACATCGTAAGGGGGCGGGGTCACCATGTGACCAACCCATGTGACATATACCATGTGACCCCGCCCCATTGTCACTATATAAGTGACCGCACAGCGCGGCTCTGGCATTCCGGCCGGAGAGATCGTCGAGTCAACATCTCCAGGAGAAGAAGAAGAAGAAGAAGAAGAAGAAGAAGAAGAACAAGAACGGAAGGCGGCGGCGGCGGCGGCGACGACAGCGGCGACAGAAGACCGGGCCACCGCCTGTAAAAGAGCTACAAGAAGGCGCGGTGGCCCGGCAGAAGAACCGAAGAGGGGGACAAGACCCCCGAAGTCGGGAGAAGAGGCCGGCGGCGGGGAGGAAGAAAGCCGGACTCCTCCGCTAGCAAAAGAGCTACACACACATAGCGGAGGAGTCCGGCGAGAAGACCCCCGAAGACGGAAGCCCCCCGGCTGTGCAATAAAATATTTTTTTCCCATGTGTTGTGTTTTTATTTGTACTTTATTTCACAGGTGAATGGGTAGGGGTACATTGTACCCCATACTCATTCACATAGGGTGGGGGGCCGGTATCCGGGGGCCCCCTTCTTAAAGGGAGCTCCCGGATTCCGATAAGCCCCCCGCCCGCAGACCCCGACAACCAACGGCCAGGGTTGTCGGGAAGAGGCCCTTGTCCTCATCAACATGGGGACAAGGTGCTTTGGGGTGGGGGGGCCGCGCGGCCCCCCCCTTCCCCAAGGCACCCCCCCATGTTGAGGGCACGCGGCCTGGTACGGCTCAGGAGGGGGGGCGCGCTCGCTCGCCCCCCTTTCCTGGCCGGCCGGGTAGCGTGCTCGGACAAGGGTCTGGTGTGGACTTGGGGGGAACCCCCACGCCGATTTTTTTCGGCGTTGGGGTTCCCCTTTAAGCCCATTCCAGGCGGCGGAGCCCGCGACGTCTCCTTCGCGGGCCCCGCCTACCTGTACACGCGCTCGAAATGGGCGGACTTTCCGAGCGGGAACAGTCCGCTCATTTCGAAAGTACAGCGGACAAGCCCACACACGGGCGGACTGTTCGCTCAAACACAGTTTCAGCGGACAGTTTTTCGGAATTTCCGAAAGACTTTGTCCGTCCAACTGTCCGCTGAAACTGTCCGCTGAAAGCCCACACACGAGCGGACTGTCCGCCCAAACACTGTTCAGCGGACAAGGTTGGGCGAACAGTCCGCCCGTGTGTACGCGGCCTAAGTTGCACCAACACTCACACACACAGTAGAACATGCCAGGCACACTCACACCCCCCCTTTACCCCCCGATCACCCCCCCAATTACCCCTGCCCCCCAGTCACAGTGACACCAATGTCATTTTTTTTTTTTTTTTTGCATTGGTGTCATTTGTGACTGTAATAACTGTTAGGGCAGTTAGAGTTAGCCCCCTTTAGTTCTAATGTACCCCCCTAACCCCCCCAATAAAGGTTTAACCCCGTGATCACCCCCCGTCGCCAGTGTCACTAAGGCTGGGTTCACATTGCAGCGGTTTATGAGAACGAATGTGATTCGCACCGCACTGCAGTGCAAATCACATCCGATCTCTGTGCGATTCGAGTTCAGCCATTCGCCGCACCCGCCGCACCCGCCACACCCGCCGCACCCGCCGCACCCGCCGCAAATTCGCACGGGACCCTTTTTTTGGCCCGCAGCAGAATCGGATCGCATGGGTGTTCACACCATGCGATCCGAGTTTGCAGATCGCACTGCGATATGCGAACTGATCTGGGGGTGTCAGTAACATTTCACTGACACTCCCAGCAGTTCGCATAGGGCAGTGTGAACTGCCGCCGGGAGGCATGCGATGCGGGAACCCGCCGCGGATTCGCGGCGTTTCCGCATCGCTCCAGTGTGAACCCAGCCTAATAAGCGATCATTTTTCTGATCGCCGTATTAGTGTCACAGGTGACGCTAGTTAGGCAGGTAGGTATTTAGGTTCGCCGCAGCTTTTTATAGCGCCAGGGACCCCCATATACTACCGCATAAAGCCCCCTGATTGCCCCCTAGTTAACCCTTTCACCAGTGATCACCATATAACTGTTACAGGTGACGCTGGTTGGTTAGTTATTTTTTTATAGTTTCAGGGCACCCGCCATTTATTACCTAATAAAGGTTTAACCCCCTGATCACCCGGCGGGTGTCATTTGTGACTAATAACTGTTAGGGCAGTTAGGGTTAGCCCCCTTTAGTTCTAAGGTACCCCCCTAACCCCCCCAATAAAGGTTTAACCCCGTGATCACCCCCCGTCGCCAGTGTCACTAAGGCTGGGTTCACATTGCAGCGGTTTATGAGAACGGATGTGATTCGCACCGCACTGCAGTGCAAATCACATCCGATCTCTGTGCGATTCGAGTTCAGCCATTCGCCGCACCCGCCGCAAATTCGCACGGGACCCTTTTTTTGGCCCGCAGCAGAATCGGATCGCATGGGTGTTCACACCATGCGATCCGAGTTTGCAGATCGCACTGCGATATGCGAACTGATCTGGGGGTGTCAGTAACATTTCACTGACACTCCCAGCAGTTCGCATAGGGCAGTGTGAACTGCCGCCGGGAGGCATGCGATGCGGGAACCCGCCGCGCATTCGTGGCGTTCCCGCATCGCTCCAGTGTGAACCCAGCCTAATAAGCGATCGTTTTTCTGATCGCTGTATTAGTGTCACAGGTGACGCTAGTTAGGCAGGTAGGTATTTAGGTTCGCTGCAGCTTTTTATAGCGCCAGGGACCCCCATATACTACCGCATAAAGCCCCCTAATTGCCCCCTAGTTAACCCTTTCACCAGTGATCACCATATAACTGTTACAGGTGACGCTGGTTGGTTAGTTATTTTTTTATAGTTTCAGGGCACCCGCCATTTATTACCTAGTCTCACTAGTGTACCCCTAAATTTAGGGGTGTCTACTTTCCAAAATGGGGTCATTTGGGGGGGGTTTGTGCCATCTTGGCATTTTATGGCCTTCAAAACTGTAACGCCCTTAGAAAGCCTGAAGGCGGTGCTTGGTTTTCGGGGCCCCGTACGCGGCTAGGCTCCCAAAAAGTCCCACATATGTGGTATCCCCATACTCAGGAGAAGCAGCAGAATTTATTTTGGGGTGTCATTTCACATATGCCCATGGCATGCGTGAGCAATATATCATTTAGTGACAACTTTGTGGAAAAAAAAAAAAAAAGTTTGTAATTTTCCCGCAACTTGTGGCAAAATATAAAATATTCCATGGACTCAACATGCCTCTCAGCAAATAGCTTGGGGTGTCTACTTTCTAAAATGGGGTCATTTGTGGGGGTTTTGTGCCATCTTGGCATTTTATGGCCTTCAAAACTGTAATAGGTAGTGAGGAGTGAAATCAAAAAATTACGCCCTTAGAAAGCCTGAAGGCGGTGCTTGGTTTTCGGGGCCCCGTACGCGGCTAGGCTCCCAAAAAGTCCCACATATGTGGTATCCCCGTACTCAGGAGAAGCAGCAGAATTTATTTTGGGGTGTCATTTCACATATGCCCATGGCATGCATGAGCAATATATCATTTAGTGACAACTTTGTGTAAAAAAAAAAAAAAAATTTTTTTTTTTGTCATTATTCAATCGCTTGAGGCAAAAAAATAAAATATTCAATGGGCTCAACATGCCTCTTATCAATTTCCTTAGGGGGTCTACTTTCCAAAATGGGGTCATTTGGGGGGGTTTTGTACTGCCCTGCCATTTTAGCACCTCAAGAAATGAGATAGGCAGTCGTAAACTAAAAGCTGCGTAAATTCCAGAAAACGTACCTTAGTTTGTAGATGTGACAACTTTTGCGCAAACCAATAAATATACAATTATTGACTTTTTTTTTACCAAAGACATGTGGCTGAATACATTTTGGCCTAAATGTATGACTAAAATTGAGTTTATTGGATTTTTCTAATAACAAAAAGTAGAAAATATCATTTTTTTTCAAAATTTGCGGTCTTTTTACGTTTATATCGCAAAAAATAAAAATCGCAGAGGCAATCAAATACCATCAAAAGAAAGCTCTATTTGTGGGAAGAAAAGGACGCAAATTTTGTTTGGGTACAACATTGCATGACCGCGCAATTACCAGTTAAAGCAGCGCAGTGCCAAAGTGTAAAAAGACCTCTGGTCATTTACCAGCAAAATGGTCCGGTCTGAAAGTGGTTAAGTGGTTAAAGTGGAAGTAAACCCTTCTATCGTTTTCGGTCAAGGAAGCTGCCATCTTGGCCTCTAATAATTCTTCAACTGCCATAATGCGGCACATGTGATCAGTTTGACACTAGCCATTGGATGGTTTGAAAGTTTGGTTGAGAGCACAACCAATGTGAACGTTAGCATTTCCGGCATGCCAGGAATGTAGGTGTTTTTTTTTAAAAACTGGGTTAACTCCCGCTTTAACGGGTTGCCGCCCGTTCACAGTCAAATGACGGCGGGGCGGCTCTCATTCTGGGACGATGTCATATGACCGCGTCCCAAAACGTCTCTGTAAAGATGGTTATTTAACCATGTGATCTGCTGTGTCCAATCACAGCCGGTCACATGTAAACAAGGAAGCGCCAGTAATTGGCTCTCCTCATCTCACAATGACAGAGTGTGTGGCAAGGAGAGCTGATAAGCAGCATCTCCACACAGGGGGGGCAAGTAGAAATGTAATCAGGGCACTGATTACAGTATAGTAAAACAGTGTCACCATATACTGCCCACAAATGCCAGCAATCAGTGTCCATTAGTGAAGCCAGTCAGTGCTCGCAATCATTGCCGCCTATCAGTGCTGCGCATCAATGCCCATCAGTGTCGCCCATCAGTGCCCAGTGTCACCTAACAGTGCCCATCAGTGCCGCATATCAGTGTCACCTATCATTGCCCATAAGAACGGCATATTAGTGCCTCCTCATCAGTGCCGCCTCATCAATGCCCACCAGTGCCGCCTCATCAGCACACATCAGTGAAGGCAAACAATTACTTAGTTACAAGATTTACTGACAGAAAAAAGTAAAAATTCTAAATTTTTTTTTTTTTGTAAAAAACAAAAACAAAAAAAACAAGCAGTGATTAAATACCACCAAAAGAAAGCTCTATTTGTGTCAAGCAAATGATAAAAAAATGTGTTTGGGTACAGTGTAGCATGACCGCGCAATTGTCATTCAAAGCGCGACAGCGCTGAAAGCTGAAAAATGGCCTGGGCAGGAAGGGGGTGTAAGTGTCCGGTAGGCAAGTGGTTAAAAATAGATAGTATAAAAATAAAAAAAGTAAAATAAATAATTTAAAGCGCCCCGTCCTACTGAGCTTGCACGCAGAAGCAAACGCATACCTAAGGGCAGCACAGTGGTATAGTGGTTAGCACTCTCACCTAGCAGTAAGAAGGGTCGCTGGTTCGAATCCCAACCACGACTCTACCTGCCTGGAGTTTGCATGTTCTCCCTGTGCCTGCGTGGGTTTACACCAGGGACTCCGGTTTCCTCCCACATACCAAAGACATGCAGGTAGGTAAATTGGCCCTAGTATATGAATGGGGACCGTGGATTGTGGGCTCCTTGAGGGTAGGGACCAATGTGAGTGTGTAATGTACAGGGATCAGGATTGTAGACACTCAGGTTGAACTGGATGGACTGGTGTCTTTATTCAACCTTACTAACTAACTATGAACTAAGTTGCGCCCGCATATGTAAGAGCCTGTTCACACTGGGGCAGCACGACTTGCAGCGCAACTGCCTCAGGCGACCTGCACACGACAGCAGCGGTGACTTGCAAAACGACTTCTGTACAGAAGTCAATGCAAGTCGCCCCCAAAGTAGTAGAGGAACCTTTTTCTAAGTCGGAGCAACATGAGTCGCTCCTATTGGAACGGTTCCATTGTACAGAACGGAACACGACTTGTCAGGCCGCTAAGTCGTCTGACCGCTGCGCAAATACGGTGTGGCATAAAAGTATTGCAACGACCGCCATTTTATTCTCTAGGTTATCTGAAAAAAAAAAATATTTTTCTTATATATATATATATATATATATACACACACACATATATATTTGGGGGTTCTAAGTAATTTTCTAGTCGCTAAGCGGCGCTTTACCGCTAACGACCACACCGCCCCAGTGTGAAAGTAGGCTTAGAATTACAATATGTATTACATGTGACACTTTGCAAATAAGTACAGCGTTAAATATTACTATACAGAAGGTTTATATTTCAATCACATAACAAACACATAACAGTGCAGTCCAAGTGTAAGATGAACTTTGGGAAATAATAAATAGACTTACAGCCATTTGTGTATCTAGAGGAACATTTTGAAGACCTTCACTTGTCTGCATCAGAACTAAATGGTTTCTGAGGTAAAAACTTTATGTTGTTGAAAAATAAACTTTATTAACAACTTAAATTTATTATTCTGTGAGGAACTGAACTGCAATTGCAACAGGCGACCACCAGGAGTCCTCAAAATGACAATTCTATATAGACTATCCTATAATACAGAGGTCTTCAAACTACGGCCCTCCAGTTGTTCAGGAACTACAATTCCCATCATGCCTAGTCATGTCTGTGAATGTAAGAGTGTTACAATGCCTCATGGGATGTGTAGTCCCGCAATCAGCTGGAGAGCCGTAGTTTGGAGATTCCTGCTATAATAGACAGCACAGCCTTTGTGACCCATGTTGGCCATCGGAGTCATTTGGCTCTGGTGAGTGGATGATCTTCAGAGGTTGGTGTCACGGTCACGTTTGAGAACACAGAACAATGGTGTTTTATATTTCAAGCACACAGAAGATCTCTGAACTTAAAGGGGACTATTTTTTTTTCTTTCCACTTAAAAAGGAACTGCAGTCTGCTCACATAATTTGTAATAAAAACATATTTACCTGAAGCTTCCCTCCAACCACTTTGCATATTAGTTTATATATACTGTATATAATCTGTACTTGCCAAATATGCTGCAGAAATCTCCATCCACTGAGTCTGGCTGCAGCCATTTTAACTGTGGGCAGCTGAAGCTGCTGCCTGTTCACTTCCTGGATTTACACAGACACACAGAGGCACACCTACAGCTCTCATTGGACCTCTTATGACTCATCCCCCTTCCTGGCAAACTCTCATGAAACCGAGAGAGCTGGGCATGATGGCATAAGCCTAGGCTAATGACCAGACAAGAAACAGGAAGTGGGCTGTATAAGGGATTTACTGGCAGAAAAAAAATGCTTTATTATCCAAAGTTAAAACAACAAGAAGGGCAGAAGATGGAAAGATTAAAAAATGACTGAAGATCGGCTTTAAGGAGTATCATGTTGATGTGATTAAATTTAAAGGACTGTTTTTTTTTTCTTCTTATATCACTTAGTTGTTACAGCTAGCTGTGGGTACTCACATTTACCTAATTTTCACTTTTCATTTTAAAAATAAACATTTAATACAGATCTCTTCCATGGCATTGTGTTACAGAGAATTCTGGGCTTTCCAATTAGACAGCCCAGCACTAGCTGGTCTGGTAACAGAGATTGGAGTGCCAAAGTGCTCTTCTCATTGTCTGGAATGAGGTCGGTGTGGCCCTCAGTAGATCTAACATGGACCCACTGAAGATTTATTCCACTCAGCTCAGCCTGTTCCATTTAGATATGACATGTCTGACCTCACCGTTCCAGTCACCAGTCCAGGTTCTGTCATGTCCGTCCTCCGGTGTCCTTTCTGAGGGACCCCAGTGGTGTACATTGTCACAGGGATCAGGAGGGAGATTAATAAAAATGAGTGTGTTTCAGTCACCGATCTCTAATACCAAGGAGGGATCCATCCATTGGCAGGAGATCTGAGCCTGTTTTGCAATGACTGACTCCAACCAAGGTTGGGTAATGTTATCTAATGAAACAAAAGTTATATTGACATTGCAAGATAAATACTGACATAACACCAAAGGTCACACACCATTTTATTTTGACATTCTGGTCCCTAAAGGACAAATTCACAAGGGATGTAATGGGGTTGATTTACTAAAACTGAAGAGTGCAAAATCTGGTGCAGTTGAGAATGGTAGCCAATCAGCTTCTAACTTCAGCTTGTTCAGTAAAGTGTTAGGCCCCTTTCACACTGGGGCGGTGGGGGGGGCGTCGGCAGTATAGCACTGCTATTTTTAGCAGCGCTTTACCGTCGTTTTTAGCGGCGGTCTGCGGCCGCTAGTGGGGTGGTTTTAACCCCCGCTAGCGGCCGAAAAACGGTTAAAACCGCCCGCAAAGCGCCGTTGCAGCGGCGCTTTGCCGGCGGTATAGCCTCGCTGCCCCATTGATTTAAATGGGTAGGAGCGGCTTAGGAGCGGTGAATACACCGCTCCTTTCACCGCTCCAAAGATGCGGCTAGCAGGACTTTTTTCAACGTCCTGCTAGCGCACCGCTCCAGTGTGAAAGCCCCCCCCCCCCCCCGGCTTTCACACTGGAGTGAAAGGGGCCGTTTTTTTCAGGCGCTACACAGGCGCTGTTTTTAGCGCTGTAGCGCCTGAAAACTGCCCCAATGTGATAGGGGCCTTACGAAACCCTACATTCACTATATCTGGTCTCCCACAGTACACAGAAAATGGAGATGCAATTATTTTAGTAAATATAAACTGCTAAACACCCTTTCTCATCAGCAGTATATAGCAGTCTTGTGAATTCTATCAGTTCTTAGTAAAGTTTGTAGGAGGAGTTTTCATACTGCAATGAGCTGTCCTATCGGGTTCCAGGACCCCTGACCCTCTGTCTGGACAGTGCCGATTGGCTCTGTGCTGATCACATGCACTCTCCCAAGAAAAAAAAAACTCTCTAGCAATACACACGAAACTGAGCATGTGCAGCCTGATTCCAAAGGCTCTGTCTTTTCCGGACCTGTTCTGGAGTCAGTGGAAGAAGAGGAGGATCTGTGTATACAGGATCAAGCAGCCTTTTTACACAATGCAGAGGATTAACCCCTTAGGTTCCACAGTGAGTATAACAAGCATGCTTTACTGCATATACAGGCTGATTTTACTGTTATGGGTTTATGAACACTTTAAGCTTTGACAAAAAAAAATGTAAGCCGATTGGTTGCTGTGCAGAGCTGCACCTGATTTTGCACTCTCCAGTTTTAATTCGGGCATAGACGGTTCAAATCTCAGCCAGTTCACCAGCCACTGGCCAAAATTAAAACCATGCATGGGCAGACTGATTGTACCCAAGTTGATCAATCGACTTGGGTACAACCAGCCTGTCAGATTTTACATGAAATTCTTGCCAGTGGCTAAAGCCAGCAGCAATAATCATTGTGAGGTTGATTTATTAAAACTGGAGCATGCAAAGTCTGGTGCAGCTCTGCATAGAAATCAATCAGCTTTCAGTTTTTTTTGTCAAAGTCTAATGCCGCGTACACACGACCGGACTTTTCGACGGATTAAGTCCGACGGTCTTCCCCACGGACTTTCGGCTGAGTTCCAATGGACTTTCCGAATGAACCGACTTGGCCACACACAATCAAACCAAAGTCCAACAGATTCGAACGTGATGACGTACGACTGGACTAGAATAAGGAAATTCATAGCCAGTAGCCAATAGCTGCCCTAGCGTCGGTTTTTGTCCGTCGGAGTAGCATACACACGAACGGATTTCTCAATAGAAACTGGATCCGGTGGAGTTCTGGGCCAAAAATTTGAAACATGTTCTATTTCTAAAGTCCGTCAGATTTTTGGACAGCAAAGGTCCGATGGAGCCCACACACGATTGATTTGTCAGACGGATTTTTTCCGTCTGACCTTTGCTGTCTAAAAATCTGGCGGACTTTAGAAATAGATTAGGGTACTTTCACATTGTGGCAGTGTAGGCATCAGCAGTAGAGCGCCGCTCATTTTAGCAGTGCTTTACCGATGTTTAAGCAGTGATGTTTGGCCATGTTGTGGCGCTTCCTAAATGCTTTTTATCTGCTTCCGAAAGTGCTGCCCATTCATTCCAATGGGCAGGGGCAGTTTGGGTGCTCTGTATACAGCGTTTCCAAACTGACCCAAAGATGCTGCTTGCAGGACTTTTTTTCCCATCCTGCAATAAATAAATAAATATAGTAGATACAGTAATAACAGAGAATAGCGGAGGTCGCAGCCTCCCAACTATAAGACATAATAAAAAGTAACTTCTTTCTAGTCAATTTCACATTTGTTCGGGAGTTTCATACATAACATATACAGGTATCCCCCTGCTGTCATATTGAAGTGTTATTACTCTCCTCTAGTTGCCTAAGCCCTTGTACACACGTTCGGACATTCCGACAACCAAATCCGTCGGATTTTGTCCGAAACTGTTGTATACACACGGTCGGACAAAGTTGTCGGAAAATCCGATCGTGCAGAACGTGATGACGTTATTTCATTATGACGGGACTACGTTCAGGCTAGTAGCCAATAGCTTTGGTGTAGGAATTTGATCTGAGCATGCGTGGCACTTTGTCCGATCGGAATTCTCTACACATGATTGGACAAGGTCCGATCGGATCATGTTGTCGGGAAATTTTACCGACAAGTTGGAAAACTTGGTCCGTCGGAGTATCCGACGGAATCAGTCCGATGAAGACCACACACAGTCGGATTATCCGACAAAACGGTCCGATCGGACACATTCCGTCGGAATCTCCAACCGTGTGTACAAGGACTAAGGCCGCGTACACACGGGCGGACTGTTCGCCCAACTTTGTCCGCTGAACAGTGTTTGGGCGGACAGTCCGCTCGTGTGTGGGCTTTCAGCGGACAGTTTCAGCGGACAGTTGGACGGACAAGGTTTTTCGGAATTTCCGAAAAACTGTCCGCTGAAACCTTGTTTCAGCGAACAGTCCGCTCGTGTGTAGGCTTGTTCGTCAAACAAAGTTGCGCGCATGCTCAGAAAGGATTTTCACGCCGAAAGCTATAATGCAGTGTATAGGACGTCGTATTTTTCGTCCCGTCGTACGTGCCGTTCACGTCATCGTGCACGGTTTCAGCAAACTGTTCGTCCGTCGTGTGTGGCCATGTCCGTCCATGCTAAGTTTGAGCAGACTGTTTGCCGAAACTGTTTGACGGACAAAGTTGGGCGAACAGTCCGCGTGTGTACGCGGCCTCAGACAGCAGGTAGTTTACATTTCCAGTCTCCCCATGTGTATTCACTTCAGAAGTTGTGTGAATGAGTCGGGGGGGGGGGGGGGGGGCAACGGCCTACATGTCGAGAAAAGATAAAGAAAACTAGGGATAGAAGGAAGGAGAGAGGAAGAGAGAGGAGGAGCAAAAAGAGAGAAAGAAGGAGGGGAGCAGATGGGGGGTGGTAAAGCAGGGGGGATAGGGGGAGCAGCGTGTAATCTTGTTTCTCTATAAACCAAGAAAGGGCAGTGCAGATCGTCACGGCGTGTCTCCCCGTAAAAGAGATTTACCCTCCTCTGAGTGTATGAACATATTCCAGAGAGTCCAAGTTTCAGCATATCTATCATGTTTGTCTTGTGCAATCATTATTAGGTCCTCCATTTTATTTATATCCTCTATTGTTCGCAGCCACATTACTGTGGTCGTTGGGCATTCTTTCCTCCAGATCACGGGGATGCATGATTTAGCTGCGTTCGTCAGATGTCTAATGCCGTGTACACGATCAAATTGTCCGTCGTACTTAGTCCGCCGAAACGCATTTCACCGGACAATTTGATCGCGTGTGGGCTTCAGCGGACTTTTCCAGCGTAAAGTCCAGCGGACTTAGAAAGTATTTTTGCAGTCCAATCTTTCCACCGGACTTGGGTTTCAGCGGACAATACGTTCGTCAGTATGCTAGTCCGGCGGACTAAGAATGACGCATGCTCAGAAGCAAGTACGAAAAGGAAGCTATTGGCTACTAGCTATTGAACTTCCTTTTTCTTTTTTTTTTTAATTTATATAATCTTTATTTATTTTCCATAATAATTTTTCCATTCATAAACTTTATACAGTTAAACACTCCGTTTTCCACATTAACATTTCCCTCCCCCTCCCCCCCCCCCCTCACGTACATAACAGGAAGAAGCAGTGGGCCCCTCATACCCAAACTATGACCGTGTTACTCTCTATACCACTAACTTCTTATCACCTATACCACATATTCTCTCTCTCCTTCTTCCCTCCAAACGTCATTCTCTCCAGTTCTTTATACTGTGTAACCCAACTTGTCTAACCATGGTTTCCACATTTTATTAAATTCCCTAAAATTCCCTCTCCTTACATATACTACTTTTTCCTTCCAGATCGTCTCTGTTATTAGTTGTCTCCACTCCGCTACCGATGGGGGGTTTTTTGCCTGCCACCTTTGCGCTATTAGCTTCCTTGCCTGGAACATACATCTCATTACTGCTTTATTTATACAGGCCGGCCCTCCTATTCCTTCATTCAGGCCCAATAGGCACATTCTGGGGTTCCCATCAACCGACACTCCAAATGTTTCATTCAAGTCAGCAATAACTTCTGACCAGTAACGGAACAGTTTAGGGCACCTCCAGAACATGTGCATCAGATCCCCTGTCGCCTGACATCTCGGGCAGCCATCATCTTCCCTTCGCCTAAACCTGTATAGCCTCTTCGGTGTATAATAGGCTCTATGTAGCAGCATTAGATGTGACACCCTCTGGGCTGGTGAGACAGATATCAAGTGTCCTCCCTCCAGTATCCTCATCCACTGCTCATCTGAGAATGTTCCTACTTCCTCCTCCCATTTTATTTTACTTTTAAGTTTATCTGGAGTTTCTATGCTCCCTTCACAAATATATGGATACATTTCTGCTATAAACCCTTTTGCACTATCTTCAGATTTTAATCTATTATAGATGGGGGATTTGCTCCACACTGGCCCCGATGTACCAAATTGTTTCGATAATGCGTGTCTGATTTGTAAATATTTATAAAATGAGTGTTTTGGTAGATCATATTCCATTCTCAGTGTATTAAATGTTTTTATTATACTTCCTTCATACAACTGGGCCAGTCTGTCAATCCCCCTACTTTCCCAATCTTTCTGCCTCTCTATCATTCCCATTTCCTGTAGGTTCAGATTATTCCATAATGGGGTTTCTTTGGTCATCCCTTCTAGACCCTTTATCGCTTTTACTGCCTTCCATACTTTTAGAGCGAGTTTTATTGTGGGCGTTCTATAGGGAAATGAGTTTGCCTCCAAGGCCTCTACTATGGTTTTATGAGGTGTCCCAGTAATCATTAACTTCCTATTTATATCTCCACTAAACTCATTGCTCGTCCCCAGATGTTGCAATTGTGCAGCTAAAAAGTAGCTTCTTGGGTGAGGTACTGCCATTCCTCCTTTCCTTGTCGGTAATTGCAGAATTTGTAGGCCTATTCTTGAGGTACCTCCGCTCCATATGAGTTCTCTAAATAGTGTTTCTATTTTTTTAAACCACTTTATATCTATCCATAACGGCACATTATGCAACAGATACAATAACTGTGGCATCCATAGCATTTTGATAAGATTGCATCTCCCTGCAACCGAAAGAGGGAGTTTCTTCCAGATTTCGATTTTATTTTTAAATTTAACTAGTAAGGGGGCGATATTATCACTTATATACCTTTTTGCATCACTTTGTATGTATATTCCTAAATATTTTATTTTCTCCACTACTTCTAACTGCGGGATTGTCGATATAGTTTGACTCTCCAGTGTATCTACAGGCATCAGAGATGATTTTTCCCAATTTATTGTTAATCCCGAGAAGCTGCTAAAATCCCCGAGGACTTTCATCCCCTGCCTGGTTGACTTCTCCACGTCCCCCAGATAGAGGAGAATATCATCGGCGTATAGCGCGATCTTTTCTTCCCTCGCTTTTCTTTTAAAGCCTTCCATATCAGCATTAGATCTTATTGCAATGGCTAATGGTTCCATTGCAAGGGCAAAGATCAGGGGTGACAAAGGGCACCCCTGTCTTGTACCTCTTTCTAATAATATCTTATCTGAATACTCGTTGTTAACCCTAATTCTAGCGCTAGGACCATTGTATAAGATTTTTATCCATTCAATGAATGAGGAGCCAAAGCCAAATTCTCTCAGAACTCGCCAGATGTATCTCCATTCAAGACTATCAAAGGCTTTGACTACATCCAAAGCCATAATTGCCCTTTTCCCTATGTTTTCCGTTGGTATCTGTAAATTAAGGTATAGTCTTCTAATATTCATGCTAGTTGATCTACCGGGGATAAATCCTGTCTGATCAGGATGTATTAATCTAGAAATAATTTTATTCAGTCTGGCCGCCAGTACCTTAGCTAGTATTTTTGCGTCCGTGCACAAAAGTGAGATAGGTCGGTAAGATTTAGTTTCCAACGGATCCTTCCCCTCCTTGTGCAGAACGATTATCGTTGCCTCCGTCATCGAGGTAGGCAATCTCCCTTCCTCCTTTACCCTATTTAACACTCTGAGAAACTCTGGAAGCAGTACTTTCCCATAGTATTTATAGGTTTCCAATGGAAGACCGTCTGGTCCTGGAGACTTCTGGTTAGCCATTGCTGTCACTGCAGATTGAATTTCTTCTAATGTTAATGGGGCTTCCATTGTCTCTCTCTCCTCCTCGGTAAGGGAAGGGACTTTAATATTTCCAAAAAACTTTTCCATCTCCTCGTCTCCCCTCATCCCCTGCGATCTGTACAGTTTTGCATAGTATGATCTAAAAGTATCTATAATCACTGAATTCTGAGTTGAGATTTCTCCCTTCTCTGTTCTGATCGAACTTCCTTTTTCTAGTCCCGTCGTACGTGCTGTACGTCATCGCGCTAGCAAACGCCGGACTTTCTGTGTGTCCGTGTGTGGCCAAGTCCGTTTGGTAGAAAGTCCGACCGGACTATCCGCCGGATTGTTTGCCGGACTAAGTATGCCGGACAATTCACTCGTGTGTACGCGGCATAAGAATGGACCTTTTATAGTGCCTGGGAGGTATAGATGATACGTGAAGTAGAAAAAAGGCCGGGTTATTTGGAATCTGGAAGTCTGTGAATTTTTGGGATATGACACAAACTGTTGTCCAGAAGTCTTTTAATTTGTCACAGGACCAGAACACATGCAACATAGTCCCCCTGTACTCCCTACAGTGCCAACACAGTTCTGACGTGTCTGGGAAAATTATATGTAAGCGACTGGGCGTTAGATACCACCTTGTCAAGATTTTATAGTTGGTTTCTTGGATTTTAGTACATATCGAGGACTTGAGGGAGAAGCTAACCATGCTCTGCCTCTGTGTTTCAGTGAAAGTGCAGCACAGGTCTTTCTCCCACTTTGCAATACATGGCAAAGTGGGTTGCTGGTGGGGTGTATTTAAGAGTGTATACATTTTGGAGAGGACTTGTGGGAGTGGTTCAGTCTCTGAGCAGTACTCCTCAAGCGTAGTCAGGGGTCTACTGTAGGTTTGGGGGTTTGGTATAGTATGGAAGTAATGATGGATCTGTGCCGCATTCCAAAACAAGAGACAGAAAGAGCCCATAGGGTCCATTCGTTCCGAGATAGATGGCCACCTATCCCGCACTACAAATTGTGAGGCCCTCATGCAGCCAGAGTTTATGAGCAATTGAAATCGCGCCAATGAGATCACGGGGGGAATCTGGGATTGCCCAGTACTGGGGTTAAGGGCCACGTTTTAGTTGTTAGGGGTGTCTGTAGCACAGCTTGATGTGCCTGTCGTACCGTGTTTCCTATCAGGGGGTGTGATTTAATTTCCTGGTGTAGGGAGTCGCTACACCAGAGTGCATTCCCTAGAGCAGCCTTTCTCAACCTTTTCAACACAGAGGAACCCTTGAAATAGTTCTCCGGTCTCGGGGAACCCCTGCTAAAAATGTGAAATCTACAATTCATGATACGTTAGTGTGATGGTCATTGGGAAGAATGGTCCTTACACTTTTGGTCATTGGGAAGAATGGTCCTTACCAGTGGCGGCCCGTCCATAGGGGGCGCCCGGGCGCCGCCCCCCCTGTGTGGTAAAAAAAAAAAAAAAAAAAAAAAAATGTAAAAAAAAAAAAAGTTTTAAAACTGGCCCTTTAAAAAAAAAAAAAAGTTCTTTAAGGAAGTGCTCGAGCGCCGGTCACACTGCACGCCGGGAAACGCCACGCCAATGCAATCATGAGATTGCAGGCGTGGCGCTTCATTTGCGGGCGTTTAGCCCGCCTCAGGGCGCTTTCTGAAGCGCTGAGTAGCTTCCGCCCGGCGCTGTAGTATGTGTTACTACGGCCGGGCGGGCAGGTTGATTGACATCTGAGTTGACTCAGATGTCACTTCCTGTCTTCTCTCTCCCATCTCACCTGAGAGAGGAAACAGGAAGTAAGAGGAGTAGAGCGGTGTGAGGAGCGGCTGCGGAGAGCACACAGTCAGGTAAGGTGTGTGAGAGAGTGTGTGTGTGTTATTTTTAAAACTTTCATTCATATAATGCCTGGCGATCAAGAGTGCTGGGATTCACGAAAGGAGGAAATGGTTAAAAAAAAAAAGTAAAGTAGTAATTGTTCATAATACAGTCATGATGGGCATTATGCTTGATGTGGACCTGCAATCAGGATCGTGCTGCAACAGATAAGACCTGGGACTTAACTCAGGACTTGCCAAAGTATGAGGATAGCCCCATGAGAGAACAAGTGGTGCGGGATCCCCAAGGGCTCAGAGTATTATTCCGAGGCCTGTATTCACAAGGGACCCCCTTGCAGCTAGGACTTTTCTTTGTCCACAAAGGCAGCTTCTGTGTTTTACCTGGAGTATTAGATTATGATAGCTTTGTCCTCTATAGCAGAGTTGTGTTTTGGGTCTTACTGATCTGGCCAGTAATTCAATAGCTCATTCTACTGTTTGAATTCTCCCCAGCCTCTTACATCTCATGGCATCTTCAGCACCAGGACCTCCTGATATGGCTTCACCATGAGCTCATCCTAGCCACAGCTGGGTATCAGCGGAGACTTTTTAGGGTGTGATTGGGAACTCTGAAGGGGAAAATCTTTCCTCTGCAGTTCTGAAATAGGCCTGTGGGCAAAATACTGGTGTGTGTGTGTTCTCAGCAGGGTCAGGCTTTACAAAGCACATTCGTTATTTGTGCACGAGTTGGTTTTTGTGATGATGAGAAGTGCAGACTGTTGAAATGTGGCTTCTCCCTGTGCAGGTGTTGGAGTGGTTTGGTGTTACTTTACCTGCTTACTTTGTATTGGTTTCCCTGCTCAGTCATGGATCCATTACAGCTGTTCCATGTGTTGTGTTTGTGCTGACATAAGCATGGTTGCTCGGCTGTGCTGTTTCCAACAAAGTGACCTTCTCCCCTCTAGCTATGAGTTTTACCAGCACTATTTCTTATAGCTCCTGGCTACAGTATGATGTGCTGCTGCTTCTGGTGGCTGCCATCACATCCTTCATCGAACTGCGGAGCCCACTGACTGTGCAGACTCACATGGATTGCAGAGTGCTGTATTGATATCTATATGTATAGGTGTACTATTATCCAGGATTGCAGAGTGCTGTATTGATATCTATATGTATAGGTGTAACATAATCCGATATTTCAGAGTTATATATATGTACCATTATCCAGGATTGCAGAGTGCTGTATATATATCTATTTATAGTATCCATGTGAGTCTGCAAAACTTGGATAATATCACATCTATACATAGCTATACAGAAGTCTGCTATCCTGAATAATGGTATACCTATAAATACACAGTATATATCTATACAGCACTCTGCAATCCTGGGTAGTGGTACACACATATACACACAGATGTGTCTATCCAGAAGTCTGTAATCCTGAATAATGTTACACCTATACATTTAGAACTCAGTAATTCTGAATACACAGCTACAGTGTTACACTACTGTTTTAATATATACAGTTTCTATACAGCTCTCTGCAATTCTGGGGCAATGATACGCCTATACACAGTTATACACAGGTATGCCTATACATAA
Organism: Lithobates pipiens; assembly: GCF_037356315.1. Taxonomy (NCBI): domain Eukaryota; kingdom Metazoa; phylum Chordata; class Amphibia; order Anura; family Ranidae; genus Lithobates; species Lithobates pipiens. The sequence goes on from NW_027507903.1 coordinate 641,808,480, forward strand.
CCCTGTATTTCTGGATACATAGATAATGTTAGTACAGTATGTCTATGTACACAGCTACTGTATTTGCAGGACAATGAAATTCTGGATACACGCCAATATCATTCTACAAATTCTGGGTGTGGCTTATGAGAAGTGGGAGGGGCCAACCATGGATGGGCGGGGTCTTGCGCCCCCCCATCCTAAAACTTCACCAGCCGCCACTGGTCCTTACACTTGTTGTCATTGGGAAGAATTACCCCCTTACAGGTGGCTAAAAAGATCAATGGGATCTTGGGAACAGTGGGAACTTATCTGAGAGGCAGAAATTGCTCAATGCTGAAGGAACCCCTAGCAACCGCTGGAGGAACCCTAGGGTTCCACTGAACCCTGGTTGAGAATCACTGCCCTAGAGGAAAGGCAGTCTGTTGTTGTTCAATTTGTGCCCATAGTTTCAGATCCTGATGCCGAACCCAATCTATCACCCTACTCAAATGCGCTGCTTGGTAATATTTTTTGATGTCAGGCAACGCAAGGCCTTCATATTGTTTGGGCAAAGAGAGTTGTGATCTGGGGGTGCGTGGTCTTTTATGCGCCCAAATAAAACGAGTAAAGATAGCCTGAACTTGCTTAAAGTATATGGGGGGAAACCTAATCGGGAGTGCCTGGAAGAGGTATAAAAATGTTGGTAGTATACTCATTTTCAGTAAATTACATCTCCCGAACCACGAGTGAAGACCTTTATGCCAAGTGTCTAGTAGCGTCTTTACTTTAGCCAGTAGAGGGGGGAAATTAATCTTGTAGATCTTTGCGAGGTCTGGTGGGATTTTGTTGTACTCTGGCTTTTACACTGGGGTAGCATGAGAGGCAGTTTTCCGGCGCTTTAAAGGCGCTATTTATAGCGCTAAAACACCTGAAAACTGCCTCCTTGTAAAAGTGGTCTAATTAAAGTTAGAAGCTGGTTGGATGGCTGCCATGCACAGCTCGATCGCTGTGACAGGAAAGAAAATTGCACCATCTATGGCTGGATTTAGTAAATCAACCCCATTGAATCCCTGATTAATATGAGTTTCCATTAGAGCTGGATCCATGTATACAGTACCACCATAAAGAGTATCTTCTGTATATGAGGATAAGACTTTACTATACATCTACAGATCTCAGTATGACCTACAACTTGGTCTATGGGGTAATCATTGTACATGGGAAAGATACAAAGTTATCTGAGCCGTTCTAAGGGAAGGATGTAGATGAGGACAGTGTAATAGGGATTGTGATTTTTACAGATGATATCCATAAATGAAGTGAGATGGTCTGGAGGTAAGTGTCCAAATAAAAGCTTTCTATTGCAGTAAATTTTTATACAATCCCAATCAGTAATGCCGCGTACACACGATCAGACTATCCAGTGGACAACCCGCCGGACTTTGCAGCGGAGGTCCACCGGACTTTCTGCCCACACACGACCAGACTTTTCAAATGAACGGACTTGCCCACACACAGAGTAAAGTCTGTTAATTTTGAACATGACTCCAGGTAGACGGAACTAGCGAAGGAAGTCAATGTAGCCGCCTCCATCAGCGAGATTGACACCTCGCTAGCCCTGTCACCTGGTGTGGATTTAAAGGGGAACCCCTACGCCAAAAAAAAAGCGGGGGTCCCCCCAAAGTCCATAGCAGGCCCTTATCTAAGCACGCAGCCCGGCTGGTCAGGCCCCCTCCTGAGCCGTACCAGACCACGTGCCCTCAACATGAAGGGGTGCTTTGGGGGAGGGGGGCCCTGCAGCCCCCCCATCCCAAAGCACCTTGTCCCCATGTTGATGAGGACAAGGGCCTCTTCCCGACAGCCCTGGCCGTTGGTTGTCAGGGTCTGCGGACGGGGGGCTTATCAGAATCCAGGAGCCCCCTTTAATAAGGGCCCAGTCTTCTGTCACTGTCGTTGTCGCCACCTTCTTCTTCCTTCTTCTTCTTCTCTTCTTCCAATGTTGACACCACGATCTCTCCGGCCGTAATGCTGGGGACACGTTGCTCAGTGACCCCACCCTTTATGATGTCACAGTCCTGGAGGATGCTGGGACTGCTGTGACATCATAAAGGGCGTGGTCACCCTGTGACCCCGCCCCTTATCCCTATATAAGTCGCTGCGCAAAGTGTCCCCAGCATTACGGCCGGAGAGAGTGTTGTGTCAACATCGGAAGAAGAGAAGAAGAAGAAGGCGGCGACAGTGACAGAAGACCAGGCCAACGCTAGTAAAAGAGCTGGAAGAAGAAAGTGGAGGCCCGGCAAGAAGAACCGAAGAGCGGGACAAGACCCCCAAAGTCGGAAGAAGACCCCCGAAGTTGGAAGAAGACCCCCCGGACGGTGGCGGTGACGAAAGCTCCACCACTAGTAAGAGAATAGAAGATAAAGGAGGAGCCTGGCGAGAAGACCCCCGAAGACGGAAAAAGACCCCCGGAGCTGTCTAATAAAGTACTTTAAAAACCTGTGTTGTGGTTTTTTATGTACACTTTTTCCCCAGGTGAATGGGTAGGGGTACATCATATCCCATACTCATTCACATAGGGTAGAGGGCTGGAATTCCGATAAGCCCCCCGCCCGCAGACCCTGACAACCAACAGCCAGGGTTGTCGGGAAGAGGCCCTTGTCCTCATCAACATGGGTAAAAGATACAAAGCACCCCCCATGTTGAGGACACACGGCCTGGTACAGCTCAGGAGGGGGGGGCGCTCACTCGTCCCCACCCCCTTTCCTGACCGGCCGGGCTGCGTGCTCGGATAAGTTTCTTATATGGACTTAGGGGAGGACCCCCACGTCGTTTTTTCGGCGTAGGGCTTCCCCTTTAAGTTCATACCAGGTAACAGGGCCAGCGACGTGTCAATCTCACCGCTAAAGGCAGCGACATTGACTTTCTTCGCTAGTCCCGGCTACCTGGAGCCATGTTCAAAATGAACGGACTTTGCTCCGTGTGTGGGCAAGTCCGTTCATTTCAAAAGTACGGCGGACTCCCGCCCTAGTCCGCTGGAAAATTCAGATCGTGTGTGGGCTGGTCTGCTCGTTGGGAAAGTCCGGCGGTTTGTCCAACAGACTAAGTCCGCTGGATAGTCTGATCTAGTGTACGCAGCATTAGTAATACAGTCTCTCAACATAGGATCAGAGGGTTTAGGTGAAAAGTCCAGGTATTCTTAGTATCAAAGTCAGTATGAAGAATAACTCTCTTACTTTGAATAAATCCGGAGAATAGCCATTCGCAGCTGAATCCTCACCCTAATTGGATAGTTCTTCTCTCACCAGGCCTAGCAGCCAACAGCGTGCTTGAGTTAGGAACAAGTCTCTGCCACAGACTTTGTTATAGAACATGTAAAGGAAACTTGAAAACTTGTAGAACACTCGTGTGGTACCAGTATCTTGCAGCCGGTCCGGCGATACCACACGAGATTGGATTCACTTGGGTCCTTCAGTTTGTCCAGGCTCTTGTTGAGAAGCCAACCTTTGTGTGGCCTTCTCCCAAAGAGTCCTCCCCTGGTTAACTTCACAGTTGCTGGGCCTCTCCACTAACTGAGATGGCACTGGACCACCTCCGAATGCTTCTTTCAGTTTCCTCGCCTCGGGCTAGCCAGTCCCGAGACGTAAATTCAGGTGGATCCGCACCCCAGGCCATGGAAGTCCCGGGGGGTGGTCAGAAGGACCAGGACCATGCAGTCAGAACATACTTCTGGACCGGAACCCCGAAACACGTGACCTCCGCATCTTAAGTACCCCCTCCCAGAAGGCACTGCAAGAGTGACACTCCCACTGGGCTGGTTCCAAGAGAAAGTAACCTTAAAGCACCCAACTAGACTGTGTTTCCATACCTGCCAGAAGTGACAGTGCCCCCTATGGCCAGGCAAAACACCCTTCAGTCCAGTCAGACTGATGTCAAAATTTTGAGTAATCAAACCCAAACCAAAGTGCAGTTTAAGGGTAACACTACATTTTCAAAAAACATATAGCGCGTGCTCTTCAGTCGGCGCTACAAGTATAATTTAACAGAGATTAGAGTGCCAAAGTGCTCTTCTCATTTTTGGAATGAGGTCGGTGTGGTCCTCAGTAGATGTAACATGGACCCACTGAAGATTTAGTACACTCAGCTCAGCCTGTTCCATTTAGATATGACATGTCTGACCTCACCGGTCCAGTCACCAGTCCAGGTTCTGTCATGTCCGTCCTCCGGTGTCCTTTCTGAGGGACCCCAGTGGTGTACATTGTCACACGGGTCAGGAGGGAGATTAATAAAAGTGAGTGTGTTTCAGTCACCGATCCTTAACACCAAGGAGGGATCTATCCATTGGCAGCAGATCTGAGCCTGTTTTGCAATGACTGACTCCAACCAAGGTTGGGTAATGTTATCTAATGAAAGAAAAGTTATATTGACATTGCAAGATAAATACTGACATAACACCAAAGGTCACACACCATTTTATTTTGACATTCTGGTCCCTAAAGGACAAATTCACAAGGACAGTATTTCGAAAAATCCGAAATACTTAGTACGCCAGACTGCACGCTGAAAAAGTCAGCTGAAGCCCACACACGAGCGGACTGTCCGCTGAAATGTGTTTCGACGGACTAAGTAGGCCATACAGTCCGCCCGTGTGTACGCGGCTTAAGGGAACTTTCACACTGGGACAGTGTGGACGTCAGCGGTAAAGCGTGGCTCGTTAGCGGTGCTTTGTTTAAGCAGTGATGTTTGGACGCTAGCGAGGCATTTTTAACCCCCAAGAAGGGGTTAAAAACACCTGTGTTTCCGACACACTTTTTATGGGGCTTAGGAATCGCTGCCCATTAATTCCAATGGTCAGGGGTGGTTTGGGAGCGCTGTATACAGATTTTCCAAAATGCCCCAAAGATGCTGCTTGCAGGACTTTTTTTCCCATCCTGCCAGTGCACCCCCCCAGTGTGAAAGTACTGTTGCTTTTACACTGGGGTGGCATGAGAGGCACTTTTTCCTGCGCTTTACAGGCAATATTTATAGTGCTAAAATGCCTGAAAAAGGCCTCAGTGTAAAAGTGGCCTAATTAAACAAGTTGAAGTTAGAAGCTGGTTGGCTACCATGCACAGCTGCACCAGATTTTGCACTCTCCCGTTTGGTAAACCAACCCCTGTGTGTTCTCCCGGCAAGGATGGCTGTGACAGGAAAGAAAAGTGCACCATCTATGGCCGGATTTAGTAAATCAACCCCATTGAATCCCTGATTAATATGAGTTTCCATTAGAGCTGGATCCATGTATACAGTACCACCATAAAGAGTATCTTCTGTATATGAGGATAAGACTTTACTATACATCTACAGAACTCAGTATGACCTACAACTTGGTTTATGGCGTAATCATTGTACATGGGAAAGATACAAAGTTATCTGAGGCGTTCTAAGGGAAGGATGTGGATGAGAATAGTGTAATATAGTGATTGCGATTTTTACAGATGATATCCATAAATGAAGAGAGATGGTCTGGAGTAGGGATGAGGTTCGTGTTTGAGTCGAACGTACATTCGACTGGAACATCGGCTGTTCGCACGTTCGGCGAATACCGAACGTTATGGGGCGTTCTTGCCAAATTCACGTGGCGCTCACGGCCCACAATGCACTGCGCCATCGCAGTGCATTGCTGGCTCATGATTGGCCAAGCATGCACTGTGACCCGCATGCTTGGCCAATCACAGTGCCGGCAGCGAGGAGAGCCATGATTGGCCACAGGCAGGATGCCTGTGGCCAATCATAGCTCAGGCTGTGTAGTACAAGCCCCACACTATATAAGGCCACCAGCGCGGCGGCCTTGTGTAGTGTGTTGGCGTCTGTAGGAGTTAGTGGGTGTTCTGTGTACCTTCAACACAGTATACACCGATCGTTATCGACCGATTTAGTGTTCTTGCTCTTCTGTAATTGAGCTTTTAGCAATCTGCAGGAGTTTGTGGGTGTTGTCTGCGTGCCCTGACCGCAGTATTCACCATTATATCCACCTATATAGCTAGCTATATTGCTCTTCTGTAATAGAGCTTTCAGTCAGTTGTAGGAGATTGTGCGTGTTGTCTGCATGCCCTGACCGCACTATACACTGTTTAATTACAATTTTTGATGCAATGCTTTGCAGCAGGGCTCATTCCTGCACCACAACTAGAGTATATAGGAAAGGTTGCAGTGTCGTGGCACCAGTGCCTAAGGCCCATTTTTTCAGCCCCTGTTTAACAGGGGCATTTAATTACAATTTTTGATGCAATGCTTTGCAGCAGGGCTCATTCCTGCACTACAACTAGAGTATATGGGAGAGGTTGCAGTGTGGTGGCACCAGCACCAGTGCCTAAGGCCCAATTTTTCAGCCCCCATTTAACCGGGGGCGTTTAATTACAATTTTTGATGCAATGCTTTGCAGCCGGGCTCATTCCTGCACTACAACTAGAGTATATGAGAGAGGTTGCAGTGTCGTAGCACCAGTGCCTAAGGTCCAATTTTTCAGGCCCCGTTTAACAGGGGCATGTAATTACAATTCTTGATATAATATTTCACAGCAGGGCCCGTTCCTGTGACCACCGAGAGTAACTGTGAGGACTTATAGTGTTGTGGCACCAGCACCACAACCACCAAAGGCAAAATTTTTCTACCACTGTTCAACAATGGCATGTAATTATAATTCTTGATATAATCCTTCACAGCAGGGCGCTCCAGCGCCCACCAAGAGTCACTTTGAGGGCTTACAATGTTGTGGCAACACCAACACCTTGTTCCGCCATTTCTGCAAAGCATATAGGGCAGGCCCCTACTTTCAAACATCCAACTTACAAATGTCTCCTACTTGCAAACGGAAGGAAACAACAGGAAGTGAGATGAAAAAAGACGGACGGCAAAACAAATTATACAGGGGTGATAACCCTTCCCTATGTTTTCCAAAAAGCTTAAAAATAGATTTTTTGACTGGAGCTACACTTTAAAAATGTACCAGTTCAAAATTATAAACAGATTCAACTTAACACAACAAATCTACACAGTCCCTGTCTTGTTTGCACCGCCTGTATACTGCTGTTCTGAGTATATAGGGCCTGGGGGCCACACGTCTTTCCTTTTTTTAATATGGGTACGGTGTTCCCCTTAATATCCGTACAAGACCCAAATGGGCTGGTAATGGGCAGGGGGGGCTACCCATGCCATTTTTCCCAATGATTTTCATCCATATTGCCGGAACCAGATATAACATTAAAAACGCAAGCAGTTTTAAATGACTTTTTTTCCGTTAAATGTCATTTTGTGCAGGGACTGTTCTAAACACGGGAAACACGTGGCACTTCACAGGTATACTATAGACACCCCCCAGGCACGATATTTAAAGGAATATTTCACTTTTTTTTCACTTTAATCGTCATTAAAATCAGTGCTCCCACCAAAACGGCCATTTTTAAAAACATTTTAGTCATTGACCCATGTCCCCTGGGGCAGGAGCCAGGTCCCCAAACCCTTTTTAGGACAGTATCTTGTATATTAGCTATTAAAATTAGCACTTTTTATTTCAAGCGTTCGAGACCCATAGACTTCAATGGGGTTCTAAAGTTCGTACGAATTTGCGGTCCGTTCGAAAGTTCTGATGCGAACTGAACCGGGGGGGTGTTCGGCTCATCCCTAGTCTGGAGGTAAGTGTCCAAATAAAAGCTTTCTATTACAGCAAATATTTTTACAATCCCGATATGTAGGTTGACTTTTCAACAAACATTTCTCTCCTACATGTAACACTACCCCGTATCCCCGTAGGAGCCACTGGATGATGTTTGTCCTCTGATTCTGCCCTTACCTTGCACTTAGTCTGCCACTAGCACAGGCTGGGTCGCCGAGTGTATGTGTAGAACAACAGCATCTAACCGTCCTCTCTGATGTCCCTGGACCAAGAGAACGAGCCTTCCAGATAAAGTCTAATTTATAGGCTTCCCCACATTCCCTTGTTGATTCAGCTCTTCTGGGATTCATAGTTCAAAAGGGGCTCTAGAATACAGGGAGGGTTTGCAGAGAGACTACAGTTAGGTGTGTGGACTGTGTAGAGGAGACTATAGGATAAAACCAGAGCCAACCAAGCTGGAGCCGACTGACTGAGCCCTGCATGGTGCACCTAAGAGGATGTCAGTGACAGCGTCACTAGGCCAGTCTGAGGGGGGTCACTGATGTAAGGGGGGGAGTGAATACAATAATGTAAGGGGGCACTGATATAAAGGTTTCCTCCTTATATCAGTAACCTACCCCCCTTACTTTGGTGTTTTCACTCTGCGGAAGGTGGTCTCTGGTCAACAGAGTCCATCCCCCCCCCACGTTCCAGAGTACCTGGTGTCCCCCTTGATAATTGAACACTTTTACCACTTTTAACTGGAATTCATATATATATATATATATATATATATATATATATATATATATATATACAGTATATGTATATATCCCTATATGCTTTCATATCTGTCTTCTCTATAATATACTCTTCGAATGTGCTTTAAAATACATGGTTTTCACTTTCACAAACAAGAAAATAATGACGTTATGCTGACTGGCTGATATAATAATGCTATGGTACTAGTATGAATTTTTTTTCCAGGCCTGGTTTTTATTCCCAGTCCAGCCCTGACTACAGGATCCAAGATCCTCTGCTCTCTGACAAGAAGAACAATTCCACCTCTATAGACAGGAAGTGATGTACAGTAACAGTCCAGATCCCAGGCATTAGGAGGAAACGAATAGTCTGTGGTTTATTTTGGCACTGTGCCCTCTATTCATTCTACAGTAGTTATCACCGGACTACATACACATATGATAGAAGTAAAACAGATGTTGTCAACATCCAGTATGTCACATCTCAGGCTCATTAGTTTTGCATTATAAAAGAGAGACAATACAGTTACAATACAATACAAGAGAATTAAGAGGGCCCTGCTCATAAGAGCTTACAATCTAATAGGGTGGGGCAGGTGGTACAAAAGGTTGTAACTGTGAGGAATAAGATGCTGGAAGTGATAAAAGATTAGGTGGAGGTGTGATAGGCTTCCCTGATAAGATATGTTTTTTAGGGATCGCCTGCAGTATGGTTCGGGTCATTGTCCATCTGCACTGTAAAGCGCCGTCCAATGAGTTCTGAAGCATTTTGCTGAATATGAGAAGATAATATTGTCCGAAACACTTCAAAATTCATCCTGCTGCTTTTGTCAGTAGTCACATCATCAATAAATACAAGAGAACCAGTTCCATTGGCAGCCATACATGCCCACGCCATGACACTACCACCACCATGCTTCACTGATGAGGTGGTATGCTTTGGATCATGAGCAGTTCCTTTCCTTCTCCATACTCTGCTCTTCCCATCACTTTGGTACAAGCTGATCTTGGTCTCATCTGTCCATAGGATGTTATTCCAGAACTGTGAAGGCTTTTTTAGATGTTGTTTGGCAAACTCTAATCTGGCCTTCCTGTTTTTGAGGCTCACCAATGGTTTACATCTTGTGGTGAACCCTCTGTATTCACTCTGGTGAAGTCTTCTCTTGATTCTTGACTTTGACACACATACACCTACCTCCTGGAGAGTGTACTTGATCTGGCCAACTGTCCCGAAGATTGTTTTCTTCGCCAAGGAAAGAATTCTTCAGTCATCCACTACAGTTGTTTTCCATGGTCTTCTGGGTCTTTTGGTGTTGCTGAGCTCACCGCTGCATTTTTTCTTTTTAAAGATGTTCTAAACAGTTGATTTTGCCACACCTAATGTTTTTGCTATCTCTCTGATGAGTTTTTTTGTTTTTTTCAGCCTAATGATGGCTTGCTATACTGATAGTGACAGCTCTTTGGATCTCATATTGAGAGTTGACAGCAACAGATTCCAAATGCACATTGAAATGAACTCTGGACCTGTTATCTGCTCCTTGTAAATGGGATAATGAGGGGATAACACACACCTGGCCATGGAACAGCTGAGCAGCCAATTGTCCCATTACAATTGGTTCCTTAAAAAAAGGTAGGCACATATACAAACTGTTGTAATTCCTACACTGTTGACCTGATTTGGATGTAAATACCCTCAAAGCTGAAACTCTGCAATTAAAGCTCATCTTGTTCGTTTCATTTCAAATCCATTGTGGTGGTGTATAGAGCCAAAAAGATTAGAATTGTGTCAATGTCCCAATATTTATGGGCCTGACTGTATTACCTAAGTTTTATGTGTTGATCTTATCTTGGCCCCTGGCCTCTTGCTATTCTGACATTAGAAGCAAAAGGTCCACTTTGATTTTTAGGCATTCTTATATTCACTCATGATTAACCGGTTCCCGACCGGCGCATGCCAATGTACGTTGTCAGAATGGCACAGAAAGGCAAATGGGTGTACAAGTACGTCCCTTTAAATTTGCCCCCGTGCAATCGCGTACGTGCCACCGGCAGGATGTGCGCCTGGACCCCCGTGAAGCTTAAAGTGAGGGGAAAAAACGTTTTTTTTATATATTTTTGGGGGATTTTTATTATAGCAAAATGTAAAAAATAATGTGTTTTTTTTTCAAAATTGTCGCTCTTTTTTTGTTTATAGCGCAAAAAATAAAAACCGCAGGGGTGATCAAATACCACCAAAAAGCTCTATTTGTGGGAAAAAAAGGACGTCAATTTTGTTTGGGAGCCATGTCGCACGACCGCGCAATTGTCAGTTAAAGCGACACAGTGCCCAATTGCAAAAAGTGCTCTGGTCAGGAAGGGGGTAAAATCTTCCAGAGCTGAAGCGGTTAATTAACGAACTTCCACCCCACCCTTATAACAGTATAAATTTGAGTATACTTAAGGGGTCAGCACATTTCTGGCGGAGCACATTGCAGGGGCTTTTATCTCTAAGCCCTTGTACACACGGTCGGACATTCTGACAACCAAATCCGTTGGATTTTGTCCGACGGATTTTGTCCGAAACTGTTGCATACACACGGTCGGAAAAAGTTGACGGAAAATCCGATTGTACATAACGTGATGACGTTATTTTGTTACGACGGGACTACGTTTAGGCTAGTAGCCAATAGCTTTGGTCTAGGAATTTGATCTGAGCACGCGTGGCACTTTGTCGGAGTAGGCTACACATGATCGGAGTATGTCCGATCGGAGCATGTTGTCGGAAAATTTTACGGACAAGTTGGAAAACTTGGTCCGTCGGATACTCCGAAGGAAACAGTCCGATGGAGACCACACACAGTCAGATTATCCGGCAAAACGGTCCGATAGGACACATTCCGTCGGAATCTCCGACCGTGTGTACAAGGGCTAAGTGATTCTTTCTACAAGTAATATGCACTTCAATCTCTGCACTTTAGCGATTGCACGAAGCCAACATATATAGCAAATTGCACTGGAAAGCACCTAACAGACTGTCTCTCTATTAAGCTCTCCTTCCACTCTGTAACGTGCACTCTCAACCACTTCTTCTGACACTTGTGTCCTCTCTCCTCAAACTCTCTTACCTTCACCCCTCTTTTCCACCCCTACCAACTCTTGCTCATTCTACATCCATATACTGATAAAACCTCCAGTACTCTGAGACATGCCCCTTCATATAAATCACATTCCCACATTACCTCCCTCACCCTCCTGCTTCTCCTAACCTCTGGTGACATATCCCCAAACCCTGGGCCACCATCATCTGTCTTTGCCCAATGCTCCCATCCCCTTACACCCTCTTGCAGCAGCCACAACCCACAGAACCTGGTCTCTATTCCTCTTCTTTCCCAAACCAGCCCCCCTTCTCCTGTCGCCCTTTGGACGCACACTCTGTCTGTAACAAGCTCACCAACCTCCACAACCTCTTTATCACAAATTCCTTTAACCTACTTGCCATTACTGAAACCTGGCTTCATGTATCAGATACTACGTCTCCTGCTTCCCTCTCCCATGGTGGCCTTCGCTGGACTCACTCCCCCAGAACAAGTGGATGGAAGGGAGGTGGAATGGGAATCCTTCTAGCCTCATGTAGAAAAAAAGAGAAAGGTCTGGTGCAGCAGACCAGTTTTGGGCTGTATGGGTGTCTTCCACCCGGATTCAATATAGAAAAAAGAGAAAGGTCTGGTGCAGCAGAGCAGTTTTGGGCTGTATGGGTGTCTTCCACCCGGATTCAATATAGAAAAAAGAGAAAGGTCTGGTGCAGCAGAGCAGTTTTGGGCTGTATGGGTGTCTTCCAGCCGGATTCAATATAGAAAAAAAGAGAAATGTCTGGTGCTATATCCTATAAGGTCCTATATTTACATATAGCTTTGTCTATGTCAGTACTCTTTTATTTTACCTACTACTCCAAATTATCTGACATACACCTTTATGTTTACAATCAATACATATATATATATATACACAGTATATGTATATATCCCTATATGCTTTCATATCTGTCTTCTCTATAATATACTCTTCGAATGTGCTTTAAAATACATGGTTTTCACTTTCACAAACAAGAAAATAATGACGTTATGCTGACTGGCTGATATAATAATGCTATGGTACTAGTATGAATTTTTTTCCCAGTCCAGCCCTGACTACAGGATCCAAGATCCTCTGCTCTCTGACAAGAAGAACAATTCCACCTCTATAGACAGGAAGTGATGTACAATCAATACTTACCTTGGACATAATGAGACCAATAGGGATACACATTTTCCATCCATGCAATGCTTTCCCTCCAATCTACCTTGTGTGGGGTTCCTTCTGGCTCTGCCTCCTCAGCTTCCTGGCAAGACACCTGCTACCGCTGTTTGGAGGCTGCACACCCATTGGTTCAGCTGTGTGTAGCGGTAAGAATGGGGGCTTTACGTATTAGGCCCCTTTTACCCTCTGCCTTAAAATACCAATATCATGCCGTATACCCAATCACCTTAGGTACAATTCATACACATCTACCCCTGAAGAACGAGCTGGGACTCGCAAAACGTGTCAGGTACACCTGATGTTTGTATGCTATGTGATTATTCATACACAAATGTACCATTATTACTATTATTATTTTTATTCTACCTATTTGTATGTACTCTGTATGAATTGGCTTTCTCTGATGATATTAATGCATGTATTACTTTTACTAATAAATATATACAGTAATTACTGTTGTTAATTTTATTGGCTTAGTGGCGCCCACCTCATGTAAAGTCCCAGGGCGAGATTTTTCCTTCTTCTAGCCTCATGCAGCACCTATCAGGTACTTTACCCACCTCCCTTTCTGACACTCTCCTCTTTTGAGGTGCATTGCATTAGTCTATTCTCTCCCATTTCTCTAAGAATTGCTGTCATCTACCGGCCCCCTGGACCAGTATCAGCTTTCCTCGAAGACTTCTCTTCCTGCCTAGCCTACTTCTCTCTCTTCTGAAATCCCCACAATTATTCTCGGTGACTTCAACATCCCTGTGAACATTAACACTACTATTACTTCTAAACTTCTCAGACTAATCTCATCGATTGACCTGAAGCGATGGATACAGGCTCCTACTCACTCCAACGGCAATACCCTTGACCTTGTCTTCTCCTATCTGTGTACTCCATGTAACCTTTCTAACAATCCTCTCCCACTCTTATCACCACCTACCTGGTTATCAATGATGATTTAATCTGATGAGTCGTACCAATCATGATAACTTCAGTTTTGGAACTATTCAATTGCAAAACATTTTGTTCCATCCATACCTTTATCTCCTCTAGACAGGCGGTGAGTACTGAAAGGGGTGACTGCACAGACGGTGTTTCTGCTGCTGCTTTTACGTATAGCTGTATATCATCAGCATAACAGTGAAATGAGACGTTATAACGGCTGATAATTTGGCCCAGAGGAATTAGATAGAGAATGAACAAAATTGGGCCAAGAACTGACCCCTGGGGGACACCGCAAGTAACCATATGCGGCTTGGATTTAAAGTGACCCAGTGAAATTTGTTCAGTCCTATTTGTAAGATATGATTCAAACCAGCTAAGGGCCAAGTCATTTAGTCCAGCATTATAATGGAGCCGATTTAAAAGAATGCCATGATCGACAGTGTCGAAAGCAGCCGACAAACCCAATAGGATAAGGAAAGAAGGAGAGCCGGCATCAGATGACATAAGAAGGTAATTTGTAACTCTAACAAGAGCAGTCTCCGTACTATGAGCAAAACGAAAGCCTGATTGGAATTTTTCAAAAAGGTTGTTACGCTTAAGATGATCCTGAAGATAACTTGCAATGGCTTTCTCAAGTACTTTTGATATAAAGGGAAGGTTAGAAATGGGCCTATAATTAGAAAGGACTTCCGGATCAAGGGTGGATTTTTTAAGCAGAGGTCTAATAATAGCACTTTTTAAAACTGACCAGTTTGGAGAGAATGATTTATAATAGCAGTAATCAGGGGACTTAAAACTGAAATATGAGTTTTTACCAGTGGAGTTGGAATAGGGTCCAAGGAACAGGTGGAGGATTTCATCTTCCTAACAATGATTTGCACCTCTTCCAATGACACCCCTGGGAGACAATTTAATGGTTGGGACACAATGCAAATTGGAGGGACAATTTGAAAGGGAGGACCAGACAAAGTAGAACGAATGTGGTCAATTTTGGATCTAAAGAAATCCATAAATTTATTGCACCGCTCTTCTGAATTTACAGTGAGTGGCAGACAGTTAGGCTTAAGCAGTTGATTTATGGTTGAAAAAAGCTGATTTGAATTTCCTGGATAGGGATGGCCGAACTAGTCGCCCGGCGGTCGTTTTCACAGTGAATTTTGCGTGTTCGCGATTTGCCCGATCGGCGGACTATTGCCGCTGTTCGCCCAGTGTACATATGTGTTTACAGTGTGAAAGAACTTTGACCCATGATGACACATCCATCACGGGGTACAGGACAGCCAATTGAGACATTTCAGCACATGGACAATTGGACATTCCCCCTACCTTATAAATAGACCTGGTCTGGCGGCCATTTTACATTCTGTCTTATTTCAGTGTAGGGACAGGACGCTGTGTGGAGCAGGGAGAGACTGTAGTGACACAAATCGCTAGCTATTAGGTCCACAAAAGTCCTTTTAAGGACTGGTATGGTATAGGTGTAGTACAGTATATAGGGTTGAGTACACTGCTGTGCTGATGATTGCAGCAGCCTGTCTTTTGTCAGTACAGGGAGGGACAGGACGCTGTGTGCAGCAGGGACAGTCAGTTTAATCACTAGCTATTACTATTAGGTCCACAAAGGTCCTTTTAAGGACTGGTATAGGTGCACAGTATATAGGGTTGTACACGTATAATATACTTTCTTCCAAATATAGAAAGAATATTATACTTGACTACTGCCCTATTCTGCAGCAGTCCTTTATCAGTGTTGGGACTGAGGTACAGTCTGCAAATCACTAGCTACTTGGTCCACAAAGGTCCTTGTAAGGACTGGTATAGGTGTAAAATATATAGGGTTGTGGTGCACTGGTGCAGATTATTGCCCTATTCTGCAGAAGTCCTTTACCAGTATAGGGACTGAGGTACAGTCTGCAAATCACTAGCTACTTGGTCCACAAAGGTCCTTGTAAGGACTGGTATAGGTGTAAAATATATAGGGTTGTGGTGCACTGCTGCAGATTGCTGTCCTATTCTGCAGCAGTCCTTTATCAGTGTAGGGACTGAGGTACAGTCTGCAAATAACTAGCTACTTGGTCCACAAAGGTCCTTGTAAGGACTGGTATAGGTGTATAGGTGTACTATTTGGAGGGTTGTGGTGCACTGCTGCAGATTGCTGCCCTATTCTGCAGCAGTCCTTTATCAGTGTAGGGACTGAGGTACAGTCTGCAAATCACTAGCTACTTGGTCCACAAAGGTCCTTGTAAGGACTGGTATAGGTGTACTATTTGGTGTGCAGTATATAGTATACTGTATGTAATACACGTATAAAATACTTGCACATATAGAAAGCATAGTATAGTGCATTTCCACTGTGCAGCATTGTGACTGCTGAGCGGTTCTGCAGTGATACTACAAAGAGCGACAAACGCAATAAAAAAAAAGTATTATAACTGGTGTGATAGACCAGTGGCCCCCAAAAACAGCAGATTGAAGCGGGGTGTTATATACCTTCTTCCACATACATACTGCACTTCTCTAGAGACTTTTGTCACAGGGTCATTTAAAAAAATGACAGGCAGAGGAAGAGGCAGGCCCTTCCGCAGGGGTGGTAGGGGTAGGGCAGGAGCAACAGACTTGAGCCAAAGTGGCTCAACTCTATATCACGGTGCTGGTGTCAGTGCTCTATATCACGGTGCTGGTGTTAGTGCTCTATATATCACAGTGCTGGTGTCAGTGCACTCTATCACGGTGCTGGTGTCAGTGCTCTATATCACGGTGCTGGTGTCAGTGCTCTATATCACGGTGCTGGTGTCAGTGCTCTATATCACGGTGCTGGTGTCAGTGCTCTATATCACGGTGCTGGTGTCAGTGCTCTATATCACGGTGCTGGTGTCAGTGCTCTATATCACGGTGCTGGTGTCAGTGCACTCTATCACGGTGCTGGTGTCATTGCTCTATATCACGGTGCTGGTGTCATTGCTCTATATCACGGTGCTGGTGTCAGTGCACTCTATCACGGTGCTGGTGTCAGTGCTCTATATCACAGTGCTGGTGATAATCTCCTGCACCCTCGTCATAGCCTACCCTGACCTTCCCTCTCCTCCATTGCCTCCATGCGCTCCTGAGTCCTAAATTGTCAAAATTTCACATATAAAAAAAGAATGCTTGTAGTTGTCGATCCCAGACTCACTTCATACATGTGTTATGTCAGTGGCCATGTGGTGGGACTATGTGTGCACAGCTAGTAATTATTTTGTGGCTGGAAATATGACCTGTAGGTTTTTAAAGTTCGCCTGCCATTGAAGTCAATGGGGCCTGTCGCTAACTTTGTGGTTCGCGAACTTTCGGTCGCGTTCGCGAAATGTCCCGTCGGAAGTTCGTCCATCTCTATTCCTGGACTATTTCGTATAACATTAGAATTAAACTGTGACCTTGCCTCCCTAAGGAACTTTGCATATAAATATTGATGATTCCAATAAATTTGCTTGTGAACAGTGAGGCCAGGGGCTCGAAAGCGCCGCTCAAGGACCCGCCCCACTGCCTTCATCTTACGAAGCTCATCTGTAAACCACGGAGCTGAGCGAGTGAAGGTAACAGTTCTTGTCTTAAGTGGGGCATGAAGGTCCAACAGAACGCTAAGTTGGCTATTATAATAAGCCACTGCATCATCAACAGAGTAAATATACGTAGAAAGATGCTGAAAGTCTGTTGCCAGAAGTTCAGGATTTATATTTTTTAAATTTCTAAAACAAATGTAACGCTTAGGCTTGTAAAAGCTGGATGAAGATGTTAGATCCATAGAAATAACCTTATGGTCTGGCACACCTAGGTCATACCACCTGCAAGTTAGTAAGGGGAGCAGAATTTGTAATGACTAAATCCAAAGTATGCCCCCTAATATGTGTGGGGACATCAACGAGTTGTTTTAGATTAAAACAATCTAGCAGCTGAAGGAATTCAGCTGCGGGATGGCATAAACGGGTATCAACATGAATATTCATATCACCTAAAATGATAACATTTGCAGAAGATGTACAAAAAGTTGTTAAAAGGTTTGACATCCCAGCAATAAAAGATTAATTCAATTTCGGTGGTCGATAGACAAGAATAAACAGCACAGGGGAAGGCGATTTACATTTAAAAGCAAGGCATTCAAAACTACTCTAATTCAGGCATAAGAGTTCCAGGAAGACTTCACACAATATAAATCTGCCCTCCTAAAATACTATTCCTGCCTTCACACTACCATTCACACCTTCTCATCCAGTCCAACTCTTCTCTACTTTCAACACTCTACTCTGTCCTCCACTGCCTCCACCCTCTAACTCACTCACTGCCCAGGAGATCGCCAATCACTTCAAAACTAAGATTAATATAATTCATGAGGAGATCTCCAATGCGCAAAAACCTCCCCCCATGCAACACCTCATGTCCACAGATACAATCATTACTTCCCTCATTCAACCCTGTTACTATTAATGAGGTTGCTAAACATTTATCTAACACTCATCTAACCACTTATTGAAAGACTGGTCTACAACCGACTAAGCAACCACCTGACAATGAATAAACTTCTTGATCCCCTTCAGCCTGGATTTCACCCTCAACACTCCACAGAAACTGCTCTCCTAAAACTCTCAAATGACCTACTAACGGCTAAAACCAGTGGACACTATTCTGTACTCCTCCTGGATCTCTCTGCTGCCTTTGACACAGGGGACCACCCCCTCCTCCTCAATAATCTCCACTCCTTGGTCTCCGCGACTGTACTCTTCGCTGATTCTCATCCTACCTATCCCACCGCTCCTTCTGTGTCACTTACAACTCTACTTCCTCCTCTCCTCTTCCTTTCTCTGTTGGGGTCCCCCAAGGTTCTGTTCTTGGACCTCTCCTTTTCTCAATCTACACCACCTCCCTGGGTCAGTTGATTGCCTCCCATGGATTTAAATATCATCTCTATTCTGATGACACCTAAATCTATCTCTCCACCCCCAGCTCTCTCCATCTGTCTCCTCACGCATTACCAACTTACTAGCAGACATATGTCACATCACTTCCTCAAACTCAACCTATCCAAAACCGAGCTCATGATATTTCCTCCTTCAGGTGAAGCTTCCCCTGATTTCTCTGTCAATATCAACAGCTCAACTATCAACTTGTCCCCCCACACCAAGGTCCTAGGTGTAATCCTGGACTCTGAACTAACCTTTCGGCCCCAAATCCTATCGTTATCCAAAATTTGCCACTTCAACCTCCACAACATCTCCAAGATACACCCCTTCCTAACCAATGTCAACACACAGCTTCTAATCCATCCCCTGGTCATCTCCCGCCTCAACTACTGCAACGCCCTCCTCATTGGCTTACCTCTAAATAGGCTATCCTCACTTCAGTCCATCACGATTGCTGCTGTCAGACTCATCCACCTCACAAACCGATCAGCGTCTGCTATACCCCTCTGCCAATCCCTCCATTGGCTGCCACTCAGCCACCAAATTAAATTCAAGATACTAACTATAACTTACAAAGCCATCCACAACCTGGCCCCCAGCTACATTACTAACCTAGTCTCAAAATACCAACCTAATCGTTCTCTTCGATCCACCCAATACCTCCTGCTCTCAAACTCCCTTGTCATCTCATCCCATGCTCTCCTTCAGGACTTCTCCAGAGCCTCTCCCATCCTCTGGAATGCTCTACCCCAATATGTCAGATTTTCTCCTACTTTATCCACTTTCAGACGATCCCTGAAAACTCATCTCTTCAGAGAAGCTTATCTGGCCGCCACCTAACAACTGTACATTTATCTTCTCAATCAGCACATCGCCCACAGTTATTCCCTATTGTATCTCTTGACCTTCCCTCTTAGATTGTAAGCTCTAAGGAGCAGGGCCCTCTGATTCCTACTGTATTAAAGTGTATTGTATTTTTACTGTCTACCCTATAGTTGTAAAGCGCTGCGCAAACTGTTGCCGCAAAATAAATCCTGTATAATAATAATAATCTCTGTTCTAAAAGATCCTCCCTGCCAGAATACAGGCTGCATTTTTTGAATCACAGAGCTGACTTCCTGAAAATTCAATCAGACATTTCTCTTAAATGGTAAGAAATTTCACAAATGTAATAACTGTTTTTTTTTGTGTGTGTGTGTGTGGGGGGGGGGATTTTTGAAAAATTCCGGAGTAGGGATGAGCTCCATGTTCGAGTCGAACTCATGTTTGACTCGAACATTGCCTGTTCGCCTGTTCGGCGAACAGTAAACAATTTGGGATGTTCACGGCAAATTCGAAAAGCCACGGAACACCCTGTACAAGTCTATGGGAGAAATCTAAAGTGCTAATTTAAAAGGCTAATATGCAAGTTACTGTGCTAAAAAGTGTTTGGGGACCTGGGTCCTGCCCCAGGGGACATGGATCAATGCAAAAAAAAGTTTTAAAAATTGCAGTTTTTTTCGGGAGCAGGGATTTTAATAATGCTTAAAGTGAAACAATAAAAGTGTAATATTCCTTTAAATTTTGTACCTGGGGGGTGTGTATAGTATACCTGTGAAGGGGTGCATGTTTCCCATGCTTAGAACTGTCCCTGCACAAAGTGTCATTTCTGCAGGAAAAAAAAAGTCATTTAAAATCACTGGCGGCTATAATGCATTGTCGCTCCCGTAATACAGAGAACACTCATTGAAAGTCATTGATATAAAAAAGTTAAAAAAGCGTAGGGTTCCCCCAAATTCAATTACCAGGTCCTTCAGGTCTGGTATGGATATTAAGGGGAACCCTGCGTCAAATAAAAAAAAATGACGTGGGGTTCCCCCTAAATATCCATACCAGACCCTTTATCTGAGCACGCAACCTAGAAGGCCACAGGAAAAGAGGGGGGGCGAGAGAGCGGCCACCCCTCCTGAACCATACCAGGCCACATGCCCTCAACATTGGGAGGATGCTTTGGGGTCCCCCCCAAAGCACCATGTCCCCATGTTGATGAGAAACATGCGCCCCTTCACAGGCATACTATAGACATCCCCCAGGTACGAAATTTAAAGGAATATTACACTTTTATTGTTTCACTTTAATCATTATTAAAATCACTGCTCCCGGAAAAACGGCCATTTTTAAAACTTTTTTTTGCATTGATACATGTCACCTGGGGAAGGATCCAGGTCCCCAAACACTTTTTAGGACATTTTGAACGTTCGAGTCCCATAGACTTTAATAGGGTTCTAAAGTTCACACGAAGTTTAGGTCTGTTCGCAGGTTCTGGTGCGAACCGAACCGGGGGTGTTCGGCTCATCCTTATTCTGGAGTTCTGCTTTAAATCTCACGGATGGTGGATCTGGTTTTACAACACTAAGTGGGGTATTGATATTTTGGCTTAAGGCTTTATATTCACACACTTCTGGTGAGTGCATAATTGAGCTGTATTTATACAATCAGAGCACATATTGGACATTATTTCCTATATATATCTATTTTGGGACTATATATTGTTTTTTAATTTATTTGGACTATTTCACTATTTTTGTTTATTAATTAATATATGATATAGCGCTACACCAATATAGTTTATATGCTATATGGGAGTTGTATGTTCGCCTTTATGTGCTATGTGGTGGAGATTTTGAAATATAATATTTATAGCAAGGAGCTCCAATGGAGCCATTGTGAGGACTTTCTAATTAACTTACTATGCCCCGTTCTGGGCATATATATATTGTAATGTTCGGGTGATTAAGCACAATTGGTAGATGCACGTTTTAGTCTACATCAGGCAGGCGTTTTATGGTTAAGGGCCTGGTAGCCCACGTTTATTATAAGAAAACAAAATATTTAGTTCATCCAGTAATCCCACGCAGGGGTTTAAATTCATTCAGCACACAAATGAACATACCAAGCCACCTGGCTCTCAATTGTCAACAGTTCCTCTGCTTGCTCCCAACAGATTTGTCAACTCTTCCCAGCCCCCTGGACTCACCGACTTCCTTAGTCTTCCTGACTCTCAAGGTTGTCAGCCTTTCCCAGTCCCTTACACGGACTACAGTCTCCCACAGGGCAAACCACTCTTCAGCCAGCAGCAAGCTGCTCACACTCCACCACCCTCCTACAACTTCCTGTCTTGCTTTTTAAAGACACTGCCTTAACAGGTGGGTTAATCAATTGTATTCCCTTAAAGAGAGCACAACCCAAACAGAGGGGAAATATAGAGTCCTTCCAGGACCCAGCCACGGCGTCCATTACATATCCCCCCCCTTTGTTTCGATCCGGAGGGAGGAACACCAGCACCCATCATGATGGTTGGGACACCTCTGTGCTGGCTGTCAGCCACGTAGGCCCAACCTTTTTTCCGGGTGCGCTTCCAGGAACATTCCCCCCAGGATCTTAACAGGTTCCTATATTGTCCTATACTCAGCCTTCCTCTTCTTTTGGGGTCCCTGGGCTTATTCACTTTTCTTGGGGGAACTCTGCCTTCCTTGAGCCCTCCTTTCAACTTACAAATACCCATTTTACCCTTCACCATCTGTATTTCAGGTTCAAAACAGTTTCTCTTGTTACCCATGGCAACCAAATCATTGTTTGCAGAACGAACTCTTAACAGATCACAGCTTTCCGTATCATCAGTGCTTTCCAAATCAGTGTTTGTTAGAAGAAGACCCAAGGAGGGACTACATCCGACGGAACCATAGCACAGCTCCACCTCACCCGTTGTCCAACACTCCATGGGTACCTGTTCTAACAAACTACCCTGACCTAAGCATAAACCATTTTTTCCAGGTGTACACATTACATTGTTATGGCAACCAACATTAACACTTTCTCCCATAGTATCTCCGGGCACCTTAACTTGTACCCCTGGGCCAGTGACAGAAAGCATCTCTGCTACTGCTAAGTCCATTCTGGGCCGTTCCTTCTCATGAGGCCTAGCGGGTAAGGCAGTATCTGCGCCCTCTACTGACCACTGCTCCGCCGCACCTCGGACCACACCAGCAGAGATGTTTCTAGTCATCACATCAGACGGAGAGACCTCTGATATCTCAAGCAGTTCTCTCGCGTGCCTTCCATACCAATCAATAACTCGAAGTACGCTCACAGAGAATCTGGAGATCCTGTGCCAAATGGGTAACCATTGGTCCCACCAATTCCACTGTTGGTCAAGGTTTCCCAGCACTGCCTGTACCACTTGGCTCCACCCATTGGTGCTACGCAGCACCACCTGGTCCAACTGCGGCGGAGATACCCAAGTATACAGTAAGTTCATCTTTACCAACTCTAGCATTTCTAGTAAAGTTTCTGTCATCTCTAAACATCCCATGTCTAAACACCAGAACTTTCTAGGGTCTTCTACCCTGTCCAAGACATGGAGGGGCTCAGTGACTGCAGGTTGAGAGGGTGAGACATTTGAAGAGACCTCATCCTCCTTGGAGGTACTCATCACAGCTTGTTTCTCCCCTGGAGAGCTGTCAGACACATGTCTCACACTTATCCCTTCTGCACCAGTGTTGGTGAGCCTCTGCAGGTCATTACAAGTCACACTATCACTTTGATACTCAATATCATTTAGCTGTGGGGCTGTGGACAACACATCTGCGATGCCAGTGCCCTGAACTGTTTCTTCAAAGTGGAGGGCAGCAACCTTTGCAGGGACCAAGACGCCCTCAACCACCTGCGGGTCGGCGATCCCCCTGTCTGGCATAGCAGTTGTGTCCACACCCTTGTTACTTAAGCTAGCCTTATCCAGCATGGCTAACAATTGTTTGGCCCAGCTGTCCCAGTCCATTGTGGTTCCCTCATGGGTGTTCCACAGCATTGCATCACCTGCTGTAGAAGGCCGCACAAAAACCTGGGATTCATTAGCTTTAACTGCACATTCCTCACTTCTATATACATCATTTTGTAACACCATACTTTTATCAACGTTGCATTGGGGTGATGCTTCGTCACCTAAAACTTGGTGCAGCACACCATTCTGAACACCTTTTTCTGGTGGCACTACAGACACATCCAGCTTTGTATACTCAGCTTTTGCAGGCTGAATTAACCCCTTGCCCACTGGGCTACGCCCACACTCTCTCACTGTGTGAATTAGTCCCCCCTTGTTCCACCAGCATAGCACCAGAGCCATCCTGTGCAGCCTCTGACTCCAACACATGGAGACCCCATGAGACTTCCATGGACAATCCTGTGCCTCTGCCTGTCATGGGAGATCTCCTACTCTCATCACTGGTAGTGAACACATTACCAACCTCACTCTCAGATATGACATTACAAGAAATACATGTTTCAATGTCATTACACTCATCACGTTTAGCAATAGTATCACTTTTGTTAGTACGATCATTAGCATTCTCATTACATGTAGACACAACTGCTGTTTTTGTGGTTTGTTTATGAGCCACCATAACCTCTGAGCGACTCTTCACAGCACCTGCTCTCTGTAAAGGGGCACTTTTGCCTATTTGGGCAGCTCCATAGCTGACCTGGGAAACTCTCTGCTCCAACACTGCAAGCTCCTTGGAAGTTTCCCTGGGCAACCCTGCAGCAGCTGTCACTAGGGAACATGGTACCAGCACTGTTTTGGTCACCCCTAGCTCAATTTTTCCAGCCATCTGCTGGATCATAGCAGGCATATGCAGAGTCCCCATGTCCTTTTCAGTCTTTAGCCCTGCATCTAGTTGGGCTTTATGCTGCGCCTCCCCACTGCTCTGGGTAGCACAATGCAGAAAGTCTATGTCCATTTGTACTGCGGATCTCCTCACTGGACATACTCCCACTTCACTGGATTCAGCATCATAAACTGAAACAGTCTTACCAGTTCCTGCAGCTGGTGTCATAGCCTTCACTTGAGTGCGTTGTCTCACTGGTGTGGTGTCTCCACAGGCTGACTCCCCCATGTGGCCAGGGAGCAAAACTGCAGCCTTTCTGGACCCACTGACGCCCCCTGTAGGTAACACAAGATCCTTGTTGCTAGGGGTAACTGCAGACTTGCGCTCCAAAGCTGGTTGGCTATACCTCATGCAGGATTCAGGCTGATATACTCTCCTTTCTGGACTGACCCCTTGGCCTAAGTGGCCATGACAGAAAACCTTACGTTTCTCTGGATTTCCAATTCCTAGGACTTCCGGCGACACTTCTCCCATCCTGGAGCATTGCTGGCGGCCCATGATACGATGGAACTCTCCTCTAAGAAGGATTTCCTCTTTAAACTTGCGATAGTCATCCTGGCCCCCATCCATCAAATGGTAAACCGACCGGAACTCTATCCGCAATAAGGTTTGCAGCAGTTTTGGCCACCGGTCCCTAGGCCATTTTCTCTTTACAGCAACTTTTTCAAATCTTACAAGGAAGTCTCCCACCTCCTCTGTAGGCAGCATGGGTTGCATATAGTCAGAGGCCAAGATCTCAGCCCCTTGCAGTGCACCCGACTCTTTGCGATTCCGCTTGAACCATTCATTCGCTGTCTCACATGTCACTGGCCCCTTTTTACTGGTCCTACAAGGTGGAGACATCTTCTCAGACCATGCTGAGCTCACTTCTTGGCATCTCCTCCATGACTGGCTCTCACTCGTTGCCATTGGATACCACTTCTGAGGACACAGCTGATCACAATCATTAGTAGATGAGCTCCAGAATTCATCAACCTCCCATCCAGCTTGGTTATTCCACAAACATTCCTGTGACAAGGGGCAATGGGCAACAGCATGCCCCCACTCACTACAACTAATGCAGCGCAGAGGCCTCCTTGCGTCATGCTGTGGCACCTTTGGGCTCAGGCTGCCAGGAACAACATCCTCTTTCACTTCTCCTTTAACTCGGGGTGACATGATCAATTTACCCCAGATCACAGCGATGTCAGACTCAGACAAATTCTCTGGTGTGGCTGGGGCATGTGGTGAAATACCCTCTAGCCACAATAGCCGCTCCCTGGCTTTAGCAAGGATTGCTTCCTTTTTTTGCTTTGACCGTCCCATCCTTGCAATCACATGCACACAGCAGCTTGTAACAGTTCTCAGCAGAGAAAGGAAAAAAAAAAAAATCTGAGGTTTGATTCTTCCTTCACAGGTACACAACCCGCATGCAACACAGTCCATCAAATAAATGTATACGCAATGCTGTTCGCCTGGCTGCCACACACAGCTAGCAGTAGTTCCTGATGCGACTCACCATGGAGCAAGGACCCGGATTCCACCTTCTACATGCCCGCATTCGAGCACCACTTGTAATGTTCGGGTGATTAAGCACAATTGGTAGATGCACGTTTTAGTCTACATCAGGCAGGCGTTTTATGGTTAAGGGCCTGGTAGCCCACGTTTATTATAAGAAAACAAAATATTTAGTTCATCCAGTAATCCCACGCAGGGGTTTAAATTCATTCAGCACACAAATGAACATACCAAGCCACCTGGCTCTCAATTGTCAACAGTTCCTCTGCTTGCTCCCAACAGATTTGTCAACTCTTCCCAGCCCCCTGGACTCACCGACTTCCTTAGTCTTCCTGACTCTCAAGGTTGTCAGCCTTTCCCAGTCCCTTACACGGACTACAGTCTCCCACAGGGCAAACCACTCTTCAGCCAGCAGCAAGCTGCTCACACTCCACCACCACCCTCCTACAACTTCCTGTCTTGCTTTTTAAAGACACTGCCTTAACAGGTGGGTTAATCAATTGTATTCCCTTAAAGAGAGCACAACCCAAACAGAGGGGAAATATAGAGTCCTTCCAGGACCCAGCCACGGCGTCCATTACATATCCCCCCCCCTGTGTTTCGATCCGGAGGGAGGAACACCAGCACCCATCATGATGGTTGGGACACCTCTGTGCTGGCTGTCAGCCACGTAGGCCCAACCTTTTTTCCGGGTGCGCTTCCAGGAACATTCCCCCCAGGATCTTAACAGGTTCCTATATTGTCCTATACTCAGCCTTCCTCTTCTTTTGGGGTCCCTGGGCTTATTCACTTTTCTTGGGGGAACTCTGCCTTCCTTGAGCCCTCCTTTCAACTTACAAATACCCATTTTACCCTTCACCATCTGTATTTCAGGTTCAAAACAGTTTCTCTTGTTACCCATGGCAACCAAATCATTGTTTGCAGAACGAACTCTTAACAGATCACAGCTTTCCGTATCATCAGTGCTTTCCAAATCAGTGTTTGTTAGAAGAAGACCCAAGGAGGGACTACATCCGACGGAACCATAGCACAGCTCCACCTCACCCGTTGTCCAACACTCCATGGGTACCTGTTCTAACAAACTACCCTGACCTAAGCATAAACCATTTTTTCCAGGTGTACACATTACATTGTTATGGCAACCAACATTAACACTTTCTCCCATAGTATCTCCGGGCACCTTAACTTGTACCCCTGGGCCAGTGACAGAAAGCATCTCTGCTACTGCTAAGTCCATTCTGGGCCGTTCCTTCTCATGAGGCCTAGCGGGTAAGGCAGTATCTGCGCCCTCTACTGACCACTGCTCCGCCGCACCTCGGACCACACCAGCAGAGATGTTTCTAGTCATCACATCAGACGGAGAGACCTCTGATATCTCAAGCAGTTCTCTCGCGTGCCTTCCATACCAATCAATAACTCGAAGTACGCTCACAGAGAATCTGGAGATCCTGTGCCAAATGGGTAACCATTGGTCCCACCAATTCCACTGTTGGTCAAGGTTTCCCAGCACTGCCTGTACCACTTGGCTCCACCCATTGGTGCTACGCAGCACCACCTGGTCCAACTGCGGCGGAGATACCCAAGTATACAGTAAGTTCATCTTTACCAACTCTAGCATTTCTAGTAAAGTTTCTGTCATCTCTAAACATCCCATGTCTAAACACCAGAACTTTCTAGGGTCTTCTACCCTGTCCAAGACATGGAGGGGCTCAGTGACTGCAGGTTGAGAGGGTGAGACATTTGAAGAGACCTCATCCTCCTTGGAGGTACTCATCACAGCTTGTTTCTCCCCTGGAGAGCTGTCAGACACATGTCTCACACTTATCCCTTCTGCACCAGTGTTGGTGAGCCTCTGCAGGTCATTACAAGTCACACTATCACTTTGATACTCAATATCATTTAGCTGTGGGGCTGTGGACAACACATCTGCGATGCCAGTGCCCTGAACTGTTTCTTCAAAGTGGAGGGCAGCAACCTTTGCAGGGACCAAGACGCCCTCAACCACCTGCGGGTCGGCGATCCCCCTGTCTGGCATAGCAGTTGTGTCCACACCCTTGTTACTTAAGCTAGCCTTATCCAGCATGGCTAACAATTGTTTGGCCCAGCTGTCCCAGTCCATTGTGGTTCCCTCATGGGTGTTCCACAGCATTGCATCACCTGCTGTAGAAGGCCGCACAAAAACCTGGGATTCATTAGCTTTAACTGCACATTCCTCACTTCTATATACATCATTTTGTAACACCATACTTTTATCAACGTTGCATTGGGGTGATGCTTCGTCACCTAAAACTTGGTGCAGCACACCATTCTGAACACCTTTTTCTGGTGGCACTACAGACACATCCAGCTTTGTATACTCAGCTTTTGCAGGCTGAATTAACCCCTTGCCCACTGGGCTACACGTAGGGTTGTGGGGCTGCGCCCACACTCTCTCACTGTGTGAATTAGTCCCCCCTTGTTCCACCAGCATAGCACCAGAGCCATCCTGGGCAGCCTCTGACTCCAACACATGGAGACCCCATGAGACTTCCATGGACAATCCTGTGCCTCTGCCTGTCATGGGAGATCTCCTACTCTCATCACTGGTAGTGAACACATTACCAACCTCACTCTCAGATATGACATTACAAGAAATACATGTTTCAATGTCATTACACTCATCACGTTTAGCAATAGTATCACTTTTGTTAGTACGATCATTAGCATTCTCATTACATGTAGACACAACTGCTGTTTTTGTGGTTTGTTTATGAGCCACCATAACCTCTGAGCGACTCTTCACAGCACCTGCTCTCTGTAAAGGGGCACTTTTGCCTATTTGGGCAGCTCCATAGCTGACCTGGGAAACTCTCTGCTCCAACACTGCAAGCTCCTTGGAAGTTTCCCTGGGCAACCCTGCAGCAGCTGTCACTAGGGAACATGGTACCAGCACTGTTTTGGTCACCCCTAGCTCAATTTTTCCAGCCATCTGCTGGATCATAGCAGGCATATGCAGAGTCCCCATGTCCTTTTCAGTCTTTAGCCCTGCGTCTAGTTGGGCTTTATGCTGCGCCTCCCCACTGCTCTGGGTAGCACAATGCAGAAAGTCTATGTCCATTTGTACTGCGGATCTCCTCACTGGACATACTCCCACTTCACTGGATTCAGCATCATAAACTGAAACAGTCTTACCAGTTCCTGCAGCTGGTGTCATAGCCTTCACTTGAGTGCGTTGTCTCACTGGTGTGGTGTCTCCACAGGCTGACTCCCCCATGTGGCCAGGGAGCAAAACTGCAGCCTTTCTGGACCCACTGACGCCCCCTGTAGGTAACACAAGATCCTTGTTGCTAGGGGTAACTGCAGACTTGCGCTCCAAAGCTGGTTGGCTATACCTCATGCAGGATTCAGGCTGATATACTCTCCTTTCTGGACTGACCCCTTGGCCTAAGTGGCCATGACAGAAAACCTTACGTTTCTCTGGATTTCCAATTCCTAGGACTTCCGGCGACACTTCTCCCATCCTGGAGCATTGCTGGCGGCCCATGATACGATGGAACTCTCCTCTAAGAAGGATTTCCTCTTTAAACTTGCGATAGTCATCCTGGCCCCCATCCATCAAATGGTAAACCGACCGGAACTCTATCCGCAATAAGGTTTGCAGCAGTTTTGGCCACCGGTCCCTAGGCCATTTTCTCTTTACAGCAACTTTTTCAAATCTTACAAGGAAGTCTCCCACCTCCTCTGTAGGCAGCATGGGTTGCATATAGTCAGAGGCCAAGATCTCAGCCCCTTGCAGTGCACCCGACTCTTTGCGATTCCGCTTGAACCATTCATTCGCTGTCTCACATGTCACTGGCCCCTTTTTACTGGTCCTACAAGGTGGAGACATCTTCTCAGACCATGCTGAGCTCACTTCTTGGCATCTCCTCCATGACTGGCTCTCACTCGTTGCCATTGGATACCACTTCTGAGGACACAGCTGATCACAATCATTAGTAGATGAGCTCCAGAATTCATCAACCTCCCATCCAGCTTGGTTATTCCACAAACATTCCTGTGACAAGGGGCAATGGGCAACAGCATGCCCCCACTCACTACAACTAATGCAGCGCAGAGGCCTCCTTGCGTCATGCTGTGGCACCTTTGGGCTCAGGCTGCCAGGAACAACATCCTCTTTCACTTCTCCTTTAACTCGGGGTGACATGATCAATTTACCCCAGATCACAGCGATGTCAGACTCAGACAAATTCTCTGGTGTGGCTGGGGCATGTGGTGAAATACCCTCTAGCCACAATAGCCGCTCCCTGGCTTTAGCAAGGATTGCTTCCTTTTTTTGCTTTGACCGTCCCATCCTTGCAATCACATGCACACAGCAGCTTGTAACAGTTCTCAGCAGAGAAAGGAAAAAAAAAAAAATCTGAGGTTTGATTCTTCCTTCACAGGTACACAACCCGCATGCAACACAGTCCATCAAATAAACGTATACGCAATGCTGTTCGCCTGGC
Source organism: Lithobates pipiens (assembly GCF_037356315.1). Taxonomy (NCBI): domain Eukaryota; kingdom Metazoa; phylum Chordata; class Amphibia; order Anura; family Ranidae; genus Lithobates; species Lithobates pipiens. Next base: position 641,838,660 of record NW_027507903.1, read on the forward strand.
TGCCACACACAGCTAGCAGTAGTTCCTGATGCGACTCACCATGGAGCAAGGACCCGGATTCCACCTTCTACATGCCCGCATTCGAGCACCACTTGTAATGTTCGGGTGATTAAGCACAATTGGTAGATGCACGTTTTAGTCTACATCAGGCAGGCGTTTTATGGTTAAGGGCCTGGTAGCCCACGTTTATTATAAGAAAACAAAATATTTAGTTCATCCAGTAATCCCATGCAGGGGTTTAAATTCATTCAGCACACAAATGAACATACCAAGCCACCTGGCTCTCAATTGTCAACAGTTCCTCTGCTTGCTCCCAACAGATTTGTCAACTCTTCCCAGCCCCCTGGACTCACCGACTTCCTTAGTCTTCCTGACTCTCAAGGTTGTCAGCCTTTCCCAGTCCCTTACACGGACTACAGTCTCCCACAGGGCAAACCACTCTTCAGCCAGCAGCAAGCTGCTCACACTCCACCACCACCCTCCTACAACTTCCTGTCTTGCTTTTTAAAGACACTGCCTTAACAGGTGGGTTAATCAATTGTATTCCCTTAAAGAGAGCACAACCCAAACAGAGGGGAAATATAGAGTCCTTCCAGGACCCAGCCACGGCGTCCATTACAATATATATATATATATATATATATATATGTAACATGTATACTAGAATATTTACTATTCTTGGTATCTCAAACACACAAACATGTTGGTCTGCTGTCTGCATAGTAACTAAGTTACCCTATTGTTCAAAGAGATGGCCATTTCAAATATAGTGCCTCTTCCTGTGCCACAAGTCCTTGAAATGCTAATTTATGTTGTATCAAAGAGGGCTGACGGTTGTAAATCAAGAGGTAATTAAACAGGTCTTATGTCGGAACTGGCAGGGTCAGAGATCAAAGGAAGTTGCTCAACTTATATAGACATAAAGGCATTGGACGTTTGATGCTTAACTGGGATGAAATTATAACCAATCAGAATTGGAGGCAACTTTGAACCAATGAGGTGACCCTGAGTTCTGATTGGTAGGCATGAGGTTTTCTAAACACATAAATCTAGTCCCTAGAGATGCTAAATCGCTCTCTCTCTTAAACTCTGATGGACTGGACACGTAAGATTCCTGTGTAGCGTATTTTACTTATCTCTCTTCATCCCACTGGGCCCCCCTTTTGCAAAAATGGTAACGTAGGGAAAAACTAGATACTGTGTCTGTATTATTATTATGTCTCTTTTCTTTTCTGTAACCTTGTCTACCATGGGACTTTGCCTTAATATAATATTAATCTTGTGAAAGGATGTGTATGACCATTATAGCAATATTTGGTAACATTGTTGTTTTTAAGGTTGTATCCTCCACATTATATGGGGTACTCTGTAACGTTTCTTTTACGTACTATAGTATGTTTAAATAAATTAGATTGTTATCCTTTTCGCACATGTATCATTCGTTCTTAATGTCATGGTTTGATTCATATAGATAAAAGGTTTTTAATCACTTATTTTATGTATAGGTAAGTATATAAGTGAGCTAGGCAAATTAGACATAACAGATGGTGCCCCGTGTGAGGAAATTTAACGTTTTGGGTGAATGCGATTTCTTGTATGGAAGACAGAGCTGTTTTTTTTCACCTGTCTCCCATTTGAAAACCCAGACTGGCAAACTTCTCAGAACTAATCCTTTGTAACCTTTTTTCTGTATTATTATTATGTCTATTTTCTTTTCTGTAACCCTGTCTACCATAGGACTTTGCCTTAATATAATATTAATCTTGTGAAAGGATGTGTATGACCATTATAGCAATATTTGGTAACATCGTTGTTTTTAAGGTTGTATCCTCCACATTATATGAGGTACTCTGTAACGTTTCTTTTCCGTACTATAGTATGTTTAAATAAATTAGATTGTTATCCTTTTCGCACATGTATCATTCGTTCTTAATGTCATGGTTTGATTCATATAGATAAAAGGTTTTTATTCACTTATTTTAATGTATAGGTAAGTATATAAGTGAGCTAAGCAAATTAGCCATAACAGCTAGCTGCTGTATTGTTCTCATTTGTTTATAGCGCTCACTTTATACACAATTTTTAGGATGACGGGTAGCCAAGCTTAGCAGGGACTAGCTGTGATCTGATTATAGTATTCAGCAGGTGAGGCCAGCCAACATCTATAGTACTCAGTCCTGTGCAGGGACAAGGTCAGAACAGAGCGCCTGTTTCTGGAACTGCAATAAACAAAACAGCTTTGCATGTTATGACTGTGGAACTACAAGTAACATATCGGCTTACTTGCTGGTCTGTAGGACTACAAGGAACAGCTTAGTAGCAGTTTTATTGCTTTAATCTCTGACAGTTGTAATCTGTTTTTGCATTCCTATTCACTATGGGGAAAATCAATTCTGAACAAATGTTTGTTGACACCGGCCCTAATTTTCACCAAAGTGACCAAAGAGACAGGTACGTTATTATGGAGGAGATTCTTCCAATATTTGTGTCCCTCCATATAACGAATCCTATGAATAAAGTACAAATCACAGCCCAGCCTCACCCTGTGTGGGAGGATGTGACCCCTCCCAACTGCATTCTTCTCCGGTGTCAGAGATTTTCAGTTTCATTTCTCTCTTCTGCTGTCAGCGATGGCGTCTGTTAACCTGAGAGCTGAGTTGGAATGTTCCATCTGTCTGAACATTTATACAGATCCTGTAAACCTGAGATGTGGACACAACTTCTGCCGGGTCTGTATTGATCGTGTGCTGGATACACAAGAGGGGTCTGGAGGATATTCCTGTCCCGAATGCAGACAGACGTTCCAGGATTGGCCTGCACTACAAAGGAATATAACACTACATAACATAGTGGAGAATTTCCTGTCTGCTCAGCAAGATCAAGAGGAGTCCGGGGTCTTCTGTACTCACTGTGTGGACTCTCCTGTACCCGCTGTTAGATCCTGTCTGCTCTGTGAGGTTTCTCTGTGTGATAAACACCTGAGGGTCCACAAAAAGTCTCCAGAACACGTCTTATGTGACCCCACCTTGTCCATGGAGAGCAGGAAATGCTCCATCCATAAGAAGATCCTGGAGTATTACTGCATTGAGGATGAGACCTGTATCTGTGTGTCTTGTTGTATGATTGGAGGACATAAAAGACACGAGATGGAGTCACTGGATGAGGCTTCTGAGAAGAAGAAGGAGACACTGAGGAATGTTCTGCAGAAACTTCTAAAAAAGAGCGAGAAGATGGAGGAAAGAGTCCAGAGTCTACAGGAACACAGGAGGAAAGTAAAAGAAAAAGCAGCTGGTGACACCGAGAAAGTCACTGCCCTGTTTAGAGGTCTCAGGAGACGTCTGGAAGACCTGGAGAAGAGATTCCTGAGGGAAATCTCCGGGAGGGCAGAGCGGATCTCCATTTCCACCCGGGATCTGGAAATAAAGAAGGAGGAGCTGTCCAGGAAGTTGCGTCACATTGAGGAGCTGTGTACCATGACGGATCCACTGACTGTCTTACAGGAATCAGACACAGGTGACTTGTGTGATACTGAGGATGGAGATAATGAGGACAGAGAGAGACATGAGGAGCTCCTCCATGATGGAGGGGGTCTGGATGTGGCTGGGATATCCCTCACATTACACACATTATCTGATATAATAACAGAGGTAAATGTAGACTTCTATATACAGGGAGCTGCAGACATATTACTGGATGTAAATACAGCTAATAATAATCTCCATATATCAGATGACAAGAAAATTGTATCCAGGTCAGGTAGAAACCAGAATCGTCCAGAAACACCAGAGAGATTTCAGGATTATTCTCAGGTGTTGAGCAGTCGGAGTTTCTCCTCAGGGAGACATTACTGGGAAGTGGATGTCAGGAGATCAGATTGGTGGAGAGTCGGGATGTGTTACCCCAGTATAGACAGGAGAGGAGATCATTCAGGGATTGGATATAATAACAAGTCCTGGGGTTTGTGGAGGTATAATGACCAGTATGTGGTGATACATGACAGTGATACGATCCCCTTACCCCCCAATATCTTCAGTAACAGAGTCAGGATATATCTGGATTATGAGGCCGGACGGATCTCCTTTTATGGTCTGTGTGACCCGATCCGACATCTCCACACCTTCACCACCACCTTCACTGAGCCCCTCCATGCAGGGATATATGTATATAAAGGTTATATAAAGATGTGTGGGGGGGAATGAGAAGGGGAAGGAAGCCTGAGCACTCGCCACAAATTATCGGTTCTTGTTATCAGCGAGTACTTGACCAAAAGTATCGGTACTCACCAATACAAAAAAGGCATTGGTACATCCCTAGCAAGGGGGATGTGATCCATCTATCATGGAGAGGGATTAGAGCTTCTGTCCATTTTTTATTGCTGTCTGAATCCCATTTAGAGAGAGCACCCCTCTCTATTTGTCCTGTTGAATGTTATCAACCAAAGTGAAAGAAAATCCCAAATTCTGAGTTGTTACCAGAACTTGAATAGAGGGGAAATCTTCCAATGGGGACACTAGTTCTGGTGACAACCTGGGATTTCCTCACTTTGGAGAGATTTCCTGTCACTTCTTGTTTTGGTTATTGAAGAGGAAGTGAAGGGAAATCCCTCCAATGGAAAACAGATAGTAATCAAATACTAATAGTTGTTATAACCCTCCCCCTTACTCTCTCCAAAATGAACAAAAAGTTTTGCCTTTAGTTCTACTTTAATTTTTCAAACAGGAAGTTCCCATATTATATCAGCAATTTCCCTTCCTCGCCCCTTTCCCAGATGTTCTGCCCCTCCTCCTCATGGTGGCGCTATGTCCAGCCATGATCAGACAAAGAGGGTGGAGAGGATCCATCAGTACAGAGAATGCAGTGCAGTCATTGTGATGGGATAGGATATGGTCACCTCTACATCTGGGAGAGGTCACATGACCCCATGTGGGGGGAGGGGACTGGGAAGGACAGAAGTGAGGTTTGGTAGATGGTGGGGGGGTGATGAGCTCCGTCTGTACTGGGAGGACTCATGGAGATCAGAGGAGGGGAGAGGGGTGAAGGGTTGGGGGAGGGGCAGAGGAAGAGGAGCGGTATAAGAGCTCTCACCTTCCCCAGGATGTACAGGACAGAAAAAGGAGATACATACTGCTAATATATCATCACACACTAACCTGTCTGCATCCTACACAATTGTATTATAGGAATCTGTATGGAGGAAGTATGGTGGCCGCCATTGATAACTACTTCTAAAGAATACTAGTTCCCTGGCTGTCATTCTGATCCAATGGCTTCTGTACTTTCTATGTCAGTAACCCGGAACAAGTATTCAGACTCGGAGTTCTGACTTAACTCTGATTTCCTGATCGGCATGATTGTTCCAGGTCAGTGTCCCCAAATACTGAGTCCCCAGGCAGCCAGGAGAATAGCATTTTCAGAAGACATCCAGCAATGGCCCCTCCATATTCCCCTCAGTACAGGTGTAATGGAAGTCACAGTCGGGGAATTTCTTGCTGCTTTGTTTATTTTCATTTTACCCGAATACAAAATTCCAAATGATAATCTATAATGACTTTTGGTTGTTTTATTAATTTTTGGGGAATATTTACAAATTTATAAACTGATCTTTTATGTCACTTTTCTTATTACTTGTATGAAATTTTCATATTAGAAATAAACATTTAATACAGATCTCTTCCATGACGTTGTGTTACAGAGAATTCTGGGCTTTCCAATAAGACAGCCCGGCACTAGCTGGTCACTTGTGGACTGTCTCCCTCTAAGACCCCTTTCACACTGGGTCGTTTTGCAGGCGCTATTGCACTAAAATAGCACCTGCAAAGCGACCTAAAACAGCCGCTGCTGTGTTTCCAGTGTGAAGTCCCTGAGGGCTTTCACACTGGAGCGGTGCGCTAGCAGGATGGTAAAAAAAGTCCTGCTAGCAGCATCTTAGGAGCGGCGTGTATACCGCTCCTGCCCATTGAAATCAATGGGGCACCACAACATTTTGTGGTGGTTTTTAACCCTTTCGCAGCCGCTAGCGGGTGGTAAAACCAGCCCGCTAGCAGCCGAATAGCGCCGCAACTCCGACGTTAAAGCGCCACTAAAAATAGCGGCGCTTTACCACCCACGCAACTCCTGACCCAGTGTGAAAGGGGGGGTGTCCTTCCTCTGACTCCTCCATCTGTGGTCTGAATAGCAGGAAATCAAATTACAATCTTCACATGACAGAGGAAAATGGGGCAGTTGGAGAATTGACTCATCGATGCCACCTGCTGGCTGCACTGGGCAAATATAAATAGTTACCATATCACAATATTTCTTATTGGTCTAAATAAAAAGAAATAAAAACATGTTATAAAGCAATAATTTATAGTCCTAAACATTATAATTGAACAAAGAACATCTGTACAACAACGTTACATTCCCTCCAAGTCTGATTCATATATGGAGGACATTGTTGGATGAAGAGAGACCATCGGTAGTACATTGTCCCCACCGGCCCGGATTATAACTTGGTTTGTCTCCATCCTGTAATGTGTGGGGTCCCCGGTGTTCCTCCAGTGTTCGTGTCTGTATAAGAGCTGAGATATAACATCAGGAGCTCCATGTACTCTGTGTGTTCTCCTCCCGAATTCCTGAGACAGGAAAGGGGAATGTCTTCCTACAGTAAATATTATCATCAGAAGGGGAAGAATGAAAGCAGAGGGGATTTCTAAGCCCTGGACCCGTGACAGGGCTATAGCAGGGCTCAGAACTGGAGATTGCCGTACTCCAGGTCAGCAGGGCTGGGGGTGGGGTGAGGAGAGGGTCCGGGGTAAGTTCACCTTACAGATTTTTCTGTAAAGGTGAACTTGCACTTTAAGCTGCTATAATCCTAAGTGGAAAAAGGCCATACCTAACATCCAATTTATAGCCATCAAGCCAAATTACGACCTTATGTTTGACTATATGGCACAATCTCAAGTATTAATTGGGATAACAAAAATAGGAGTTAGAACAAGTGTGAGATTGAGTGGGTAGTTTAGACAGCGCCCTCTTGTTGGAAGAAATGGTTAAAAAATCATTTGATATGGCCTGTATCTTAATTGTCAATATAAACTACTTATAAAAAGCATCAAGAAACACTGGCCAATATTAAGGAGAGACCACCTTTGGGAGGAGTATTCCCGAGGAAACCACAATTCATCTACAGACAAGCACCACTTTAGACCACACACTGGTTCCAGACATCGGACCAGCGGTGCTCCTCGCAAACGAACGTTGGATGTACTGAGTGCCAGTATGTCATGATCACATAGTGCCCCTGTTCCTCATTCCAGCATCCAGGAGTTGGCTGTTGCTTCCCCCGTCTGTGTTCACCTGTTAGCTGATTGATCTGGTCAGCCACCTGATATAAGCAAACCAAACACTTTATTGCTCACTGGTGATAGAGACAGAGACCTGCATTGTTCTGATCAAGCCTCCCATTTGTCTGCCCTGCTTTGCTGTTAGACTTCCCTGTGTATGACCCGGATTGGATATTGGACTATCCCCTGAACTCAGCCTGCCTTTACCCGAACTGTCTTAGAACCACGCTATCTGTCTGCTAAACTGCAAGTACCTGTTTGCTTTGCTCAGTACGCATCTGCCTTGGAATGGTGGCCAGACACTATAGCATTGTGTATAAGTCCTGGGGGCAATCAAATACCGGTAGGCCTGCTTGTCTTAAGGGAAAGGGGGCTGCTATAGGTGAAGCACACAGTAGCTAGCTATAGTGTCTGACTATAGTTTTGGGCAAAAACTAAATACAGACATAGCGCGTACTCATTAGCAGTACCGGCACTACATAAAAAATATACTTAAATTCATATTATGTAAAAACCATATCCAAAGTATACATAAAAAACAAGTAGTACTGAGAACTCAAATGCTTCAGAATGCAATGTTAGCTGACATGTTTCGTGAGGCTGCTTCATCAGGGCTATGCATTTCAGCAATAATATTCATCTATATTATGTATAAAATATGCAAAAATTTAATTAGAACAATATCAGTACATACTTCATATACACATTGACAATTAAAATATAATTTGATGCAAAATACATGATATTTATAGTTGATAAGGTGCTCACCAATTCCTCGAAAAATCAACATCTAAACAGTCTGACGGATATTTAAATACTGTATTTCACTATACAAGTTCAGTTTACTGTTAAAAATAAGTGTGAAATGCAACACTTTGGTGTGTGTACAAAGATGTCCGCTTTCCGACTTCTCACTGTGGACGAGTGCGGGGTGTAGCAAGATGGTGGTGATGGATTGTCACTTCCGTTACAAATTCTGACGGCCATCTAATCTGAAGAAACACCGGTCCCGGGCACCATAGATGTGAGTGTACTATATAAGGATTTCAATACAAGGAGATGGCTTTTTTTTTTTTTTAAATAAAGAGGTTGCACAATGAGATTATCTTTTGGTTCTTTTATGCTCGGATGTGGATGACCTCCAATTTGGAGGCTTGGAGAGGAGTTACAGGTGGATGATGGTTCCCGTGTACAAGATGGAAGACATCAGAGGGTCACACTTAAAGTCTTTGTGCCGTCCTACTATCCCTTAGCTGACAGCCAGTTAACACTTCAGACAGAAATAGCGTTGTGTTTTATTCCAAAACTGAATTTACTTCTATCAATAGTTCTGTATGTAAACTGCACTATAATCAGAGAAATTTAGATACCCTATCACACTGAGGCAGTTTTCAGGCATTTTAGGCGCTATTTTATAAATAACGTCTGAAAACTGCCTCTCGTGCCCCCCCCCTCCCCCCCAGTGTGAGAGGTGAGTGCTTTCACAACTGGGGCGGTGCACTTGCAGGACGGGAAAAAAAAAAGTCCTGCAAGCAGCTTCTTTGGGTCGGGTTGGGAGCGGTGTATACAGCTTTCCCAAACCACCCCTGAGTAGGGATGAGCTCAGGCGTGTTCGCATGCTCCACGTGCAGAGCCCGCCAGGAAGTCGGCGCAGCGCTGCACTAATCACAGGCAGTGAGACATTGCCTGATTTATGCAGCCGCGCATCGGGGCAATGTCTCACTGCCTGTGATTATCGCAGCACTGCGCCGACTTCCTGGTGGGCTCTGCACATGCAGCATGCGAACACTCTGGAGCTCATCCTTACCCCTGACCATTGGGATGAATGGGCAGTGCTGCCGAAGTGCCCGAAAGCCATTTTCGGAGGCGCCACAACACGGGCGTTTTTAACCCTTTCTTGTGGGTAAAAAATGCCCCGCTACCAGCCGAAAAGTGTTGCTTAACCACTTGCCGCCCGCCATATAGCAAAATGATGGTGGCAAAGTGGTTTTAATATCCTGACCAGACGTCATATGATGTGATCAGGATATTAAGCCGCTGCGCACCCCCGGGGGCGCGCATCGCGGCGATCGTTGTTGCGGGGTTTCAGTCTGACACCCCACAACTACGATCTTGGTAAAGAGTCTCCGATGGAGACTCTTTACCATGTGATCAGCCGTGTCCAATCACGGCTGATCACACTGTAAATAGGAAGAGCCGGTGATCGGCTTTTCCTCACTCGTGTCTGTCAGACGCGAGTAGAGGAGAGCCGATCGGCTGCTCCTCTGACAGGGGGGGTCTGTGCTGAACGATTATCAGCACAGCCCCCCCGAGGATGTCCACACTGGACCACCAGGGACGCCACCAGACCACCAGGGGATGCCGAGCACCAGGTATGCCCCCCTAGACCACCAGGGATGCCAGCCAGTGCCCATAATGAATGCCAATCAGTGCCCATCCATGCCGCCTATCAGTGCCCATCCTAGCCGCCTATCAGTGCCCATCCTAGCTGCCTATCCATGCCCATCCGTGCTGCCCATCCGTGCCGCCTATCCATTCCCATCCGTGCCGCCTATCCATGCCCATTTGTGCCACCTATCCATGCCAATCCGTGCCACCTATCCATGACAATCCGTGCCACCTATCAGTGCCTATTTGTGCCACCTATCAGTGTCTATCTGTGTCGCATATCAGTGTCACTTCATTGGTGCCACCTCATCGGTGCCCATCACTGCAGCCCCGTCAGTGCCCATCAGTGAAGGAGAAAACTTACTTATTTACAAAGTTTTGTAACTGAAACAAAAAAAAAACATGTTTTTTTTTCTCAAGATTTTCGGTCTTTTTTTATTTGTTTAGCAGAAAATAAAAATCGCAGAGTCGATCAAATACCACCAAAAGAAAGCTCTATTTGTGGGAACAAAATGATAAAAATTTAGTTTGGGTACAGTGTAGCATGACCGCGCAATTGTCATTCAAAGTGCGACAGCGCTGAAACCTCATAATTGGTCTGTGCAGGAAGGTGTATAAGTGCCGTGTATTGAAGTGGTTAAACAGCGGTAAAGCGGCGCTTTACCGCTAACGACCACACCGCCCCAGTGTGAAAGTAGCCTTAGAATTACAATATGTATTACATGTGACACTTTGCATATAAGTACAGCGTTAAATATTACTATACAGAAGGTTTATATTTCAGTCACATATCAAACACATAACAGTGCAGTCCAAGTGTAAAATAAACTCTGGGAAATAATAAATAGACTTCCAGCCATTTGTGTATCTAGAGGAACATTTGAAGACCTTCACTTGTTTGCATCAGAACTAAAATGGCTTCTGAGGTAAAAACTTTATGTTGTTGAATAAGAAACTTTATTAACAAAGGCAAGACTTCCTGTTTCATTCCTGTGAGGAACCGAACTGCAATTGCAACCACCAGCTGTCCTCAAAATGACAAATCCTATATAGCTGCTTCCCGACTGCCTCACGCAGATATACTGCAGCAGAAGGACTTGTACAGGCAGAATCGCGTACCAGTACATTGCCCTTTAAGAGGCAGCCGGCGGTGCGCGCCCCCTGGGAAGCTCCGTGAGTTGGGTCGCAGGTCCCGCAGACTCGATCGCCGTGGGGATACCCTCAATCACCTGATGGAGAGGAAGAACGGGGAGATGCTAATGTAAACAAGCATCTCCTCGCTCTGCCTAGTGACAGTGTCACTGATCTCTGCTCCCTGTGATCGGAACAGAGATCAGGGATGTGTCACACACAGCCCCTCCCCCCCACAGTTAGAAACACGCCCCTAGGACACACTTAACCCCTACACTGTGTTAGGTGTGACCTCAACAAGTCACCTATTTGTCAGGTTATGTTACCGTTTCCCAATTGTTAGTTAGAGTTCTTATCCAAGCAAAGAGACACGGAGGTTTTATTCAGTATTTCTGCTCAGAAGTCCGTCGTTAACTCTGACTGTCTCTGACTGACTCTGGCTCTGAGGCTTCTTTATTACATCTTTTATAGACAGAAAAGAGCAAACATCAGCAGTGTAAAAAAAACAACATTTACAAAGAAAAGACAATTCTCCGGGTGTTATCAGCTGATAAGACAATCTTCTGGGCGTAGACTGCTTTTTAGGGCTGATGCGGCCTCTCCTTATGCGTACGTGACTAAAAATGACGAGTCCTTATTTTACAGAGAAGGATAGAAAAATATATGTATTTAGTAAGACATAAGGTCAACCATTTTGTTTCAACATATACCTTAATCCTTACAACTGCCACCTAGTGGTTAACCCCTTCACTGCCAGTGTCGTTTACACAGGAATTTGTATAGCACTGATTGCTGTATAAATGACAACGGTCCCAAAAATGTGTCAAAAATGTCCCATGTGTCCGCCATAATGTCGCAGTCTTGATAAAAATCGCTGATCACCGCCATTTAAAAAAAATCCATAAAAATGCCATACAACTATCCCCTATTTTGTAAACTTTTGCGCAAACCGATCAATAATTGCTTATTGCAATTATTTTTTTAACAAACATATGTAGAAGAATACGCATCGGCCTAAACTTATATATTTTTGGGGGATAATTATTATAGCAAAAAGTAAAAAAATTATGTGTTTTTTTCAAAATTGTTGCTCTTTTTTTTTTTTTTTTTTTTTATAGCGTAAAAAATAAAAAACGCAGGGGTGATCAAATACCACCAAAAGAAAGCTCTATTTGTGGGGGAAAAAAAGGACGTCAGTTTTGTTTGGGAGCCATGTCGCAAGACCACACAATTGTTAAAGCGAAGCAGTGCCGAATCGCAAAAAGTGCTCTGGTCAGGAAGGGGGTAAATTCTTCCGGGGCTGAAGCGGTTAAACAATCCTATAATACAGGGGTCAAACTACGGCCTTCCAGTTGTTCAGGAACTACAATTCCCATCATGCCTAGTCATGTCTGTGAATGTCAGAGTTTTACAATGCCTCATGGGATGTGTAGTCCGCCCAATCAGCTGGAGAGTCGTAGTTTGGAGATTCCTGCTATAATAGACAGCACAGCCTTTGTGACCCATGTTGGCCATCGGAGTCATTTGGCTCTGGTGAGTGGATGATCTTCAGAGGTTGGTGTCACGGTCACGTTTGAGAACACAGAACAATGGTGTTTTATATTTCAAGCACACAAAAGATCTCTGAACTTAAAGGGGACTGTTTTTTTTTCTTTCCACTTAAAGATGAACTGCAGTCTGCTCACACAATTTGTAATAAAAACATCTTTACCTGAAGCTTCCCTCCAACCACTTTGCATATTATTTTATATATAATGCAATTCTGCACTTGCCAAATATGCTGCAGAAATCTCCCTCCACTGAGTCTGGTTGCAGCCATTTTAACTGTGCGCAGCTGCAGCTGCTGCCTGTTCACTTCCTGGATTTACACAGAGGCACACCTCCAGCTCTGCCGCTCTCATTGGACCTCTTATGACTCACCCCCCTTTCCTTCCTGGCAGAGTGAGAGAGAAAGAGCCGGGCATGATGTCATAAGCCTAGGCTAATGACCAGACAAGAAACAGGAAGTAGGCTGTATAAGGGAATTACTGGCAGAAAAAAAAATGTTTTATTATCCAAAGTTAAAACAAGAACTTTAAGTTAGAATTTTTATATACTGGAGTATTTACATTCCTAATAATGGGATTATGAATGAAGTATTACCTGTCAGTGATACCTGTCTTATAAACATATGTATATCGATATATGTCTGGAGCTTGTTTTGTTTTATTTGAGGATCAAATTTGAATCTTTTGTTTAACAATGACAACTCATTAGCTGAGAGGGTGGACTTACTGAGGTTATTCGTTAAGTTTTCCTTTTTTTGGGTCCTCCATACCATCTTCCTCCTCTTGTTCCTCTTCTAAATGTAGCGGATGACATTTTGGACAAAGTGTCATACAGATGAAAATGTAGTTTTTGCCTCAGAACGGTAGGGGTTCTGAGGGTTAATTATGTAGGTAGGCCTTGACATCAGTCTGGCTGGGCTATGTTAGAAGTTCTGCCTGGTCATGTGAACAGGGAGGTGCACATGGCAGGCCAGAACCAGGCCTGGTTGGACGTTTTGAGTATCAACCATCTCTGAACCAATCAGTGGGAGTGCCGGGCCCCGCTGGGGAGCCTGGAAGGGGTACTTAAGATGTGTGGGTCACGTGTTCAGGAGAGGAGTTTGTGAGGCCTGTGTGGTCTGTTCCAGGACTGGGGTAGCCTCGCGAGGGGTCCCGGTCACGGGGTGTCCGACATCCTGCAACATGTTCCTGTTAGATGCCCCTAATAGACCCATCTGGTCTGGGGCAGGGATCCGTCTGTTCCCGAGTCTTGGAACCGGCTGGTCCAAGGCGCAGTAACTAAGGGAGGATTCAAAGTGTCCGGGTGTGCTCTCGGCTTGGAGGGGCACCACAGCTCGTGGAAGTGACCGGGGGAGGACTCTTCGGAGGAAGGCCGACAAGTGGCATCCTGAGAAGTGCCTGGTTACTGAGTTGGGAAGGACATTGCTGAATCCATGCTTTTTCCAGTACTATTAAGGAGACAGAGAACATTCCAGGTACTGAAGAAAAAGGTTCCTGTTACAACTTGTACACCTTCATAGGATTGTTTCAAGTTTTGAGTCAACATGCTGACTGCCATGATCTCTGGCTAGAGATCTGTTCAGCCTTGAAGTACCCAGCTGCGAGTGGCTACTCTCTGGGTGGAATTAGAGACTTTGTTAGATCTGCAGTTCAAGGTGCCTGAGTTCTTCACCCGTGCCCTCTGTTCCCATGAGAGACTGTGTTATTGGATGTTATTACTGCAAAATTAAACCTTTCAAAAGGACTTTATTTGTGTCAGCATTCAAGTTGTTGGGTAGCAACCCTGAGAACCCCTAGACGTGAAACATAGATACAGTAGATGCTTCGTTTTCTGGATTGGCCTAAAACTAAAAAATTACTTCCTTCATCATTAGATCTCTGTCAGGGCTGGCTTAGCCCTTCCTTCTCTGGGCTGGCCGCTCAGCTGTCGGCTAATTGCCAGCTCTCTTCTCTCTCCACAGTTACTAGCTGTTTCCGATGATGCTCGTCTGACCTGCCTACTTAAAGCCTCCCAGCTCATTTCATCTCTGCCTTCGCATTGGTCACATCACAAGGAACCATCTCCTGCGGTTTGTTTCAAGACTGGCCTGCTGCATCCCTCCTGGCTCCTTATCCTGCTTGCAGTTGCTCTACTTGGATCCCTGACGTCAGGCCTGGCTGATTACCCGATCCGGTTATTGAACTTTGAACTGGCTGACTACCCGATCTGGTTACTGGACTCTGGCTATGCTTGACTACGCTTTTTCTATTTACATTTTTATTAATAAACTAGTGTGATTTAATTGTACTTCTGTCTCAGTCTGATTCATGGTTTCTGACAGTACGCAAAGGCCATGATTTCAGAAGATACAGTCAATCCACTTGTTGGTAATATTTTTTCCCGATTGGATGAGCAAGATCACCGCATGGATCAGTTTGCCTTGGCATTACAAAAGCTCCTGAATCACACGGCTCACCTGGAATCCCCCACGGTGGCTGCTCCGGTACAACCTAAGTCGCAGGCCATCCCTGCTGCTGCGCCAGTCTCTGTGCAGGCACCGCCTTGGGTATTACCTCTATTAGAGGTATGTCTGGTTCTGCTCCGCTTCCCCAGCAATTTGGGGGTGATCCAGTTCAATGCAGAGGGTTTCTCAATCAGGTTGGGATATACTTCGAAATGCTGCCCCAGGCGTTTCCCACGGACAGAAGCAAAGTAGGTTTCGTGATATCTTTGCTTTCTGAGAGAGCCTTGGCCTGGGCTAACCCTCTATGGGAGACGCAAAAACCTGTTGTCTTGAGTTACCCTCAGTTTGTGGCCTACTTTAAAAGGGTTTTTGATGTTCCTGCAGCAGAGGTTGCTTGGAACAATGAGGCCCTCATGGCTGTTTTTTCTCATGGTCTCTTGGATTCCATCAAGCATGAGATAGCAGCCAGAGATATACCCACTGAGCTGGAGAGCTTGATCTCGTTTGCCATCCTCATTGACTCCAGACTCAGAGAAAGACTTTCTCTTGAGGAGCGCTTGCGGAAGCCTCCTGTACGTTTGCCTCCGAGCTTTGTAGTCCCACTCATGCCTCCCTCACCTCCCATGCCTCCTGGTACCGAGTTGGTCAGTGAAGATGAACCCATGCACCTGGGCTTCACCCTTCTCTCTGCGAATGAAAGAGCCTTTAGGAGGAGGGAGAGATTGTGCCTTTATTGTGGCCAGGAAGGTCACTTTTTGAAGTCTTGTCCTACCCGTCCAGGGAATGCCTGAACCTTGAGGTCCTGTCATGGACAGACCTTAGGTGGCGTTGTTTCGTCCCCAGTTATCCAGAAGGATAAGCCCCTGGTTTTGGTCACCCTTTCTTGGGCTCAGTCGTCCATCGAGATACAGGTTGCAGGCCTGTTCATTAATGCTGCATTTGTTTCGCAGCACTCGATTCCGCTGCAGCTGCGTGACACTCCACTTGTCATTGAGGCTCGACGGGAGACCTTTACAGCTTGCCCATGTGTCTCATGAGACGGTTCCATTGTCCATGGCCATAGGGGCTCTTCACCATGAGATAATCCAATTCCAAGTTATTTCCTTACCCAGGTTTCCACTGGTTATTGGTTATCCTTGGTTACAGAGGCACAACCCCTCTTTTGATTGGCTCCATGCTGAGGTTCTCTCCTGGTCACCCCAATGCAGTGAGACAAAGGTCCTGTGCACCTCTTCACTCCCCTCCCTGCCGGAGGAGTACCGTGATTTTGGCGATGTCTTTGATAAAGGTCAAGCCGGTATTTTGCCTCCACACCCGTCTTTGCGCAATTGACCTTCAACCTGGTGCCATACCTCTTCATGGCTGGGTTTACCCTTTGTCAGTTTCGGAGGATAAGGTCATGGAGGAGTATGTTGCTGACGCACTTTCTCGAGGTTTTATCTGCAAATCCTCTTCTCCTGCTGGTGCTGGTTTCTTCTTTGTGAAAAAGAAGAGCGGTAAACTAAGACCTTGTATAGATTATAGGGGTCTCAATCGTGTCACGATTAAGAATACCTACCCGATTTCATTGATTACAGAGTTATTTGACCGCCTCAGGGGAGCAACGGTTTTCACAAAGCTTGACTTGAGAGGGGCATACAATCTCGTGAGCATTAAGGAGGGCGACGAGTGGAAAACTGCGTTTAATACCAGAACAGGCCATTATGAATACCCGGTAATGCCTTTTGGCCTTTGTAATGCCCCGGCAGTTTTCCAGGAATTTATTAACGATGTCCTCTGAGATTTGTTGCAGTTGTGTGTGGTGGTTTATCTCGATGATATCCTCATATTTTCCAAGTCCCTGGAGAGCCACCACACAGATGTCTGTCGTGTGCTTCAGAAACAAAGAGAGAACAATCTCTATTGTAAACTGGAGAAGTGCAAGTTCCATCTTGAACAGGTTACATTCCTGGGCTATGTCATTTCCACTGCTGGTTTTTCAATGGACCCAGAGCAACTTTCGGCAGTCCTACAGTGGCCTCGACCCGTGGGGTTACGTCCTCTGCAGCGTTTCCTGGGCTTTGCCAACTACTATCGGAAGTTTATTTGTAACTTCTCATCTCTGGTCAAGCCTCTGACTCATATGACCAGAAAGGATTGTAACCCACAGAGTTTGTCTCCGGAGTCCATTAAGGTCTTTGAGACTCTCAAGGCTGCCTTTGTTTATGCTCCTGTGTTGGCACATCCTGATCCTACATTGCCTTTTATCCTAGAAGTTGATGCCTCTGAGACGGGAGTTGGTGCCCTTCTGTCTCAACGCCCTAACTCTGAGAGCGCTATGCATCCGTGTGGCTACTTTTCCAAGAAATTGTTACCTGCTGAATGCACTTATGAGATTGGTGACAGAGAGCTGTTGGCGATCATTTTAGCCCTGAAAGAATGGAGACATCTCCTTGAAGGTACCACTGTGCTATTTCTTATTCTTACTGACCATAAGAATCTTACATTCTTGTCTGAGGCTAAGCGACTCTCTCCCAGAAGGACGCAATGGGCTCTTTTCTTGTCGAGCTTTAATTACATTGTCTCATTCTTATCCGGTACTAAGAATTTAAGGGCTGATGCCTTGTCACGACAATTTTCCTCTACTTCCAAGTCAGTCGGTTCCGGTTCCTATGATTCCTCCTGATCGTATCTTGGCTACAGTTCGCACCAGTCTTACTTCTCCTTTGGGTGACAAAATTCTTGCTGCTCCGGTCCATGCTCCTCCTGATAAACCTTGTGACCGCTGCTTTGTCCCAGAGAGTCTCCATACTGCAGTGCTCCAGACTTACCATTCTCCCAAGGCAGCTGGCCATCCTGGGAAGAATCAACTCACTTGGGCCATCTCCCAACAATTCTGGTGGCCTAGTCTATGGGCTGATGTTACTGCCTTTGTAGCTGCCTGTCCCGTGTGTGCTCAGAGTAAGACTCCACAACACCTTCCAGTGGGCCTCCTACAAACCATACCCAATGGAGAGAGGCCCTGGACTCACCTGTCTATGGATTTCATTGTGGAATTGCCCAACTCCCAAGGCAACACTGTTATCCTTATGGTGGTTGACCGGTTCTCAAAGATGTGTTATTGTATTCCACTTAAGAAGTTGCCCACCTCTAAGGAACTGGCTTCCATTTTTGCTTGGGAGATCTTTCGCTTACATGGGCTACCCAAGGTGATTGTCTCGGATAGGGGCAGTCAGTTTGTTTCCCGGTTCTGGCGAGCCTTTTGTGCACAGTTGGGAATCCAGCTTGCATTCTCTTCTGCGTATCACCCACAGTCTAATGGGGCCGCAGAACGAGCCAATCAGTCTTTGGAGCAATTCCTACGTTGCTATATTTCTGATCATCATAACAACTGGTCTGACCTATTACCTTGGGCAGAGTTTGCTCATAATAGTACCTTGAATTCTACCTTCCAATTGTCTCCATTTATGGCGAATTATGGTTTCCAACCTTCCATGTTGCCTGACTCGTTTTTTCCGCAGGGTATTCCTGCGTTAGAGGAGCATCTCCGTGGTCTTCGTTCCACTTGGATACAAGTCCAGGAGGTTTTGCATCATTCAAATAATAGGTACAGACTCCATACTGACCGCAGACGCCTGCCTGCACTTTCCTACCAGGTTGGGGACAGGTTCTGGCTGTCATCTTGCAACCTCCAGCTTCATGTTCCCTCACTGAAGTTTGCACCTCGGTTTATTGGGCCGTTCCGTATCCTTCGCAGGATTAACCCAGTAGCTTACGCGTTAGACCTTCCTCCTAGTATGCCCATCTCTAATGTGTTTCATGTCTCCTTATTGAAACCATTGGTCTGTAACTGATTTACCACCTCGGTGCCACGTCCTCACCCTATTCTGGTTGAGAACCACGAGGAGTATGAGGTACAATCCATTGTTGACTCCCGTAGATTCCGTGGGAGCATACAGTACCTGGTGCATTGGAAGGAGTACGGTCCGGAGGAACGCTCCTGGGTTTCATCCTCTGACGTACATGCCCCCGTCCTCCTCCGCAAGTTCCATAGACCATTTCCCCTCAAGCCCGGTGGCTCTCCGAGCAAGAGGGGTCATTAAGGGGGGGGGGGGGGGGTACTGTCAGGGCTGGCTTAGCCCTTCCTCCTCTGGGCTGGGCGCTCAGCTGTCGGCTAATTGCCAGCTCTCTTCTCTTTCCACAGTACCAGCTGTTCCCGATGATGCTCGTCTGACCAGCCTATTTAAAGCCTTCCTGCTCACTTTTCCATTTGCCTTCGCGTTGGTCACATCACAAGGAACCATCTCCTGCTGTTTGTTTCAAGACTGGCTTGCTGACATCCCACCTGGCTTCTTATCCTGCTTGCGGTTGCTCTCCCTGGATCCCTGACTTCCGGCCTGGCTGATTACGCGATCTGGTTAATGAACTTTGGACTGGCTGACTACCCGATCTGGCTACAGGACTCTGGCTATGCTTGACTACGCTTTTTTCTATTTACCTTTTTATTTTTATTAATAAACAAGTGTGATGTGATTGTACTTCGGTTTCATGGTTTCTGACAGCCCCCCAGCTCTCACCAATGCCCCCATGCTCTCTCACCAATGCTCCCTAGCTCTCTCACCAATGCCCCCCCCCCCCAGCTCTCTGAGCAATGATCTCCTCCAGCTCTCTCACCTATGCCCTCCAGCTCTCTGAGCAATGACCTCCTCCAGCTCTCTCCCCAATACCCCCTCTCTTACTAATGCCCCCCCAGCTTTTGCAGCAATGCCCCCCTCCAGCTCTCTCACCAATGCTCCCCCTCCTCTCTCATCCATACCTGATGTAGCACCCTCTACCATAGGTAGGTGCTAGAGGTAAGGTGTTTTGGGTGATAGCTGTCAGGCAGGTAAATTCAAACAGGCCTATGCTGCATGCTAGGCCTGTTTGTTTTGATCTGGAGGGCAGGGAGTGGTTAGTGTAGCAGTGGGTGTGACTACCTGTCTTTCAGTTTTTGGGCGCCTCCCCTGCTTCCATTAAAAATGTTGGAAAAGGGGCAGGGCTGGGAATTAGAGTGACAGGGAGCTCATGTGAGGAGCCCTGACCAATCCCCAACTAGGATTGGCAGGGGGCAGGTCTCCTACATAAACTCAGGTCCAGCCCACTGGAAGGGAGTTTTTGGCTGGGTGAATTGAACAATGGAGTGTTAGACTGCAGCAGGAGGCCCACCCCCACCTATAGGCCTCGGCGGAGGAGCTCGGGAGCTGGGAGGGAGACTCTTCTGACACGAATATGGAGAGGTGTCCTGGAACAGGAGCTGGAGAAGCAGTCAGAGCCCTTCTTCAACAGTCCCATGAGCAGGCTCTCCCTGAGCCTTTCCTTCCCCCTGTTTATATATGCACCAGGACAGAAGGCAGGACCTGAAAAAGCCCGGGAACCCCCATTCCACAGCTTATCACTTCCCCAACCTGGGCAGATTAGCTAATTTACTGACACATAACATTCCTCTTCTAGGCACCTGCCTACATACTCCTAGTGGTGCTATAGTGGCCCCACTCCTGCGTCAGCACCAGCTACAAAAAGAGGCATATCCTGCCAACTACCGCCAAGTCTGAACAGGGTGCAGCATTGTGTGTTGGCAAGCAGTGATCACACAAAGACTGACGTAGCATGAACTGTGTATTATAGAAAGTTCCAACATAGTATAACTATGCCCAGCGGGTAAACAATCTGGAGCCACTTATGGAAAATTGTAGCAGTGATCAGTTACTTTGGATGTTGCCGGCAGCTTTTGCATTGTGGAGCAGGAATGCAGCCTGACTGGTCCACATTCACATGGGAGGCTTCCTGGATGGAGGTTGACGTACTCCCTGCACTGTTCCTACTCTTCTGAAACCTTTCCCTACCTCTAAACACTCTCCCAGACAGACGAGGAACCTGTCCCTACACTGACCATTTGCAGAAATGCACGCCAAATCAAGGAGCCAGTGTCTTAAATAGACACCGCCCTCACCCAAGATGGCCATGCTGGTCAGTTAGTGTACCAGTGTCAAATTAGACAGCTGCCCCCCCCCCCCCCCCCCCCATGATGGCAGGAAGTCACAGAGTAACTACGTTTCTTACAGCTTCCTTCCACTTCTGCATTGCTGCTAGAACCTAGCCCAACCTGCAGACAGGAATAGAGACTGCACGTGCTGACATGTTCCCACTTCGATCCCAGCAGAGCCCTTTATTGGGAGGGTTAATAAAAATGGCTCTCCTCAGACAGGATATTGCACTAATTCTGTAGGTAAATAAAACAAGATCCTTTGCTAAGCGAAAGAATGTGATTGGATATTAAAGTTGCCTTCACCTGGGACAGGACCTCTCTGAACAGAAGGGATTCCCTTCCTGGGAAATTAGGCAGTAATCTAATCAAAGTAATTGGGACCAGAACAACTACTATTACCAGCATGTAACATTATCCATAAGTACATAGATGCACAACAGTATAGAATAGAAATAATACAAGCTTTATATGAGAAGAGATTAATAACAGTATATGCATTCAATGTACAGACATGTATTATCACCAAAGAGCCCGATAGTGGAATTGTGCACCTATACCCAGGTATATACAGTGTGTGTGTGTGTGTGTGTGTGTGTGTGTGTGTGTGTATATATATATATATATATATATATATATATATATATATATATATATATATATATATAATTACTGGATAGGTATTAAAAGAGATATCGCCAGATGGATGTGGCAGCAAAGTGCTGTTGTATTGACTGTCTATTTGTTGTAGACCAGAAGACAAGATCTGTGGCAACGAGATCTTCCAACTCACCTGGAATGCAGACCTAGCTATCTGGCACTAATAGCGTTTCCTCCTTATCTTGGTGAAAATTCAGCAGCAGTAGCCCCACTCCAGATGATCCCTGATATCCTATGCAGTCTTCTCTTGGAGTCTTCAACAGCAGTGTAGCACAGAACCTGTAAGCCCTTTTACACACGGTCGTACATTACGACAACAAAATCCATCGGATTTTTTCCGATGGATTTTGCCCGAAACTGGTGTTGCATACACACGGTCGGACAAAGTTGTCGGAAAATCCGATCGTTCAGAAGGTGATGGCGTTAGTTCGTTACGACGGGACTACGTTCAGGCTAGTAGCCAATAGCTTTGGTCTCGTAATTTGATCTGAGCATGCATGGCACTTTGTCCGATCGGAATTCTCTACAAACAAAGTCCGATCGGATCATGTTGTCGGAAAATTTTATATCCAGCTCTCAAACTTTGTTGGTCGGACATTCCGACGGAAAAAGTCTGATGGAGCCCACACACGGTAGGATTATCCGACAACACGGTCCGATCGGACATTTTCCCTCTGAATTTCCATCTGTGTGTACTAATAGCTTGTCTCACCACAGTAAAGTTTCATCAGAAAAGATGGTTAGTATAAAGGAAAATACAAAATGGTTGCGAGCAATATAGATATATGCAAAAATTTGAGTTTTCAAATTTCTCTCACAATATAGGATGAGCATTTTTTTAGAAACTGATAAATTGTTCTTAATGAAATCATTTTATTATCTGTTTTCCTCCATATAACAAATCCTATGAATAAAGTACAAGTCACAGCCCAGCCTCACCCTGTGTAGGAGGATGTGACCCCTCCCAACTACATTCTTCTCGAATGTTTTTCACTTTCATTTCTCTCTTCTGCTGTCAGCGATGGCGTCTGTTGATCCGAGAGCCGAGTTGGAATGTTCCGTCTGTCTGAACATTTATACAGATCCTGTAAACCTGAGATGTGGTCACAACTTCTGCCGGGTCTGTATTGATCGTGTGCTGGATACACAAGAGGGGTCTGGAGGATATTCCTGTCCTGAATGCCGAGAGAAGTTTCCGGATCGGCCTGCACTGCACAGGAACATAACACTAAGTAACATGTTGGAGAGTTTGCTGTCTGCTCAGCCAGATAGGGAAGAGTCCGGGGTCTTCTGTACTCACTGTGTGGACTCTCCTGTACCTGCTGTTAGATCCTGTCTGCACTGTGAGGTTTCTCTGTGTGATAAACACCTGAGAGTCCACAAAAAGTCCTCAGAACACGTCTTATGTGACCCCACCTTGTCCATGGAGAGCAGGAAATGCTCCGTCCATAAGAAGATCCTGGAGTATTACTGCACTCAGGATGAGACCAGTATCTGTACTTCTTGTTGTATGATTGGAGGACATAAAGGACATGAGATGGAATCACTGGATGAGGCTTCTGAGAAGAAGAAGGAGACTCTGAGGAATGTTCTGCAGAACCTGCTGACAAAAAGAGGGGAGACGGAGGAAAGAGTCCAGAGTCTGCAGGAACACAAGAGGAACGTAGAAGAAAAAGTACCTGGTGACACCGAGAGAGTCACTGCCCTGTTTGGAGATCTCAGGAGACGTCTGGAAGACCTGGAGAAGAGAGTCCTGAGGGAAATCTCCGGGAGGGCAGAGCGGATCTCCATCTCCATCCGGGATCTGGAAATAAAGAAGGAGGAGCTGTCCAGGAAGATCCGTCACATTGAGGAGCTGTGTAACGTGACGGATCCACTGACTGTCCTACAGGAATCAGACACAGGATACTTGTGTGATACTGAGGATGGAGATAATGGGGAATCAGACACAGGTGACTTGTGTGATACCGACAATGAAGATGATGAGGAATCAGACTCAAGTTACTTGTGTGATACCGACAATGAAGATGATGAGGAATCAGACTCAAGTGACTTGTGTGATACTGACAATGAAGATGATGAGGAATCAGGCTCAAGTGACTTGTGGGATACCGACAATGAAGATGATGAGGAATCAGACACAGGTGACTTGAGTGATACTGAGAAAGGAGATAATGAGAACAGAGAGAGACATGAGGAACTCCTCCATGATGGAGGGGGTCTGGATGTGGCTGGGATATCACACACATTACACACATTATCTGATATAATAACAGAGGTAAATGTAGACTTCTATATACAGGGAGCTGCAGACATATTGCTGGATGTAAATACAGCTTATAATTATCTACAGATATCGGATGATGGGAAAACTGTGTCTAGGTCAGATATAGACCAGAATCGCCCAAAAACACCAGAGAGATTTCAGGATTATCAGGTGTTGAACACTCAAAGTTTCTCCTCAGGGAGACATTACTGGGATGTGGATGTCGGGGGATCAGATAGATGGACAGTTGGGATGTGTTACCCCAGTATAGACAGGAGAGGATGGCAGTCATGGATTGGATATAACAACAAGTCCTGGGGTTTGGACAGGTCTGGTAATCAGTATGAGGTGAGACATGACAATAAAAAGATTTGTTTACCCATCAAAATCTTACCTAAGAGGGTCAGGATATATCTGGATTATGAGGCCGGGCGGATCTCCTTTTATGCCTTGTGGGACCCGATCCGACATCTCCACACCTTCACCACCACCTTCACTGAGCCCCTCCATGCTGGGTTTTATGTAGGGGGAGGTCGTATAGAGATATGTGGAAGGAATCAGAAGATGTGAGAACTTCGACCAGAGACTACAGACATTACAGGTAGAGGGGGAGAGAGAATTAGCAGGAAGAACATTTACTGGGGACACTTAAGCTGGACATAGATGGATCAAAATTCTGCTGATTAAAGTGGTTATAAACCCTTAAAAAAAAAAAATCTGCAAGACAAAGGCATAATGAGATAGTATGCATAGCATAGTAGCTCATTATGTATTACTTACCTTACATCAAAGCCCCCGCAGCCGTCCTCAACCCTCCCCCCCTTCGACCACGGACATCTCTCCCGGAGCTTAATTCCGGTTATTGCGGCTCCGGCGCTGTGATTGGCCAGAGCTGCGATTACCTCACGCGTGGGAGCCGGCGGTAACGGCACATCTAACTGAAGCAAATGCATGACGTGCCATTGCTTCAGTGCGCATGTGTCGATCACTTCGGCATATACAGACACAGGGGGATATCTCCTAAACTGTACAGGTTTAGGAGATATCCAGGGTTAGCACAAAGTTATAAAAAAGGTTTTACAACCACTTTAAGCAGGAACTGGCTGAATTTCGATCCATGTATGGCCGTTTCTGCTACATAGAAGTCAAGCTATTGATCAACTTCTGTCGAACAGTAATATTGTACATTTTTAATTTAATCAGCAGCTGCAGCTAGTCATCTGCATTGCTGATCAGTGTGTTCTGACAGCAGAGTCCCCGCTGTTTGACTACAATAGCACAGTGTGGAAGATTCTTCTATCCACTTCGCTGGTGTGCATGGGAGAATCTGTTTATATTTTTTGATCAGCCCGCTGGCTGATCAAAAAATATGATCCATCTTTGGGCAGCTTTAGGTGAGATTTCACCCTCCTTCACAAATCACTGTCAATGGCTGGAATAACTAACTAACTACTAGAGTCACTATTGTTGGACACAGGACAAGAAGATTGTGATCTATCTATCTGACCAGCCATTCTCAGCCAGGATTCCCCCAGAGGTTGCAATGGGTTCCTTGAGCTGTAGCTGATTGACCTCCCATCTGATGGTGTTTGCAGAGTTCCGGGGCCAATGTTAATAGGAAACCAAGGTGTATTTATGTAATGTGGCAGCAATGATCACATACGGAGGATGTAGTGCGGTCACTGCAATGAGATAGGATGTGGTCACCTCTCCTCTCTTTCCTCCTCCTATTCCATGTACACTGAGGAACGGTGTCAGTGCTGGTGTCATTGTTGGTGTCATTGTTGGTGTTGACAGCACTGAGATGGAAGTTGCTGTGCAGCATGTTCTCTGGTCTCATGTGTTCTACATAACGTGAGGAGGTTCTGTAGAATATCGCACTCGATGGAGATCGGGGGAGGGGAGAGGGGTGAAGGGTGACAATAGCGCAGGTTGGGGGGGGCAGAGGAAGAGGAGTGGTATATCCCGGGGTGTGTGTATACAGAGCAGCATAGAGCTCTCACCTTCCCCAGGATGTACAGGACAGAAAAAGGAGACACATACTGCTAATATATCATCACACACTAACCTGTCTGCATCCTACACAATTGTATTATAGGAATCTGTATGGAGGAAGTATGGTGGCCGCCATTGATAACTACTTCTAAAGAATACTAGTTCCCTGGCTGTCATTCTGATCCAATGGCTTCTGTACTTTCTATGTCAGTAAGGCCGCGTACACACGGGCGGACTGTTCGCCCAACCTTGTTCGGCAAACAGTTTCATCAAACAGTCCGCTCAAAATTTGCATGAGCGGACTTGCCCACACACGAGCGGACTGTTTGACGAACAAGGTTGGGCAAACAGTTCGCTCAACTTTTGAAATGAACGGACTCGCCCACGTAAGGCGGAGGCAAATCCGCCCATTTCGAGCGCGTGTACAGGTAGGCGGGGCCCGCGAAGGAGACGTCGCGGGCTCCGCCGCCTGGAATGGGCTTAAAGGGGAACCCCAACGCCGAAAAAAATCGGCGTGGGGGTTCCCCCCAAGTCCACACCAGACCCTTGTCCGAGCACGCTACCCGGCCGGCCAGGAAAGGGGGGCGAGCGAGCGCGCCCCCCCTCCTGAGCCGTACCAGGCCGCGTGCCCTCAACATGGGGGGTGCCTTGGGGAAGGGGGGGCCGCGCGGCCCCCCCACCCCAAAGCACCTTGTCCCCATGTTGATGAGGACAAGGGCCTCTTCCCGACAACCCTGGCCGTTGGTTGTCGGGGTCTGCGGGCGGGGGGCTTATCGGAATCCGGGAGCCCCCTTTAAGAAGGGGGCCCCCGGATACCGGCCCCCCACCCTATGTGAATGAGTATGGGGTACAATGTACCCCTACCCATTCACCTGTGAACTAAAGTACAATAAAAAACACAACACAGAGAAAAAATATTTTATTGCACAGCTCCGGGGGTCTTCCGTCTTCGGGGGTCTTCTCGCCGGACTCCTCCGCTATGTGTGTGTAGCTCTTTTGCTAGCGGAGGAGTCCGGCTTTCTTCCTCCCCGCCGCCGGCCTCTTCTCCCGACTTCGGGGGTCTTGTCCCCCTCTTCGGTTCTTCTGCCGGGCCACCGCGCCTGGTCCGGTGGCCCGGTCTTCTGTCGCCGTCTTCCGTTCTTCTGTCGCCGCCTTCGGTTCTTCTGCCGGGCCACCGCGCCTTCTTGTAGCTCTTTTACAGGCGGTGGCCCGGTCTTCTGTCGCCGCCGCCGCCGCCTTCCGTTCTTGTTCTTCTTCTTGTTCTTCTTCTTCTCCTGGAGATGTTGACTCGACGATCTCTCCGGCCGGAATGCCAGAGCCGCGCTGTGCGGTCACTTATATAGTGACAATGGGGCGGTGTCACATGGTATATGTCACATGGGTTGGTCACATGGTGACCCCGCCCCCTTACGATGTCATAGTCCCCATGTGACATCAACCCATGTGACCAACCCATGTGACATATACCATGTGACACCGCCCCATTGTCACTATATAAGTGGCAGCGGAGCGTGTCCCTGGCATTCCGGCCGGAGAGCTCGTCGAGTCAACATCTCCAGGAGAAGAAGAAGAACAAGAAGAAGAACAAGAACGGAAGGCGGCGGCGGCGGCGACAGAAGACCGGGCCACCGCCTGTAAAAGAGCTACAAGAAGGCGCGGTGGCCCGGCAGAAGAACCGAAGGCGGCGACAGAAGAACGGAAGACGGCGACAGAAGACCGGGCCACCGGACCAGGCGCGGTGGCCCGGCAGAAGAACCGAAGAGGGGGACAAGACCCCCGAAGTCGGGAGAAGAGGCCGGCGGCGGGGAGGAAGAAAGCCGGACTCCTCCGCTAGCAAAAGAGCTACACACACATAGCGGAGGAGTCCGGCGAGAAGACCCCCGAAGACGGAAGACCCCCGGAGCTGTGCAATAAAATATTTTTTCTCTGTGTTGTGTTTTTTATTGTACTTTAGTTCACAGGTGAATGGGTAGGGGTACATTGTACCCCATACTCATTCACATAGGGTGGGGGGCCGGTATCCGGGGGCCCCCTTCTTAAAGGGCGCTCCCGGATTCCGATAAGCCCCCCGCCCGCAGACCCCGACAACCAACGGCCAGGGTTGTCGGGAAGAGGCCCTTGTCCTCATCAACATGGGGACAAGGTGCTTTGGGGTGGGGGGGCCGCGCGGCCCCCCCTTCCCCAAGGCACCCCCCATGTTGAGGGCACGCGGCCTGGTACGGCTCAGGAGGGGGGGCGCGCTCGCTCGCCCCCCTTTCCTGGCCGGCCGGGTAGCGTGCTCGGACAAGGGTCTGGTGTGGACTTGGGGGGAACCCCCACGCCGATTTTTTTCGGCGTTGGGGTTCCCCTTTAAGCCCATTCCAGGCGGCGGAGCCCGCGACGTCTCCTTCGCGGGCCCCGCCTACCTGTACACGCGCTCGAAATGGGCGGACTTTCCGAGCGGGAACAGTCCGCTCATTTCGAAAGTACAGCGGACAAGCCCACACACGGGCGGACTGTTCGCTCAAACACAGTTTCAGCGGACAGTTTTTCGGAATTTCCGAAAGACTTTGTCCGTCCAACTGTCCGCTGAAACTGTCCGCTGAAAGCCCACACACGAGCGGACTGTCCGCCCAAACACTGTTCAGCGGACAAGGTTGGGCGAACAGTCCGCCCGTGTGTACGCGGCCTTACCCGGAACAAGTATTCAGACTC
Organism: Lithobates pipiens; assembly: GCF_037356315.1. Taxonomy (NCBI): domain Eukaryota; kingdom Metazoa; phylum Chordata; class Amphibia; order Anura; family Ranidae; genus Lithobates; species Lithobates pipiens. Next base: position 641,867,111 of record NW_027507903.1, read on the forward strand.
GGAGTTCTGACTTAACTCTGATTTCCTGATCGGCATGATTGTTCCAGGTCAGTGTCACCAAATACTGAGTCCACAGACAGCCAGGAGAATAGCATTTTCAGAAGACATCCAGCAATGGCCCCTCCATATTCCCCTCAGTACAGGTGTAATGGAAGTCACAGCCGGAGAATTTCTTGCTGCATTGTTTATTTTCATTTTACCCGAATACAAAATTCCAAATGATAATCTATAATGACTTTTGGTTGTTTTATTAATTTTTGGGGAATATTTACAAATTTATAAACTGATCTTTTATGTCACTTTTCTTATCACTTGTATGAAATTTTCATATTAGAAATAAACATTTAATACAGATCTCTTCCATGACGTTGTGTTACAGAGAATTCTGGGCTTTCCAATAAGACAGCCCAGCACTAGCTGGTCACTTGTGGACTGTCTCCCTCTAAGACCCCTTTCACACTGGGTCATTTTGCAGGCGCTATTGCACTAAAATAGCACCTGCAAACCGACCTAAAACAGCCACTGCTGTGTTTCCAGTGTGAAGTCCCTGAGGGCTTTCACACTGGAGCGGTGCGCTAGCAGGACTGTAAAAAAAGTCCTGCTAGCAGCATCTTAGGAGCGACGTGTATACCGCTCCTCCACCCCTCCTGCCCATTAAAATCAATGGGGCACCACGGCTATACTTCTGGCAAAGCGACTCTGTAGCTGCATTTTGTGGTGGTTTTTAACCCTTTCTCAGCCGCTAGCGGGGGGGGGGGGTAAAACCAGCCCGCTAGCATCCAAATAGCGATGCGAATCTGACATTAAAGCGCCACTATAAAATAGCGGCGCTTTACCACCCACGCAACTCCTGACTCAGTGTGAAAGGGGGGGGGGGGTGTCCTTCCTCTGCCTCCTCCATCTGTGGTCTGAATAGCAGGAAATCAAATTACAATCTTCACATGACAGAGGAAAATGGGGCAGTTGTAGAATTGACTCATCGGTGCCACCTGCTGGCTGCACTGGGCAAATATAAATAATTACCATATCACAATATTTCTTATTGTTCTAAATAAAAAGAAATAAAAACATGTTATAAAGCAATAATTTATAGTCCTAAACATTATAATTGAACAAAGAACATCTGTACAACAACGTTACATTCCCTCCAAGTCTGATTCATATATGGAGGACATTGTTGGATGAAGAGAGACCATCGGTAGTACATTGTCCCCACCAGCCCGGATTATAACTTGGTTTGTCTCCATCCTGTAATGTGTGGGGTCCCCGGTGTTCTTCCAGTGTTCGTGTCTGTATAAGCCCTTGGACACACGGTCGGAGATTACGACGGAATGTGTCCAATCGGACCGTTTTGTCGGATATTCCGACTGTGTGTGGTCTACATCGGACTGTTCCCAACTTGTTGGTAACATTTTCCGACAAAATGCTCCGATCGGACATACTCCGATCATGTGTAGAGAATTCCGATCGGACAAAGTGCCACGCATGCTCAGATCAAATTCCTACACCAAAGCTATTGGCTACTAGCATAAACTTAGTCCCGTCGTAACGAAATAACGTAATCACGTCGGATTTTCCGACAACTTTGTCCGACCGTGTGTATGCAACAGTTTCGGACAAAATCCGACGGATTTGGTTGTCGGAATCTCCGACCGTGTGTACAAGGGTTAAGAGCTGAGATATAACATCAGGAGCTCCATGTACTCTGTGTGTTCTCCTCCCGAATTCCTGAGACAGGAAAGGGGAATGTCTTCCTACAGTAAATATTATCATCAGAAGGGGAAGAATGAAAGCAGAGGGGATTTCTAAGCCCTGGACCCGTGACGCGGCTATAGTAGGGCTCAGAACGGGCGATCGCCATGCTCCAGGTCAGCAGGACTGGGGGTGGGGTGAGGAGAGTGTCCGGGGTAAGTTCACCTTACAGATTTTTCAGTAAAGGTGAACTTACACTTTAAACTGCTATCATCCTAAGTGGAAAAAGGCCATACCTAACATCCAATTTATAGCCATCAAGCTAAATTACGACCTTATGTCTGACTATATGGCACAATCTCAAGTATTAATTGGGATAACAAAAATAGGAGTTAGAACAAGTGTGAGATTGAGTGGGTAGTTTAGACAGAGCCCTCTTGTTGGAAGAAATGGTTAATAAATCATTTGATAGGGCCTTTGTCTTAAAGCGGAGGTCCACCCTAAATTACAGTCCTAGGTCTATGTGATCCCCCCTTCCCTAAACGCTAGGTAATCCCCTTACCTTTCAGCTGTCTTCTTCTGTTTTTTTCTTATTTCAAATTTTCTGCCTCTGTATATTGCGGAAAGGGGAGGAGCCGATGCGGAAAGGGGCGGGGCTTCAGCGGCAGGTCACTTCTTCCGGTCTGCCGCAGGGGCTCCTGGGATCTTTTTTTTTTCTCCCAGGAGTCTGTGCTGTGCCCAACGGGGCGGGACTTCCGACGACAACACCCGTTGTCATGGCAACCGGAGCTGTTGACGGCGCTCGCTATTGCGCTGACTGCGCATGCGCGAGATCTTTTATCGAACGGGCGGTGCATGCTGGTCTTTTAGCGGCACACTCTCCCGGAAGAGGATGCCTGTGGGCTTCACATGCCCACAGGCAAAATGGAAACCGTCAGGAGACGATTTTATAAAATCATTTTCGATGAGAAAACGGCATGCTGCTGTTTGGAAAAACAGAAAAAGTACTGTATATACTCGAGTATAAGCCGAGATTTTCAGCCCCTTTTTTGAGGCTGAAAGTGCCCCCCTCGGCTTATACTCGAGTCATCGCTGTCTGTCTGCCCGATCAGCGTGTCGAGCAGACAGACAGCGGCCATTCTAGGATTCAAAGGCCGCGCCTCCGTCGGTGATAGGCGGAACACTCAATTTCCCAGCAGTCTGTGTTCCGCCTATCACGGACATCCTCTCATCCTCGTCCGTAATATGAGGATGAGCGGACGTCCGTGATAGGCGGACCACTGACTGCTGGGAAATTGAGTGTTCCGCCTATCACGGACATCCGATAGGCGGAACACTCAATTTCCCAGCAGTCAGTGGTCCGCCTATCACGGACGTCCGCTCATCCTCATACTACAGACGAGGATGAGAGGATGTCCGTGATAGGCGGAACACAGACTGCTGGGAAATTGAGTGTTCCGCCTATCACCGACGGAGGCGCGGCTTTTGAATCCTAGAATGGGCGCCGACGAAGAGCAGAAGGACGGAGGCTCGGCTCGGGACGGGACGGAGGCAGGCTGGACACAGGTAGGCTGGACAGAGGCAGGCTGGACAGAGGCAGGCTGGACAGAGGCAGGCTGGACAGAGGCAGTCTGCACGGACATACACACAGGGATGGATGGACACACACACACGGATGCATGGACACACACACACGGATGCATGGACACACACACACACACACACGGATGCATGGACACACACAGGGATGGATGGATACACACACAGGGATGGATGGATGGATGGACACACACACAGGGATGGATGGACCCACAGGGATGGATGGACCCACAGGGATGGATGGACCCACAGGGATGGACGGACCCACAGGGATGGACGGACCCACAGGGATGGACGGACCCACAGGGATGGACGGACACACAGGGATGGACAGGCATGTCTCACCCTCGGCTTATACACGAGTCAATAATTTTCCCCAGTTTTTTGGGGGTAAATTGGGGGCCTCGGCTTATATTCGGGTCGGCCTATACTCGAGTATATACGGTAAGTGTTATAATTAGTAATACTATTGATTGTCAGTATGCTACAAAAAAAAAAACGTTAAAAACAGTGGAATCCCGCTTTAATTGTCAATATAAACTACTTATAAAAGCAAAAGAAACACTGGCCAATATTAAGGAGAAAAAGGCCATACATAACATCCAATTTATAGCCATCAAGCCAAATTACGACCTTATGTCTGACTATATGGCACAATCTCAAGTATTAATTGGGATAACAAAAATAGGAGTTAGAACAAGTGTGAGATTGAGTGGGTAGTTTAGACAGAGCCCTCTTGTTGGAAGAAATTGTTAATAAATCATTTGATATGGCCTTTGTCTTAATTGTCAATATAAACTACTTATAAAAAGCATCAAGAAACACTAGCCAATATTAAGGAGAGACCACCTTTGGGAGGAGTATTCCGGAGGAAACCACAATTCATCTACAGACAAGCACCACTTTAGACCACACACTGGTTCCAGACATCGGACCAGCGGTGCTCCTCACAAACGAACGTTGGATGTACTGAGTGCCAGTATGTCATGATCACTTAGTGCCCCTGTTCCTCATTCCAGCATCCAGGTGTTGGCTGTTGCTTCCCCCGTCTGTGTTCACCTGTTAGCTGATTGATCTGGTCATCCACCTAATATAAGCAAACCAAACACTTTATTGCTCACTTGTGATAGAGACTTGCATTGTTCTGATCAAGCCTCCCATTTGTCTGCCCTGCTTTGCTGTTAGACTTCCCTGTGTATGACCCGGATTGGACATTGGACTATCCCCTGAACTCAGCCTTTACCTAAACTGTCTTAGGACCACGCTATCTGTCTGCTAAACTGCAAGTACCTGTTTGCTTTGCTCAGTACGCATCTGCCTTGGAATGGTGGCCAGACTTTATAGCATTGTGTATAAGTCCTGGGGGCAATCAAATACCGGTAGGCCTGCTTGTCTTAAGGGAAAAGGGACTGCTATAGGTGAAGCACACAGTAGCTAGCTATAGTGTCTGACCACCTGCGTTGGGGTAGACATGACATTCGTGACGCAGTGCTTCATCAGATTAGGTGACTCGTCAGAATTTGTAACGGAAGTGACATTATGTCGCCACCATCTTGCTGTACCCCGCACTCGTAAGGATAAAGTGAGAAGACAGCAAGCAGACATCTTTGTACACCCACCAGAGTTTTGCATTTCACACTTATTTTTAACAGTAAACTGAACTTATATAGTGAAATAAATACAGTATTTAAAAATCCATCTGACTGTTTAGATGTTGAATTTAAAAAGCAGCGGCAAGCCTGCTGATCTCACAGGTTTGCTAATCTGACAGAACACAGCTGCTTTGAAAAATCAACATGAAAAGATACAGTGGTAGGACAGTTGCCAGCTATAGATGCAGTCTCACAGTCCCTAATACACAATGAAAAACCAAAAATGAAAGAGACAAGGCCCCTTCATATAAAATGGGATGTTTAAATGAGTCACTGCATCTACAAAAGAGGTCAGCACCAACAATTGAATATTATAAATATTATTATTATTATATTATTATTATAAAAGCCTTGCAAAGTCTCTCACACAGAGTTGGTTGAAAGCGTAGTTGTAACCGGAAGGATAGAGGTAGGAACTTTTCTTAGAAGTTTCTTACATTTCCGTAAGAAATGTGGATTCAATCAATGTCCATAGCAGTTCAGATTCCAGGCTCTTACCGAGCAGCCAGCCGAGTGCATGGCCCTCTTACTGAAGAGTCCTCCCCTGGTTGCATGTAGAGTTGCTGGGCCTCTCCAAACCCAAGACGGCACCGGAACACCTTTAGAATCCTCCCTCCAGTTACTGCGCCTTGAACTAGCCAGTTCTGAGGATCGGAAACGGATGGATCCGCACCCCAGGCCATGAGGGCCTCTGGGAGCTGGTCAGGAGGACCAGGACCATGGAGTCGGCAACAACTTCTGGACCGGAACCCAGAACCACATGACTTCAGCACCTTAAGTACCCTCTCCCGGAATACACAGCGGAACAAACGCGCCCACTGATTGGCTCAAAGAGAGAGATTGGTACCCAATGCGTCCAGCCAGACTGTGTTCTAAGGCCTCTCACAGGTGCGAACCCCACCTATGATCAGGCAAAACCTTAATACAGCCCAGCCAAACTGATGCCAAAGCATAATTTAGAACAATTAACCCCAAAACTTAACTATACTTGTGGGCAAAAACTAAATTTACAGACATAGCAAGTACTCAATAGGCGTACCGGCGCTACATAAAAAATATACTTTAATTCATATTATGTAAAAACCATATCCAAAGTATACATAAAAAACAAATAGTACTGAGAACTCAAATGCTTTAGAATGCAATGTTAGCCGACGTGTTTTGTGAGGCCGCTTCATCGGGGCTACGCATTTCAGCAATAATATGCATCTATATTATGTATAAAATATACAAAAATGTCATTAGAACAATATCAGCACATACTTCATATACAGATTGACAATTAAAATATAATTTGATGCAAAATACATGATATTTATAGTTGATAAGGTGCTCACCAATTCCTCGGAAAATCAACATCTAAACAGTCTGACGGATATTTAAATACTGTATTTCACTATACAAGTTCAGTTTACTGTTAAAAATAAGTGTGAAATGCAACACTCTGGTGTGTGTACAAAGATGTCCGCTTGCCGACTTCTCACTGTAACCTCACTGTGGATAAGTGCGGGGTGTAGCAAGATGGCAGCGATGGATTGTCACTTCCGTTACAAATTCCGAAAGCCGTCTAATCATGTAGAAACACCACAGATGTGAGTGTACTATATAAGGATTTCAATACAAGGGGATGTCTTTTTTAAATTTTTTTAAATAAAGAGGTTGCAGTGTGAGAGCGAGTGCTTTCACAACTGGGGCGGTGCGCTTGCAGTACGGGAAAAAAAAAGTCCTGCAAGCAGCGTCTTTGGGTCGGGTTGGGAGCGGTGTATACAGCGCCCCCAAACCACCCCTGACTAGGGATGAGCTCAGGCGTGTTCGCATGCTCCACGTGCAGAGCCCGCCAGGAAGTCGGCTGCGCTAATCACAGGCAGTGAGACATTGCCCGATCTCTGCAGTCGCGCATCGAGGCAATGTCTCACTGCCTGTGATTAGCGCAGTGCTGCGCCGAATTCCTGGTGGGCTCTGCATGTGCAGCATGCGAACACACCTGAGCTCATCCTTACCCCTGACCATTGGAATGAACGGGCAGTGCTGCCGAAGCGCCTAAAAGGCATTTTCGGAGGCGCCACAACACGGGCGTTTTTAACCCTTTCTTGGGGGTAAAAAATGCCCCGCTAGCGGCCGACAAGTGCCGCTTAAACAGCGGTAAAGTGCCGCTTTACCACTAACGACCACACCGCCCCAGTGTGAAAGTAGCATTACAATATGTATTACATGTGACACTTTGCAAATAAGTACAGCATTAAATATTACTATACAGAAGGTTTATATTTCAATCACATATCAAACACATAACAGTGCAGTCCAAGTGTAAGATGAACTTTGGGAAATAATAAATAGACTTACAGCCATTTGTGTATCTAGAGGAACATTTGAAGACCTTCACTTGTCTGCATCACAACTAGAATGGTTTCTGAGGTAAAAACTTTATGTTGTTGAATAAGAAACTTTATTAACAAAAGGCAAGACTTCCTGTTTCATTCCTGTGAGGAACCGAACTGCAATTGCAACCACCAGCTGTCCTCAAAATGACAATCCTATATAGCCGCTTCCCGACCGCCTCACGCAGATATACTGCGGCAGAAGGACTCGTACAGGCAGAATCACGTTTACAATGCCTCATGGGATGTGTAGTCCCGCAATCAGTTGGAGAGCCGTAGTTTGAAGATTTCTGCTATAATAGACAGCACAGCCTTTGTGACCCATGTTGGCCATCGGAGTCATTTGTCTCTGAGTGGATGATCTTCAGAGGTTGGTGTCACGGTCATGTTTGGGAACACAGAACAATGGTGTTTTATATTTCACGCACGAGCACACAGAAGATCTCTGAACTTAAAGGGTACTGTTTTTTTTTTTTCCACTTAAAGAGGAACTGCAGTCTGCTCACATAATTTGTAATAAAAACATCTTTGCCATTCTGAAGATTCCCTCCAACCACTTTGCATATAATTTTATATATACTGTGATTCTGTACTTGCCAAATATGCTGCAGAAATCTCCCTCCACCGAGTCTGGCTGCAGCCATTTTAACTGTGGGCAGCTGAAGCTGCTGCCTGTTCGCTTCCTGGATTTATACAGAGGCACACCTCCAGCTCTGCAGCTCTCATTGGACCTCTTATGACTCACCCCCCTTCCCTTTCTGGCAGAGTGAGAGAGAGAGAGCTGGGCCTGATGTCATAAGCCTAGGCTAATGACCAGACAAGAAACAGGAAGTGGGCTGTATAAGGGATTTAGTGGCAGAACAAAAATGTTTTATTATCCAAAGTTAAAACAAGAAGGGCAGAAGATGGAAAGATGAAAAAATGACTGAAGATCCGATTTAAGGAGTATCATGTTGATGTGATTTAATTTAAAGGACTGTTTTTTTTTCTCATATCACTTAGTTTTTACAGCTAGCTGTGGGTACTCACAATCACTTAATTTTCACCTTTTCTCTTAGTTTTCTTGGCGCCGGGTTTATTTGAGTATAATTTAACAGAGATTGGAGTGCCAAAGTGCTCTTCTCATTGTCTGGAATGAGGTCGGTGTGGTCCTCAGTAGATGTAACATGGACCCATTGAAGATTTATTCCACTCAGCTCAGCCTGTTCCATTTAGATATGACATGTCTGACCTCACCGGTCCAGTCAGCAGTCCAGGTTCTGTCATGTCCTTCCTCCGGTGTCCATTCTGAGAGACCCCAGTGGTGTACATTGTCACACGGGTCAGGAGGGAGATTAATAAAGGTGAGTGTGTTTCAGTGGCCGATCCCTAATACCAATAAAATACATTTACGTTTTTGGTTATAACATGACAAAATTTGGAAAATTTCAAGGGGTATGAATACTTTTTCAAGGCACTGTATATAAAAATATAGAGAGAGGGAGGGGAAATTGTCTCTGTGAGCTATATATATATATATATATATATATATATATATATATATATATATATACATAAATTAGACATTGTGTGTTTTTTTATCACTTTTTACCACATTTTTATCACAATTTACTATTCTTATTGCTGTTATTACCAGATAGTAATGACACCAAATGTGTGCATCTCATTCAACTCTTCCTCGCCCAGCCAAAACCGCGTAGAGCTGACGGGGGGAGGAGGAAGCTGAGCGCTGAATTGCAAGTTCACGTGCCAGACCAGCCCCTCCTACACAGGCACAGAGTGAATGCAATGATTCATGGGAATTGTAGTTTATTATAAGCTAAGTGAACTACAGTCCCAGAGGGCATTGCCAGAAGGGATCTGAAATCAGAGCTCTGAATGCATGTTTTGAAATGAGACCGATAATGAGCTGTCCAGAACACAGAGGTAAGCAATTTTCCAATATAAACGGTTATGCACATTGAGATTGTCATCAATGTTAGGCATGATTTATGAAGGAATTAGATTTTTAGCTCTGAAGGTGAATTTACACTTTAAGTTAGAATTTTTATGTACTGGAGTATTTACATTCCTAATAATGGGATTATGAATGAAGTATTTCTTCAGTGATGCCTGTCTTGTAAATATATGTATATCGATATACGTCTGGAGCTTGTTTTGTTTTATTTGGGGATCAAATTTGAATCCTTTGTTTAACAGTGACAACTCATTAGCTGAGAGGGTGGACTTACTGAGGTTATTCGTTAAGTTCTCCCTTTTTGTTGGTCCTCCATACCCTCTTCCTCCTCTTCTAGATACAGTGGATGCTTCATTTTCGGGATTGGCCTAAAACTAAAAAAATTACTTCCTTTATCATTAGATCTCATGGAGCCAATGTAGGAGGAATCATTTGTCTGCCCTTGGGAGCCTCTCCCATCATTATATGGGTATTACCAGTAATACGGATATTATCCCAGTATTCTGGGAACCCCTATAAATTGAAAAGCTTTTATTGCCATAAAAATTGGTGTTGCCCTGATTCCCTCTAAAAAGGCCTCAGTGGGGTTCTTATCAAGGGACAGAACCCCCGTATTGAACCCCATTGCCTTTAGGGAGTGCATTATTGGATCCCCTTGGGTGAAAATTCCAAATATTGGATCCCCAGGGAAATTCCTATAAGCCCACGTACACACGGTCGGAGATTTTGCCAACCAAATCCGTCGGATTTTGCCCGTCGGATTTAGTCCGACGGATTGTGTCCGAAAATGTTGCATACATACGGTTGGGCCAAGTTGGCGAAAAATCCGATCTTTCAGAACGTGATGACGTAATTTAGTTACGATGGGACTACATTCAGGCTAGTAGCCAATAGCTTTGATGTAGGAATTTAATCTGAGCATGCGTGGCACTTGGTCCGATGAAAATGCTCTAGACATGATCGGATTAGGTCCGTCCGGCCCAGTTGGTCGGGAAATATTTCCAACATGTTGGAAAATTGGGTCAGACGGAGATTCGGACAGAATCAGTCCGATGCATACCACACACAGTCGGATTATCTGACGACACGGTCCGATAAGACTCTGACAGATTCTCCGACCGTGTGTACAAGGGCTTAGAGTTCTGGTGATGGTGAGGTGTGTGACCATTTGGTCTCCATATGGGAGTGGTCTTATATCCCTTTCACCTAATTCCTTGTCATACCTGTCTTCCAATATTCCAAATCTATTGGAAGTAGGAATAGAGTTTTTCCCATAAGCAGGTATATTATGTGCCCTCTTTGGATCAGAATTTGAGATGTTCCACTTCCTAGTGTTTTTAGGTTGGACCAATGTCCTGTTGGGGTATCCTCCCTTATTTGTTAATGGTCTAGTATGGTGTGTGTTACCAGCTGTTATGGAGACTCTCCTGTTCAACAACCCCCTCTGATTCCATTGGCATCTGATTTTCATTGGTGGCCTTTGTTTGCCATCTAAAGACACAACCCCCTTCGTAATCATTAAATCCCTTACGAATTTTTTCTTATGTCTCTGTTCTGTTTCCGTACGCTCCAAAATTTTCTTTAATCTGTCTGATTCCATTATATAATCATCGCAGTTCATAAATAGTAAAATATTATTAATATATGGGACACCTGCCTTTACACGCACATGAACTTTAATGGCATCCCAGTCTTAGTCCGTAGGGTTCAATGTTGAGTTGGCCCGCCCTTTGCAGCTACAACAGCTTCAACTCTTCTGGGAAGGCTGTCCACAAGGTTTAGGAGATGTGTCTATGGGAATGTTTGACCATTCTTCCAGAAGTGCATTTGTGAGGTCAGGCACTTTATGGACCTTGCTTTGTGCACTGGTCCAAATCATTTTGTGGAGGGGGGATTATGGTGTGGGGTTGTTTTTCAGGGGTTGGGCTTGGCCCCTTAGTTCCAGTGAAAGGAACTCTTAAGGCATCAGCATACCAAGACATTTTGGTCAATTTCATGCTCCCAACTTTGTGGGAACAGTTTGGGGTTGGCCCCTCCCTGTTCAAATATGACTGCACACCAGTGCACAAAGCAAGGTCCAATATGGTGAGTGTATTTGCTGGTGGAGGCTCACTAGGGTTGCCACCTCATCCCTTTAAACCCAAACACATATGAATGTAGCAGGGTTTCGGACCTCTAGATGCCTAATGGTGACCTCCAGAGTCAGGGAGAGCTGACATCCTTCTCTGTAGAAATCCAAATGTGAGAGAACAACCGCTCCAGGTAAGTCCACAAATCCAAGAAAACAGCCCCTCCAGGAATGGAGAAACCCAGGTGCAGGCACGGCGTATACTTGTTGCAAATAATTGAAGAACTCTGGCCGGCCACACTCCAAGATAAATTTAAATGCATTTTATTCGTGAGGCAGAATCACACAAAAGTGGGTCACAGCAAAGCACAATAGTTAACGCGTTTCACACTACCAAGAGTGCTTACTCATAGCTGATTATTTGCAGCATCCTTCTCTGTAGAGTGGGTTACAAGGCATGGTGGGTGTAATACAAGCTGAAGTGATGGGTGCCAGACACTTTTTGAATGCAAAGAGATTTATTGGATCTTGAACAAGAACTGTGGGGGAGAGGGTTAGGACCAAAGTAGATGTAATGACAGTTGGCAAACTCTGACTCTTCTATAGGTAGATAGCTATACAGTGGAAGGCCTCCAGCCGGACACCACTTCTGTATAGTTAGGACCGCTGTCTCCTATAGCAACAAATCTTGTAAAAGTCACTAACGGTAGTTGTATTTAACTATTGGTAACACAATAGTTCTCCTCGCACTCTATTGTCTCTCTCTCTAGGTCTTCACTCACCAAGCTCCCAGTCTCTCACTAGACTCTCAGACCCAATAGCCACTGGATGCCCTAAACTCTTCCACTTCCATAGCTCAGTATCTTCCTCAAGCATCACCCCGCTTCCCTGCTGGGTCCCTGGCTTGGCACTCACAGATACTCTTCAAGAATCACCCCTGCTGACCCGCTAAGTCCCTGGCTTGGCACTCACTGATGCTCCTCAAGCGTCACCTCTGCTGTCCCACTGGGTCCCTGGCTTGGCACTTTTTCCCACTTCTTCACTGTCCCCACTGGCGAGAAGTCTCCTCTGGTACTGGCTCCAGTTTACGCACAATGGTCTCTGGTAATAAGGTGGATGGCCCTACGTGGCAATGGCTTACCCTCTACCTCCGACCACAACTGGTTCCCCATCCGGCAGAACCGTTACTGTCGGTTGGACTCCAATCCTGCAGTCCCAAACCTGCGCTGCTTCTCCATCTTCTGAATAGGCCCTCAGACAGCCTAGCAGCCAGATGTCTCTAGAATTGGCCTCAGGCTTCCGGGCCTAGGAGCCTGGGGCAGCATAACACACATCCACCCAGACAGCCATCCAGGTGGCACAGAACCCCAATCACCTGACTCTCCCTAAACAAATAGGCTATTCCCAGCAATCCAATGGACTAAAGAAAATACCTGCCCATTGGCTGAGACACCCCATCCATCTGTTGTCTGACCTTGCCACACCCTTGTCAATCTAATGCCACCAACAAGCGCCAGTTAGTGAGAGAAGAGAAAAGGTGCGGCAATACAGAGTTAGAGAGGAATCAGTGGAGCTTCTAACAATCAGCCAGGATGATTAATACCTGACAAATTACATTTATTAGCAACCCTGTTTAAACATCAGGGTGCTAAATGAATTACACGGGTTCTGGGGCTAATTCATTGCAGATAAGGCACGAGTGAGTTTAATTACCACCTTAATCAGCCACAGAACCCGTGTAATTACCATGTGTTTGTAAATAACATGATAGCCCCCGATCTGTCATCCCGATGATTTATGATAACGATCTTCATGCGGCACTGGTGGTCCCTGACATGCGGCACTGGTGGTCCCTGACATGCGGCACTGGTTTGCAATTATATTAAATGCATTACATTTATTAATTTAAATTTATTCATCAAATGCATTAAATTTATATTATATTAATATGCATTTATATTAAAATGTTTTGTATTTATAAGGCTGTAACCTATCATACCGTGTGTTATGTATGGCTTTCTGGCTGCAGAATGAGGGGTGTGATTTATGTTGAAGTGGGCGGGTTCACATTTACATGTATAAGCCTCCTGTACCTCCCACATTCATTGCAATTCTAAGGATTCATGGGAAATGTAGTCTGATTACAGATAGAGAGAGAAAGAAGAGGATATGATGCAATCCCTGTTCTAATGGCGCGTACACACGAGCGGACTGTATGGCGTACTTAGTTCGTCATACAATCCGATGGACAGTCCGTCGTACTTTCCACTGAACGGACTTGACCACACACGGATGCACAAACAGTCCGTCGAAAGCTTGCGCATGACGTGTACAGCACATACGACGGGACTAGAAATAGGAAGTCCAATACACAGCAAAGCACCCTTCCGCCGTGTAAATCCTTTCTGGGCATGCGCCATTCTTAGTCCGTCGAACTAGCATACTGACGACCGTACTGTCCGCTGAAACCAAAGTATGACGGACAGAATTTCGAAAAAAACGAAATTCTTAGTATGCCGGACTGCACGCTGAAAAAGTCAGCTGAAGCCCACACACGAGCGGATTGTCCGCTGAAATGTGTTTCAACGGACTAAGTACGCCATACAGTCCGCCCGTGTGTACGCGGCATAAGAGATCCTCCCTGCCAGAATACAGGCTGCATTTTTTGAATCACAGAGCTGACTTCCTGAAAATTCAATCAGATATTTCTTTTAAACAGGTGGAGTGGCCGGATGTGAATGGAGCGTTGGGAGTGTGTCGAGTGAGGAGATGTGAGTGAGCTGCTGTTGAGCTCTTTCCCTGTGTTCCTGACGCACTGGCGTATACTGGCTGGGAAGGTGGTGAGAGCTGAGACTATAGAGACGCAGAAGCTGGCCGAGGACTGACGAAAGCCGCCGAAAAATCCCGGAAATCACAGAGTACAGCCGAAGTCTGCCGAAGGTTACCGAGGATAGCCAGAAAGCAGAGCGAGGCTGTGCGCTCACGGCGGGACACTGCGTGGAAAAGTACGGGCCGTGTAGCATCTGGGGGCTTGAACGCAGCCGGGAAGGGATACCCCCCTTCCGGGGAGTGGTGGGGGTCTAGATTGAAGACCAAAAAGCCCCAGAGGTATGTGCCGCGGCAGTGTGGTGATCGGACTGAGGCAGTAGTGGCAAACAGAGTCAGCAGTACAGGCAGTCTGTATTAAGGCAAGGAATACACGGCAGGTCACTTGTTTTTTTTACTTCAGCTATGGCTGCTTTCGATATGAGGATTTGAGTACTGGCGCACTTTATATTAAACTAACATTGTGCACTGAGGGAACTTTTAAAGGAACTCTTAAATGTCATGGTTATGCAGTGATCTTCCTGTGTTTGCTTACCTCCCCTCATGTCTTCAGCCTAAGAGCCCAGCCACTTCCACCTGGTGGTTTTTATAACCTCTCCTCTAAGCATGGCTCCACCCCAGGCCCTATCAGGGAGCCCTATATTAACCTGTGCACTGCAGCCCATCAGGGCTGATCAACCATTGTGTATTCCTTTGTGTGTTAGCTTCCTGTTTCCTGCCGTGTGCTCTTCTACTGTTTTCCGTTACCGACTTTGGCGTGTCTTGACTATCCTTGTTGCCTGTGATCCTGACCTTTTGACGTGTACCCGCCTATTCTTGTCTGCTTGTGGCCCCGACCTTGGCCTTGTCCCTCACCATCCCTATCCTCCTGTGGCCTACTGTGGGTGTGAGCTGGGGGACCCTGGGGGTCGCGACCTGGAGCCAGTTGCAGCCAAGTCCATCCTCACCACTGGAGGCTCTGGTGAACACCTGCTGACTCTTAGACTCCACGCTCCAGGGAATCTTACGCTCTAACCCCAGTGGGATCTGTCCCCCGTCTGCAGCAGTCAGCCGTAGGGTCCACAACCTTGCGGTGCACTCCTGATCCCTACGGTGTGCACCTGTCACCTCGCCTCAAGGTGACCTGACATTAAATTTACTAACATTAACAGGAAAAACCAGTACCTTGTGTATATCAGTCTTTTTCCTGCGTTATCTAGCTGATCAAGATTGTGCTTTTATAGTAACTTAAAGCAGAGATGTCAAGGCGGCGAGGAGAGGAGCAGGTGTCACAGGAGAACGGAGGGACACAACAACTCTGCTCCTCAAAAGAAAAGAATGCCCAGTTGGCTCAAGCAGCTCCGGCGAAATTAGAGCGATATGTTCGCACTCCAGGCCAGTCCCCAACAGATGGAGACCAGCCGGTACAACAGGTTCAACCGGCACAAGTAAAAATACAACAGGGGGGCTCAGTGGACAGAAAAAGTCAAGGTCATCTAGCCTCAAGTGCTGCAGCAGCATTAGGTCAAAAGAATGCAAGTAATAGAACGGGCTCATCGAGTTCCTTTTAGAGCCCCACCTCCTGGGGGTCACCCCAGACCATTGTTGTTGAAATTTTTTTTAAAACAGGAGGTACCAAAATCAGTATCATTCCATTTACACATCCTATTCTAGGGGAATGAGTGTGATGATAGGAACGGGGGTGAGGTTCTCCTGCAGACAGGCCTGTATTGATGAACTGGGTCGTTATGTTTTTTTGTACTGTGTCCTGGAGGATAAATATTATGTCCTGGCAAATGTCTATATACCACCGCCATTTAAGATGGAGGTATTGTATAGACTTATGGATTTTATGGCGGATAAGGAAGATGTGCCGGTCATAATAATGGGGGATTTCAACTAAGTGCTTGATAGTGGGGCTGATAGATTTCCCACTAAAATTCAAACTGGGGAAATGGGGGGCAACAAGGTTAAGCTACTTTTTGAAGGAAGTGGGACTATTAGATATGTGGAGAGTGAGGAATGTGAATGTCAAGCAATATTCCTGTTTTTCAGGATCATACTCCACACTCTCCAGAATAGACTTGTCCCTGGGTAACGTGGAAGCGCTACAAAGCGTAAGGAACATAGAGTATATGCCTAGAGGGATTTTGGACCATTCACTCCTGAAAGTGTCACTGAGCCTGGGGGGGGGGGGGGGGGAGAACGCAGGGGGGCTGGAGAATAAGTCAATTTTGTCTTGAATTAATGAAGGATGTAGAAGAAGTTCCAAAAAAATGAAAAGAGTTTATAGTGTTTAATACAGATACCGCTCCAACCAATATAATTTGGGACACCCTAAAAGCATTTATCAGAGGTATTCAGATTCAGCAGGTGGTTAAAATTAAACAAAAATCTAGGAGTTGGGAGGAAAGTATTAGGAAGGAAGCGATAGAGGCGGAGAGTAATTATGTTAAGGATCCAACACCTGAGAAACAGACAATATGGTTAACCACTTGCTTACTGGGCATTTAAACCCCCCTCCTGCCCAGACCAATTTTCAGCTTTCAGCGCTGTAATGGAAATTTGTAGGTTCTGTATATAATTGTATTTTATTTTATATGTATTGCACGATGCCCTCACTGTGCACACGGCACTAACAATGTTTTCAGTACATGTTTTGCATTCTTTCAAGTCCTGATTAGAATTAGACTGACTATGTAACCCCCTTGTTACCATAAACGTTCAATTGTAATATTAATGTGATACCTACGTAATCATGTGTATAAAAGCCTTCAAATGCGTCATAATAAAGAAGAACGGTTATTTAGAGAGATGCTGAGCGTATCTTTTGTGTCTGTTCCCTACTGCAGTAGTTATTAATTTGGAACCACTAATCAATATGAGGATAGGAGTTGCCTATCATCAAAATATCCATTTCAGCGCTGATGCACTTTGAATGACAATTGCACGGGCATACAACACTGTACCCAAATGAAATTTTTATCATTTTTTTCCCACAAACAGAGCTTTGTTTTGGTGGTATTTAATTACAGCTGGGAGTTTTATTTTTTGCTAAACAAACAAAAAAAGATGCAAAAAAAAAAAGAAATCATGTTTCATAGTTTGTTATAAAATTTTGCAAACAGGTAATTTTTCTCCTTCATTGAAATGCGCTGATGAGGCAGCACTGGTGGGCACTGATAGGCTGCACTGGTGGGCACTGATAGGCACAGTTAAAGAGGGATTCCACCAAAAAAAAAAAATATTAAAAGCCAGCAGCTATAAATACTACAGCTGCTGACTTTTAATAAATGGACACTCACCTGTCCCGGGTTCCAGCGATGCCGAGGCCGATCGATCGCTCGGCCCTCGGCTGCTGCCGCCACCACTCTAGGTGAGGGAATCAGGAAGTGAAGCGAATCGGCTTCACTTCCCGGTTCCCTACTGCGCATGCGCGACTCGCGCAGCGCAATAGAAAATCTCTGCGCTGTCACTGGGACCCGTGTGTGTCCCAGCAGACAGCGCGGCAGGGCAGGAAATGGCGTAGACTCCCACGGGAGTCTATGCCCAGAAGTGGGTGTAAATACCTGTCTTTGACAGGTATCTCCACCCCCCTCCCCCCTGAAAGGTGTCAATTGTGACACCGGAGGGGGGGAGGGATCCGATGAGCGGAGGTTCCACTTTAGGGTGGAATCCCGCTTTAAGGCGGCACTAATAGGCACAGATAACGTGGCAACGATAGGCACAGATAAGGCAGTACTGATGAGCACAGATAAAGCGGCACTGATGGGCAAAGATGGGCACAGATAAGATGGCACTGATGGGTGGCACGGATGGGTAGCACTAAGGGGCACTGATAGGTACCACTGATAGATGGGACTGATGGGCACTGATAGGTGTCTCTGATAGGTGGCACTGATGGGCGGCACTGATGGGCACTGATGGGAACTGGTAGATGACTCTGATGGGCACGGATATGTGGCACTGGGGTGCAGCACTGTTGTTGAGGCAGATTGTGGGCACTGATAGGTGGCACTGTGGGTACTGATGGGTGGCACTATGGGCACTGATGGGTGGCACTGATGGGGGGCACTTTTTTAATACTTAGGTGGCACTGGCAGGGGGCAGGTGGGCACTGATGAGCTGGCCGTGGTCGGGACTGAAGTCCCTCTCACGGCCGCCGGTGATCAGCTTTTTTTTTTTTTCTCCTCGTGCTGTCAGTGCGAGGAGGAAAAATAGCCGATTACTGACTCTGTTGTGTCACATGATCAGCTGTCATTGGCTGACAGCTGCTCACGTGGTGAGTGGTCGTGATCGACCCTGTGCTCCGATCCGTGATCAGGTGAGTCTCATAGACTCGCTGATCACAGAGCGCACCGCGCGCGCCCCTCAGGGCAGGCCACTCATGCATGGGACGACGTCAATTCGGCTATAGCGCTGATCTCTAGTGGTTAAATAAACAGCAGGGGTACAAAATAGCCATTACAAAAAGGGAAGAAAATAAGCGGATATTTCAGAAGCAGCACCCTTTTGGGGAAGGGGAGGGGGTGGGTAGAGTGCTGCCCAACTGGTGAAAACTAACTCCCCCTCATCTGTTATCCCAATGATTAGGACTATGAAAGGGACAGTCTCTACAAGTGGGAAGTTGATAGTAGAAATCTTTGGGGCCTTTTACAGGGAATTATATAGTTCACGAGGACAGAGAGTGGAAGAAGACATGGGTGTCTTCTTGGAGAATGTGAAGCTCCCAACCCTTACTCAAGAAGAGAGGGAGGACTTGGAGACCCCTATAACTTTGGGTGAGTTACAGCAGGCTGTGGCCAGGATGGCCACCCAAAAATCTCCAGGACCAGATGATCTCCCGGTGGAGACATATAAACAATATAGCGAAATTTTACTACCAGAGTTGCTTAGGACTTTGAGGGGGGGCAACGTTCGAGGGGAGGTTTCCAGCCTCTATGATGGAGGCAATTATTATTGTGATACCCAAAGAAGGAAAGGACCCCCTGGACGTAGCCTTGTATAGGCCGATATCACTCCTGTGCTCAGACGTTACAGGATTCATTGCGGGACGATCAACCAGCATGAATATAAGAAGGGCGTTCCTGAATATCCAGACGCCATCAGTAAATAAGGAACCAAGAGTTATACTGTCTCTGGATATGACCAAAGCATTTGATAGCTTAGAGTGGGAGTATTTATGGGGTGTCTTGGAGAAGTATGGTTTTGGACCCTCGTTTATCGGATTGATTAAAATGATGTATAGAGCCTCTAGTGCAAAAGTAAAAATTAATAAGGAATATTCAGAAAAAATAGAAATGAGCAGAGGAACAAGACAGGGGTGCCCACTTTCCTCCCTACTCTTTGCAATTGCAATGGAGGCACAGTTAAAGAGGGATTCCACCAAAAAAAAAAAATATTAAAAGCCAGCAGCTATAAATACTACAGCTGCTGACTTTTAATAAATGGACACTCACCTGTCCCGGGTTCCAGCGATGCCGAGGCCGATCGATCGCTCGGCCCTCGGCTGCTGCCGCCACCACTCTAGGTGAGGGAATCAGGAAGTGAAGCGAATCGGCTTCACTTCCCGGTTCCCTACTGCGCATGCGCGACTCGCGCAGCGCAATAGAAAATCTCTGCGCTGTCACTGGGACCCGTGTGTGTCCCAGCAGACAGCGCGGCAGGGCAGGAAATGGCGTAGACTCCCACGGGAGTCTATGCCCAGAAGTGGGTGTAAATACCTGTCTTTGACAGGTATCTCCACCCCCCTCCCCCCTGAAAGGTGTCAATTGTGACACCGGAGGGGGGGAGGGATCCGATGAGCGGAGGTTCCACTTTAGGGTGGAATCCCGCTTTAAGGCGGCACTAATAGGCACAGATAACGTGGCAACGATAGGCACAGATAAGGCAGTACTGATGAGCACAGATAAAGCGGCACTGATGGGCAAAGATGGGCACAGATAAGATGGCACTGATGGGTGGCACGGATGGGTAGCACTAAGGGGCACTGATAGGTACCACTGATAGATGGGACTGATGGGCACTGATAGGTGTCTCTGATAGGTGGCACTGATGGGCGGCACTGATGGGCACTGATGGGAACTGGTAGATGACACTGATGGGCACGGATATGTGGCACTGGGGTGCAGCACTGTTGTTGAGGCAGATTGTGGGCACTGATAGGTGGCACTGTGGGTACTGATGGGTGGCACTATGGGCACTGATGGGTGGCACTGATGGGGGGCACTTTTTTAATACTTAGGTGGCACTGGCAGGGGGCAGGTGGGCACTGATGAGCTGGCCGTGGTCGGGACTGAAGTCCCTCTCACGGCCGCCGGTGATCAGCTTTTTTTTTTTTCTCCTCGTGCTGTCAGTGCGAGGAGGAAAAATAGCCGATTACTGACTCTGTTGTGTCACATGATCAGCTGTCATTGGCTGACAGCTGCTCACGTGGTGAGTGGTCGTGATCGACCCTGTGCTCCGATCCGTGATCAGGTGAGTCTCATAGACTCGCTGATCACAGAGCGCACCGCGCGCGCCCCTCAGGGCAGGCCACTCATGCATGGGACGACGTCAATTCGGCTATAGCGCTGATCTCTAGTGGTTAAATAAACAGCAGGGGTACAAAATAGCCATTACAAAAAGGGAAGAAAATAAGCGGATATTTCAGAAGCAGCACCCTTTTGGGGAAGGGGAGGGGGTGGGTAGAGTGCTGCCCAACTGGTGAAAACTAACTCCCCCTCATCTGTTATCCCAATGATTAGGACTATGAAAGGGACAGTCTCTACAAGTGGGAAGTTGATAGTAGAAATCTTTGGGGCCTTTTACAGGGAATTATATAGTTCACGAGGACAGAGAGTGGAAGAAGACATGGGTGTCTTCTTGGAGAATGTGAAGCTCCCAACCCTTACTCAAGAAGAGAGGGAGGACTTGGAGACCCCTATAACTTTGGGTGAGTTACAGCAGGCTGTGGCCAGGATGGCCACCCAAAAATCTCCAGGACCAGATGATCTCCCGGTGGAGACATATAAACAATATAGCAAAATTTTACTACCAGAGTTGCTTAGGACTTTGAGGGGGGGCAACGTTCGAGGGGAGGTTTCCAGCCTCTATGATGGAGGCAATTATTATTGTGATACCCAAAGAAGGAAAGGACCCCCTGGACGTAGCCTTGTATAGGCCGATATCACTCCTGTGCTCAGACGTTACAGGATTCATTGCGGGACGATCAACCAGCATGAATATAAGAAGGGCGTTCCTGAATATCCAGACGCCATCAGTAAATAAGGAACCAAGAGTTATACTGTCTCTGGATATGACCAAAGCATTTGATAGCTTAGAGTGGGAGTATTTATGGGGTGTCTTGGAGAAGTATGGTTTTGGACCCTCGTTTATCGGATTGATTAAAATGATGTATAGAGCCTCTAGTGCAAAAGTAAAAATTAATAAGGAATATTCAGAAAAAATAGAAATGAGCAGAGGAACAAGACAGGGGTGCCCACTTTCCTCCCTACTCTTTGCAATTGCAATGGAGCCGTTGGCAATTTCGCAGTTAGGTCAAATTCTGAGATAACAGGGTTTCAAAGGAAAGGGGGCGGGGAGGAGAGAATTGCATTATATGCGGATGATGTTCTCCTCCTTTTTCTAGGAGACACTGGTCAATCTCTCAAGAAGGCAATTAAATTAGTAGAAGACTTTGGTAGATTTACGGGTTTGACAATAAACTGGGGGAAGTCAGAGCTGCTCCAAGTTGACCCTCCAGGTGCTGTGACTGCGCTGGGGACACCGCAAATGGAGGTGGTAGACGCAATTAAATATCTTGCCATATATTTAACAACAGACCTTAACCAGTATATTAACAAAAACATAATTCCACTATTGGGTAAATTTAAACAGAGTTGTGATGCCTGGAGCCGGGTTCCTTTATCGGTGGCAGGCCAGTGCACCTTGATTAAGATGATATGGTTGCCACAATTGCTATACGTCCTGCACAATGCCCGGTTTGGATATGTAAAAAGTGGTTTAAGAAGTTTGAAACTCTTTTTGGGGAGCTGATTTGGAAAAGGGGGCACGCGAGGATCCGGCTCCAGGCACTACAGTTACCAACGGAAAGAGGGGGATTGGCGATACCCCACCCTAGGAATTATTACCTGGCGGCGCAGTTGCAGCACCTGGTGGGTTGTGATCACGAGCGGGGGGGGTAACTCAAGTGGCAGAATAATGCTGACAGGAGCTCTACACGGATCACTGGTGGATGTGCTGGAGGCAAATTCCTTTCAGTATAAGGACCCTGTAACAAATATGATGAGTAAAGTATGGAAAACAAATAAAAATGTTGATGGGATATACAGGACTGTCAGAGTATACACCCCTGTGGGATAATAAGAACTTACAGGAAGTATTATTGATCGGGAAGATTAATATATGGGAGAAAAAGGGCATAACTAGCTTGATTCAATTATACAATGGTAGAATTTTGAAAACATTCTCAGACCTAAAAAGGGAATATAATATACCGCAGCAGACATTCTATAGATATTTACAGCTCCGGCATGCCCTGGTAGCACAATTTGGCCTGCAGATACCTGAGTGGGATAAGACCTCCCTGCCTCAGAAGATATTTAAAATAGACAAGTCCAGGGGATTTATATCCACTATATACGATCTGATATGTAACGGCTCCGATATGGACCCTGACTCTTCTAATCAGAAGAGGAGATGGGAAGAGGATATAGGGGAAATCTCAGGGGAAAAGTGGAGGAGAATATTTGAGTTGGGACCAAGGATATCGGTCTCCCCGTCACAAAAAGTTTTGCATCTGATGCTGGTACATAGGGCTTATTTTACCCCTAAGAAGCTGTTCTCGTTTGGAAGGAGGGCGGACGCTAACTGCCCTAGATGTCAAGGATTTGGGGACCTCATACACATGATGTAGAGGTGCCCAAAGCTGTTTTCGATATTGGGAAGGAGTAGTTAAAACCATAAACAAGATTTTTGGGACGAAGTTGGATTTGGACCCCAAAATCTGTATACTAGGATATAGGAGGGCTCTGGGGGAATGGAAGAGTACCACACTAGCAGTTATATGTTGCTTATTTCAAGCACGAAAACTGATAGCACAGAAATGGCAGTCTGAGAGAGCACCTCTTCTGAGCGAATGGACCCAGGTTATTAGTGATCTAGTGTGGAAGGAGAAGACAGTATATATACGAAGGGGAAATCTTAAAGGGTTTGAGAAAATATGGAGACCCTGGTTGAATGAAATGGGGTACCCACTTGATTAAAAAGGGTAGAAGAGGAGAAGGTTAGGAGCATTGATAAAGGACAAGACAGACTAAAAACTGTAGTGTGAAACACCTAAAGTTAAAATAGGATGAGATAATAGCCGACTGGTAATAGAACATCAAATTAAAGAGGAACAAAGGCCTTGGGGGGGGGAGGGGAGGTGGGAGGAAGTGGGTGAAACATTTATGTATATAATAAAGTATGAGATAAAGTAAACTAGAAGATATTGAAGACAATAGGATAGTCATTTTTACTGTTATATGTTCTTATGCTGGTTTTGTATTATGGTGCTTTATATGAAAGAAGAAAATTTAAATAACGAGAAATAAAGTGAAAAAAAGATATGTCTCTTAAACGGTAAGAAATGTCACAAATGTAATAACTGTTTAGTGCTTTGTGTGTGTGGGGGGGTACTAATGGGGGATTTTTTTTTAATCCCAGAGTTCTGCTTTAAGGCTCACGGATGGTGGATCTGGTTTTACAACACTAAAGCCTTGTACACACGGTCGGAGAGTCTGTCGGAATGCGTCTTATCGGATCGTGTCGTCGGATAATCCGTCCGAATCTCCGTCCGACCCAAATTTACAACATGTTGGAAAGATTTACCGACCAACTGGGTCGGACAGACCTAATCCGATCATGTGTAGAGCATTTTCATCGGACCAAGTGCCACGCATGCTCACATTCAAATTCGGACACGGAAGCACTCGTTCAGGTAAAACTACTGCTCGTAAGCGATATAGCACATTCGTCACGCTGCAATGTTAAAAAATCATTCATCAAGCGCATTCTCTTGTTCTTTACAATGCTGCAAGAACCAACTTCTTTTGATGCTCATAGTCACACACACTTCTCCCGAATGGATTTCATTACTCTTTTTTAACCATTTCAGCAATACAATTTTAGTTTGCGTCACATCTACACAATGTTTGATTTTATTTTTTATTTTTGGGATGTTTTTTTTTGGGGGGGGGGGGATTCCCTAAAAATCTCCTTTAAAGACACTGCTCATTTCTCCTTATTTTATTTTATTTTTTTGGGGGGTGTAAACTTACAACAACATTATTGTATTTTTTATATTTTCTTTTTTAATCTACAGGAGGTTGTTTAGTGTTGGTACCCCTTGTTCTTTATTTCACTTTGTATTTTGGAAATGTACCTGCCTGTTCACAAATAAACTCTACTTTTGGAAGGAAAACACATTACACAAGTATTTCATCAAACAAAAATAAAATGTATTTTGTTTGCTCGAAAATAAAACTAGGAACGCAGCACTGGAGAAACTTCTTAACTTTGGTACAGCCTTTGGCCCCCAGGGCAGACATGACTAAATGAGATATAAAAAAATTGGTGGCCTGAGGAGTAGATATCTCAGGGAGAGAAGTCTGCTCCTGAAGTCCTAGACAGCAGGAAATTAAGATGCCATTTCTGTCCCCAGGATGTAGATCTTGAAGAGGCTGCATCTTCTGGCACACCAGACTCAACCCAGGCCATCAGTCTCTGGTCTTCCTTTGAGACTTCCCACCAGGCATCCTTCCAGGCTGTGGCTGGGCTCCTGTAGCTGGGGCAGGAGGAGAAGGAGGGCCTTGGTCAACCTCCTGGCTGCCACTTACCACAGCCTCCCCCGACTGAGGTCTTCCTGTGTATGAAAAGGGGACATAGTTTTAGTTTTTTGATCATCAATCACAATATTTTGTGCTCCTGGCTTTTGCTAATTGAATGTTACCAAATAGAACAGACTATCATTCTGACACCAGCATTTTTCTTTCCCGTCCCAATCATTTTTGGTCACTAGTGTCTATTGAGATGTAAACCACTTGGAGAAATCTCAACTTACTGATCAATAAGAACATCTAGTTAACATCATTAAATGTAACACAAGAAATATCTTCAACAATGCAATACCTGTCACAAGCTGGGCCCCACCACATGGTGTTGCCTGGAAGGCCCAGGTTGTACATCAGAAGCCTCAGCTGGGGGTGTAGGGTGCCTTGGAGGAAGCCTGGAGAGTGGTGGCCTGAGTGGTGGCCTGGATACCCCTTGGTCTACCAGAAAATGCAGCCTGTCAAAGTGCACCATCCTGGGGTAATAAACAGCATCTGGATCTCCTGCTCTCAAGGACTCCAGGTGCTTCTTTCTCTCCCTGAAATATGTAAGCTTCATGGCCACAATTTTGCGATTCAGATATGTCATGTCTGCCGTGGGGACCCTGATCTGCACCAAAGCAAGCAGTTTCTCCAGTGCTGCATTCCTCTTTGATCTGTCATTATAAAACTTGTTGTGGAACTGCCACAGGCAGGGCATTTCCATGTATAGCTCGAGGAATAGCCCCATAAAGTTGGCATTGTTGAATGGGTCCATTTTGTCTGCAAGACACAACACAAGACAAACCCTCAAATACTAATAATGCAATTAAAATCCTTCCTAATCTTGTCCCAACAGCGGCCTAGATACAAGCAGTCTAGTCTAGTGAAGCACAAAGTTAAAAATGTTACCTTCGTTTCCACATTTGCAGCGTCCGTGACTCACACTCTCCTCCCAGATCGTACGGACGATACACATGTGTGGCGCTTTATATACAGTGAGCATGCGTGAAACTCCGCCCGCCCCTGACGTTCTTTCCAGACTATTCCCCGCCCCTTCGCTTCCCGCGCAGTGGGGAGAGCACATGGCGGAGAGAACACAGGTGCGCAATAATAGTCCCACTAACGAGGAGGAGGGTGAGGAAAGCCCGGAGCCTGAAACGTCCCGATCCAGGAAGACAAGATTTAAGGCCTCAAATATGTCTTTTGGAGAGATGTTGGAGATGGTCGACATATTGAACACCGACTATGATGGGAAGTATGGACCTTACCCAAACCCAAATATCAGAAAGGCCAAGATCATGAATAAAGTTGTGAAGAGTCTTCTGAAGAATTTTGGGGTACGCCGATCCAAGGATCAACTGAGAAAACACTGGTCAGACCTGAAACTGAGGGAGCACCATCAGTACAGAAGGATCAAGTGTGTTCTTCAAAAAAGTAAGTAGTTGTCGTGTGTTCATATGATTATTCTTGCTTGCATACATGCTCCATGTGCTTTGATTTCATGTTGTGCATTTTAAAATGGCCACTTTCAAGGTCATGGTTTCGTTCGTTCGTATGAAACATCGCAGGGAAGTATTCCAGCTTACCAAAGTGGCCCCAATAATGTTCTCACCTTGTAACTCGGCCCAAAAACACAATTGTACAACACTTCCAAGCAATGTTTCATATACCTATTTCTGCCCTCTCTGTGCTAATTAATCTTTGTTTACATTCTCATAGGGGAGAGAAGACTCGGCAAGTATGAGGACACCAGGGACCATGAGGACACCAGGGACACCAGGGACCACACCCCTCTCAAAGAAGGGCAACTTCCAAAAGAAGAAACAGAGGAGCAGGAGCAGGAGCAGGAGGAGGAGGAGGAAGAAGGAGAGATTGTGGAGGTTGGCCAAATTGTCACCACAACAGGTGAGTGTCGGAGAACACAGCTTCCGGTAAGCTCATCAATGTATATCACCATATTTGGATTACATGGTGTGTTTTTATTTTATTTTTCTAGGTGATGTGGAGGAAGATTCCCGTTTTACCAGTGAAAGTGCCCAGATCTTGATCGGGGAGATAATGGGGTGCAATAGGGATTTGGAAATTCTACAACAAAACATCAATGATGTTAAAAATAAAATGAAGAGCATCATTGATGTTTTGGGGAGAGTGTGAAAACGAAAAAACTAGATAGGGTTTTATTTTTGCTTTTTAAAATAAAAATGTTGTATTTTGCATAATTCCAAATTTGGAAGATGTACAGAGTGTGTAAACATGCGCTATCTCCCATCATGGGGGATCAATGTACGCGTTTTGTGTCTGAGATGAAGGGGTTGCAGCCCCAAAGCATGTACATTGATCCCCCATGATGGGAGATAGCACATGTTGACACACTGTGTGCATCTGCCAAATTTGTATTTTTCAGGGGTGACACCCCATGTGATGAAGGCAATATCAGCCCAGTTTGTACATACTCATGTCTGATATTGTCTTCACTTTTCCAAGTTGAACTTTGTAAGTTCCTGTGTTCTGTATTTTACGGTTTGATACATGCCTGTTTACACAAAAAAACAAGTAAAAAATAAATCTGATTAAACTCGGTTTTGGATACCCAAAATATCTTGGTTTGTTGTAAAAAAACCTTTACTAAACGCACATATGAATGTGCTTGTATTAAAAAGTTGAATTCTCAACAATGTGTGGCTTCCTTTTTCATTGGGCTTAAAATGCATTTGTAGTCAAATTTGAGTTTGTGCTGAGAAGGAGTGCGATTTACTAAAGGCAACTCCACTTTGCACTCCAAGTGCAATTTCAGGTGTACTTTTGCAGTGCACTTGTAGTGCATAGTGGATGTGCCTTTAGTAAAAAAACACCCACAGTGAGGTGTAAATTTGGATCACAATCATGCCATTTTCCTGCCATGGTGCTGAAAATGAGCATGATTTAGATCAGTAATGCACTACATACATTAGTGCATTAGAAGGTGTGTGTGTAGCAGACCCACAACATAATAAGATTATCTGAAGAAGAGACTGTCCCCTCATCTCACTCTGAACTTGGGTTTGCACTGTTGCTGAAAAAGGCACAACTTGACGAAAAATGGCAAAGTGGGAGGCCACAGTCTGCCATTCCTGTGGCGTTGAAGGACACTGTAGTGACACAAGAAAAAAAAAAGGAATTTGACAAATCAACATTGCATGCAGATTAGACACCCACATTTTTGGTCAAAATTAGTATACATTTTTTTTAAATGAGTATTTAAAGCCTAAAGTATAAGGTCCCCCTATGAGAGTCCTAACCCCCCCCCATCTGATGGGCCCTTGCTAAAAAATGAGGGGGGGATGTTTAGGAGAGGTAACCCTCTCCACTTGATTGAGAGCTGAATGCCTAAATAATGTTTGATACTTTGTGAAGCCCCTCCTTAGTTACACTATTGGCAGCCCACCGGACAGGTAAGAAGTGTCATAATAACAAAATGGAAGGACATTTTGACATTCTGCTATTACATAGCAAGAAAATTAATGTGTTTAAAACAAAAAACTAGCATTTGAAAGTATTGAGGCCCTTACACTACATGCTTAGGTGAATTCATCCAGAAATGTGCTCATCAAAAAGGTAGATATAGTGTGTATTGGGTTTGGTAAAGTCATCAGATAGAGGATTGCTATCAGATGAGCTAGCAGTTGGGGGGAGGGGGGTTACTAATGAGTTTGGCACAACCCCAAAAATTAAAAAAATGTCACTCTGCATAAATTGAAGCACACACATCACATTTGTAGACATTATAGGGGGTGTTTAGGGAAAAGCAATACTATGAAGCTGACAAAAGACATTGGTAAGTGACTAGACAATAGTTTTATGGGTCAAGAAGAGCATGGTGGGGAAGTTAGTGAGGCAAATATGCATGAGGACAAAGGGGCAGAGCATATGAATTAGAGCATATTGCAATGATGGTAATTAGGGAATGAGGAAAGAAATGCAAGACATTAGCAATCATGAAATACATAGAATGTGATGTTTAACCACCTAAGGACTGCCTTATTGCCATTGTACGTCATCGCAATGGCATGTACAGGCACAAGCACGTACATGTACGTGCGTGCCTTCCAGCGGGTGGGGGGTCCAATCGGACCCCCTCCCGCTGGATACGGCGGTCCATTTCGCTTCAGGAGCGATCCGGGATGAGGGGATGGCCGTTGGTTTCTGGCCATCCCCTCTCGATCACTCCTGGCGAATGAGAAGCTTCCTCCCACTGTGTATTGTATAAACAGGCAGGGAGGAAGTGATGTCATTCTCCTCGGGCGGTCTTTTTGACCGGACTACGAGGAGAAGACAGAAAGTAAGTGTGCACCAAACACTACACTGACATGTAGGCACACACAGGCACACAAACCCCCCCCCCCCCCCGTCACAGTGTCACTGATTGCAGTGATCATTTATTTACTGATCACTGCATTCAGTGTCAGTTGTAAAAGTAAAAAGTGTCAGGGCAGTTAGTGTTAGGTCCAGGGTAGCCCCCTACCACCCCCAATAAAGGTTTAACCCCCTGATTGCCCCTAGAGTTAACCCTTTCACCCCCTTTTGCCAGTGTCACTAAGCGATCATTTTTCTGATCACTGCATTAGTGTCGCTAGTGTCGCTAGGTAGCTAGTTATTTTTTTAGGTTCACTGCCAGGTTTTTATAGCGCTAGGTACCCCGATATACTACCCAATAATGGTTTTAACCCCCTGATTGCCCCTAGTTAACCCTTTCACCCCCTTTTGCCAGTGTCACTAAGCGATCATTTTTCTGATGGCTACATTAGTGTCGCTAGGTAGCTAGTTATTTTTTTAGGTTCCCCCGCCAGGTTTTTATAGCGCTAGGTACCCCAATATACTACCCAATAATGGTTTTAACCCCCTGATTGCCCCTAGTTAACCCTTTCACCCCCTTTTGCCAGTATCACTAAGGCCTCATGCACACGAGACGCAGTTAAACGCGCGTTCAGATGCAGTTGGACAGTTTTTTCAACTGCCCCTGAACTCATTAAGGCCTCATGCACACGGACGTTTTTACAGCCGCTTTTTTGAGCTTTTTTTGCAGCTTAAAAACGGCTGTCCATGTTAGTCTATGGCTTCATGCCCACCTAGACGTTTTTGAGCTGCAAATGGCATAGGCGTTTTTAAGCTGTAAAAAAACCCAGAACCAGTGCGTTCCGTGGCGTGGAGCTAGAGCTGTAAAAACGCGAATCGCGGGAAAACGCGCAAAACGCGCACAAACGCGCAAAAACGCGCATAAACGCGCAACATATTTTCTTTGTTTTCTGAGTCCTATAGCCAAGAGATGTGTTTCTTAAAAAAAGCTACTTAACGCTAACGCTAAAAAACGCGCAAAAACGCCAATGCAAAACGCGGTAAAAATCACGTTTTTAACAACAATTTTTCCAGGCATCGGAGCTAGCTTTGCAGCCAGTTTTTTAAAACGTCCGTGTGCATGAGCACTCAATGTTATCCTATGTGTCCATGCACACAGTCTCGTTTTTTTCCGTTTTTATGCAGTTGCGTTTAGTCTCGTTTTTCCAGAAGCAAAAAAATGCGTTCAGAAACAAAAATTTCCACGTTTCAGACGCAAAACGCGGCAAAACGCGGTAAAACGCGGCAAAACGCCGCTACCGCGTTTAGCCGCGTTTGCGTTTATATGCGTTTTTAAAGGTGACCTTTTTTTTTACATTAAAAATCTCAAAAATGATTGCAAATGATGAAAAACCATTAGAAAAATATTTTAAACAATTGCAATTGCAAGTGGACAATCCACAACTTGTGGCAAGTGACATGGCAGGTGACAAGTGACGTGGCAAGTGGACAATCCACAACTTGTGGCAAGTGACATGGCAGGTGGCAAGTGATGTGGCAAGTGGACAATCCACAACTTGTGGCAAGTGACGTGGCAGGTGAAGTGGCAAGTGACGTGGAAAGTGGACAATCCACAACTTGTGGCAGGTGACGTGGCAAGTGACCTGGCAGGTGACGTGGCAAGTGACCTGGCAGGTGACGCGGCAAGTGACCTGGCAGGTGACGCGGCAAGTGGAAAATCAACAACTTGTGGCAGGTGACTGGCATGTGACGTGGCAAGTGGACAATCCATAACTTGTGGCAGGTGACGTGGCAAGTGACGTGGCAAGTGGACAATCCACTTGTGGCAGGGGACGTGGCAAGTGACGTGGCAAGTGGACAATCCACTTGTGGCAGGGGATGTGGCAAGTGACGTGGCGAGTGGACAATCCACAACTTGTGTCAGGTGACGTGGCAAGTGGACAATCCACAACTTGTGGCAGGTGATGTGGCAAGTGATGTGGCAAGTGGACAATCCACTTGTGGCAGGTGACGTGGCAGGGGACGTGGCAAGGGACGTGGCAAGTGGACAATCCACAACTTGTGGCAGGTGATGTGGCAAGTGATGTGGCAAGTGGACAATCCACTTGTGGCAGGTGACGTGGCAGGGGACGTGGCAAGTGGACAATCCACAACTTGTGGCAGGTGACGTGGCAGGTGATGTGGCAAGTGATGTGGCAGGTGATGTGACAAGTGGACAATCCACATCTTGTGGCAAGTAACGTGTCAGGTGACGTGGCAAGTGACGTGGCAAGTGGAAAATCCAAAACTTGTGGCAGGTGACGTGGCAAGTGACGTGGCAGGTGACGTGGCAAGTGGACAATCCACATCTCGTGGCAAGTGACGTGGCAGGTGATGTGGCAAGTGACGTGGCAAGTGGACAATTCACAACTTGTGGCAGGTGACGTGGCAGGTGATGTGGCAAGTGATGTGGCAGGTGATGTGACAAGTGGACAATCCACATCTTGTGGCAAGTTACGTGGCATCTGACGTGGCAAGTGACGTGGCAAGTGACGTGGCAAGTGGACAATCCAAAACTTGTGGCAGGTGACGTGGCAAGTGACGTGACAGGTGACGTGGCAAGTGACGTGGCAAGTGGACAATCCACAGCTTGTGGCAAGTGACATGGCAGGTGGCAAGTGATGTGGAAAGTGGACAATCCACAACTTGTGACAGGTGACGTGGCAAGTGATGTGGCAGGTGATGTGGCAAGTCACGTGGCAAGTGGAAATCCACAACTTGTTGCAGGTGATGTGGCTGGTGACGTGGCAAGTGGAGAATCCACAACTTGTGGCAGGTGGCATGGCAGGTGATGTGGCAAGTGACGTGGCAAGTGGACAATCCACAACTTGTGGCAGGTGATGTGGCAAGTGACGTGGTAGGTGATGTGGACAATCCCCAACTTGTGGCAGGTGACGTGGCAGGTGATGTGGCAAGTGATGTGGCAGGTGATGTGACAAGTGGACAATCCACATCTTGTGGCAAGTAACGTGTCAGGTGACGTGGCAAGTGACGTGGCAAGTGGAAAATCCAAAACTTGTGGCAGGTGACGTGGCAAGTGACGTGGCAGGTGACGTGGCAAGTGGACAATCCACATCTCGTGGCAAGTGACGTGGCAGGTGATGTGGCAAGTGACGTGGCAAGTGGACAATTCACAACTTGTGGCAGGTGACGTGGCAGGTGATGTGGCAAGTGATGTGGCAGGTGATGTGACAAGTGGACAATCCACATCTTGTGGCAAGTTACGTGGCATCTGACGTGGCAAGTGACGTGGCAAGTGGACAATCCAAAACTTGTGGCAGGTGACGTGGCAAGTGACGTGACAGGTGACGTGGCAAGTGACGTGGCAAGTGGACAATCCACAGCTTGTGGCAAGTGACATGGCAGGTGGCAAGTGATGTGGAAAGTGGACAATCCACAACTTGTGACAGGTGACGTGGCAAGTGATGTGGCAGGTGATGTGGCAAGTCACGTGGCAAGTGGAAATCCACAACTTGTTGCAGGTGATGTGGCTGGTGACGTGGCAAGTGGACAATCCACAACTTGTGGCAGGTGGCATGGCAGGTGATGTGGCAAGTGACGTGGCAAGTGGACAATCCACAACTTGTGGCAGGTGATGTGGCAAGTGACGTGGTAGGTGATGTGGACAATCCCCAACTTGTGGCAGGTGACGTGGCAAGTGACGTGGCAAGTGGACAATCCACAACTTGTGGCAGGTGATGTGGCAGGTGACGTGGCAAGTGGACAATCCACAACTTGTGGTAGGTGACGTGGCAAGTGAAGTGGCAGGTGATGTGGCAAGTGACGTGGCAAGTAGACAATCCACAACTTGTGGCAGGTGATGTGGCAAGTGACGTGGCAGGTGATGTGGCAAGTCACGTGGCAAGTGGACAATCCACAACTTGTGGCAGGTGATGTGGCTGGTGACGTGGCAAGTGGACAATCCACAACTTGTGGCAGGTGGCATGGCAGGTGACATGGAAAGTGGACAATCCACATCTTGTGGCAAGTGACGTGGCAGGTGATGTGGCAAGTGACGTGGCAAGTGGACAATCCACAACTTGTAGCAGGTGATGTGGCAAGTGACGTGGCAGGTGATGTGGACAATCCCCAACTTGTGGCAGGTGACGTGGCAAGTGACGTGGCAAGTGGACAATCCACAACTTGTGGCAGGTGACGTGGCAGGTGACGTGGCAAGTGGACAATCCACAACTTGTGGCAGGTGACGTGGCAAGTGAGGTGGCAGGTGATGTGGCAAGTGACGTGGCAAGTAGACAATCCACAACTTGTGGCAGGTGATGTGGCAAGTCACGTGGCAAGTGGACAATCCACAACTTGTGGCAGGTGATGTGGCTGGTGACGTGGCAAGTGGACAATCCACAGCTTGTGGCAGGTGGCATGGCAGATGACGTGGAAAGTGGACAATCCACATCTCGTGGCAAGTGACGTGGCAGGTGATGTGGCAAGTGACGTGGCAAGTGGACAATCCACAACTTGTGGCAGGTGATGTGGCAAGTGGACAATCCCCAACTTGTGGCAAGTGACGTGGCAAGTGACGTGGCAAGTGGACAATCCAAAACTTGTGGCAGGTGACGTGGAAAGTGACGTGGCAGGTGATGTGGCAAGTGACGTGGCAAGTAGACAATCCACAACTTGTGGCAAGTGACGTGGCAGGGGATGTGGCAAGTCACGTGGCAAGTGGACAATCCACAACTTGTGGCAGGTGATGTGGCTGGTGACGTGGCAAGTGGACAATCCACAACTTGTGGCAGGTGGCATGGCAGGTGACATGGAAAGTGGACAATCCACATCTTGTGGCAAGTGACGTGGCAGGTGATGTGGCAAGTGACGTGGCAAGTGGACAATCCACAACTTGTGGCAGGTGATGTGGCAAGTGACGTGGCAGGTGATGTGGACAATCCCCAACTTGTGGCAGGTGACGTGGCAAGTGACGTGGCAAGTGGACAATCCACAACTTGTGGCAGGTGACGTGGCAAGTGGACAATCCACAACTTGTGGCAGGTGACGTGGCAAGTGGACAATCCACAACTTGTGGCAGGTGACGTGGCAAGTGACGTGGCAGGTGATGTGGCAAGTGACGTGGCAAGTAGACAATCCACAACTTGTGGCAGGTGATGTGGCAAGTGACGTGGCAGGTGATGTGGCAAGTCACGTGGCAAGTGGACAATCCACAACTTGTGGCAGGTGATGTGGCTGGTGACGTGGCAAGTGGACAATCCACAGCTTGTGGCAGGTGGCATGGCAGATGATGTGGAAAGTGGACAATCCACATCTCGTGGCAAGTGACGTGGCAGGTGATGTGGCAAGTGACGTGGCAAGTGGACAATCCACAACTTGTGGCAGGTGATGTGGCAAGTGGACAATCCCCAACTTGTGGCAAGTGACGTGGCAAGTGACGTGGCAAGTAGACAATCCAAAACTTGTGGCAGGTGACGTGGCAAGTGACGTGGCAGGTGATGTGGCAAGTCACGTGGCAAGTGGACAATCCACAACTTGTGGCAGGTGACGTGGCAAGTGACGTGGCAGGTGATGTGGCAAGTGACGTGGCAAGTAGACAATCCACAACTTGTGGCAGGTGATGTGGCAAGTGACGTGGCAGGTGATGTGGCAAGTCACGTGGCAAGTGGACAATCCACAACTTGTGGCAGGCGATGTGGCTGGTGACATGGCAAGTGGACAATCCACAGCTTGTGGCAGGTGGCATGGCAGATGACGTGGAAAGTGGACAATCCACATCTCGTGGCAAGTGACGTGGCAGGTGATGTGGCAAGTGACGTGGCAAGTGGACAATCCACAACTTGTGGCAGGTGATGTGGCAAGTGGACAATCCCCAACTTGTGGCAAGTGACGTGGCAAGTGATGTGGCAAGTGGACAATCCAAAACTTGTGGCAGGTGACGTGGCAAGTGACGTGGCAGGTGATGTGGCAAGTCACGTGGCAAGTGGACAATCCACAACTTGTGGCAGGTGACGTGGCAGTTGGACAATCCACAACTTGTGGCAGATGACATGGCAAGTGACGTGGCAGGTGATGTGGCAAGTGGACAATCCACAACTTGTGGCAGGTGCCGTGGCAAGTGACACGCTAAATACAAGTACACTGCAGCTCTCACAGCTGCTGCTACTCACTCTGGTCTCACAAAATTGCTGAAATAGTTAATTTTTGAGCTGGGGAGGGTCTATGATGTTAGCTTAACTAAACGCTTCTAGACGCAAACGCGGTAAAACGCGGTAAAACGCCGCTAAATCGCGGTAAAAATCGCGGCAAAACGCGCGTTTCTAAACGCCGGTTTCAACATGTGTCCAGCAGCGTTTGCATCTGCGTCTCGTGTGCATGAAGCCTAAGCGATCGTTTTTCTGATCGCTGCATTAGTGTCACTGATGTCGCTAGGTAGCTAGTTATTTTTTTAGGTTCACCGCCAGGTTTTTATAGCGCTAGGTACCCCAATATACTACCCAATAATGGTTTTAACCCCCTGATTGCCCCTAGTTAACCCTTTCACCCCCTTTTGCCAGTGTCACTAAGCGATAATTTTTCTGATCGCTGTATTAGTGTCACTAGTGTCGCTAGGTAGCTAGCTATTTTTTTAGGTTCACCGCCAGGTTTTTATAGCGCTAGGTACCCCCATATACTACCCAATAATGGTTTTAACCCCCTGATTGCCCCTAGTTAACCCTTTCACCAGCGATCACAGTATAAGTGTCACTGGTGACGTTGGTTAGCCAGTTAGTTATTTAGGTTCCCGTCAGGTTTTTATATAGCACCAGGGACCCCCATATACTACCTAATAAAAATTTGAACCCCCTGATTGCCCCTAGTTAACCCTTTCACCGGTGATCACCGTATAAGTGTTATGGGTGACTCTGGTTAGTTTGCTTTTTATAGCATCAGGGCACCCACCATTTATTACCCAATAAAGGTTTAACCCCCCTGATCACCCGGCGGGTTATATCAATTAGGTTTTAGGGTCAGGGTCTGCGTCACCCCAGGCAGCGCTAGGTTAGTGCCAGTACCGCTAACACCCACACGCAAAGCATAAACCTCCCGTAGTGGTATAGAATCTGAACAGATCAATATCTGATCTGATCAGATCTATACTAGCATCCCCAGCAGTTTAGGGTTCCAAAAAAACGCATTGTTAGCGGGATCAGCCCAGATGCCTGCTGGCACCTGCGTTTTGCCCCTCTGCCCAGCCCACCCAAGTACAGTATCGATCGATCACTGTCACTTACAAAACACTAAACACATAACTGCAGTGATCGCAGAGTCAGGCCTGATCCCTAATCGCTAACAGTTTTTTTGGTAGCATTTTATATTTAAATCCGGAAGGCAGTGCTTGGTTTTCTGGGTCCCGTACGTGGCTAGGCTCCCAAAAAGTCCCCCACATGTGGTATCCCCGTACTCGGGAGTGGCAGGAGATTTTATTTTGGGGTGTAATTTGACTTATGCCCATAGCATGTGTGAGCAATATATGATTTAATGACAACATTGTGCAAAAAAAAAAAAAATTAAATTCCTGCAACTTGTGGCAAAATATAAAATATTTCATGGACTCAACATGCCTCTCAGTAAATAGCTTGGGGTGTCTACTTTCCAAAATGGGGTCATTTGGGGGGTTTTGTGCTATTTTGGCATTTTATGGCCTTCGAAACTGTGATAGGTAGTGAGGAGTGAAATCAAAAATTTGCACCCTTAGAAACCCTGAAGGCAGTGGTTTTCGGGGTGCCGTACGCAGCTAGACTCCCAAAAAGTCCCACATATGTGGTATCCTCGTACTCAGGAGAAGCAGCAGAATATATTTTGGGGTGCAATTCCACATATAACTATGGCAAGTGTGAGTAATATATCATTTAGTGACAACTTTTTGTAAACTTTTTTTTTTTTTTGTGTCATTATTCAATCACTTGAGATAAAAAAAAATATTCAATGGGCTCAACATGCCTCTCCACAACTTCCTTGGGGTGTCTACTTTCAAAAATGGGGTCATTTGGGGGGGGGGGGTTTGTACTGCCCTGCCATTTTAGCACCTCAAGAAATGAGATAGGCAGTCGTAAATTAAAAGCTGTGTAAATTCCAGAAAATGTACTCTAGATTGTAGACGCTATAACTTTTGCGCAAACCAATAAATATACGCTTATTGACATTTTTTTTACTAAAGACATGTGGCTGAATAAATTTTGCCCTAAATGTATGACTAAAATTGAGTTTATTCGATTTTTCTTATAACAAAATGTAGAAAATATCATTTTTTCTCAAAATTTTCGGTCTTTTTCCATTTATATCGCAAAAAATAAAAATCGCAGAGGCAATCAAATACCATCAAAAGAAAGCTCTATTTGTGGGAAGAAAAGGACGCAAATTTCGTTTGGGTACAACATTGCATGACCGCGCAATTACCAGTTAAAGCAGTGCAGTGCGAAATTGTAAAAAGACCTCTGGTCCTCAGGCTGTTAATTGGTCCGGGGCTGAAGTGGTTAAGGATAAAACTTAGCAGAATATAGTCCTTCTGCAGGAGCTGAATGATGGCAGAACAGGTCTCTGGAATAATGATCCCCAGAGCCCGGGGGGAGATGCCTGTAGAGAACTTGAGGTCCTGAAGGCTTCTCCCTGTCGCCAAGTAGCGCAACGTGGTGATGAGCCTCTGCTCCGGAGTGATGGCTTGCTGCATGCAGGTATCCTGCCTGGTGATATAAGGGGACAGCAAAGCCAGCAGACAGTGAAAAACTGGGTCCGTCATCCTGAGAATAATCCAGAAATGATCAGGATTATTCTTGCGGATCTCACAGAGCAAAGGCATGTGGGAGAACTGGTGACGCTGGCGCAACCAATTCTTGGTCGTCCAAACATGTTTCGTCTACGTACTCATCGTACAGTTTGTGCTGTGCAGGGGTTCTTACTTTGACTTTGACACAAGCCCTTTGGCTTGTGTCAAAGTCAAAGTAAGAACCCCTGCACAGCACAAACTGTACGATGAGTACGTAGACGAAACATGTTTGGAAAACGGTTGGCTGGTCAGAACGGACACCAGAAAGCAACGCTAAACAGCAAGGCCTGAAAGGACGACCTGAATAGCAGAAGCAAGCAGACAATAAAAAATGCCTTTCAAAGCGTACTATACCAAGATAGAGTCCACAATGAGAAGCAAATACTTAATGACTGCACGCACTGATTATCAGATACGCAAAGACAAGCAGAAACTGAAGAGCAGTAGCAATCTGAATCACTAATCTGAAAAGCGTGAATCGTCTTTCACCAAACTTCTACTAAAACACGAGATCAGCAGAAGGAGCCCAAAGGATGCTGGACGTGGAGCTGAACTTCCTTTTTCTAGTACACGGCTTACGTCACCGCGTTCTTGGCAACCGCGAAATCAGACAACTTGGCCCGACCGTGTGTATACAACAGTTTCGGACACAATCCGTTGGACTAAATCCGACAGGCAAAATCCGACGGATTTGGTTGCCAAAATCTCCGACCGTGTGTACGTGGGCTAAGCGCAGTATTGATATTTTGGCTTAAGGCTTTATATTCACACACTTCTGGTGAGTGCATAATTGAGCTGTATTTAGACAATCAGAGCACATATTGGACATTTTTTCCTATATATATCTATTTTGGGACTATATCACGTTTTTTTAATTTATTTGGACTATTTAACTATTTTTTGTTTCTTAATTAATATATGATATAGCGCTGCACATACAGAGTTTTACATGCTCTATGGGAGTTGTATGTTCGCCTTTATGTGCTAGCAGCTGTTTTTTCTCATTTGTTTATAGCGCTCACTTTACACACCATTGTTAGGATGACGGGTAGCCAAGCTTAGCAGGGACTAGCTGTGATGTGATTATATTATTCAGCAGGTGAGGCCGGCCGACATCTATAGTACTCAGTCCTGTGCAGGGACAAGGTCAGAACAGAGCGCCTGTTTCTGGAACTGCAATAAACAAAACAGCTTTGCATGTTATGGCTGTGGAACAACAAGTAACATATCGGCTTACTTGCTGGTCTGTAGGACTATAAGGAACAGCTTAGTAGCAGTTTTATTGCTTTAATCTCTGACAGTTGTAATCTGTTTTTGCATTCCTATTCACTTGTATGGGGAGAAAATCAGTTGTGAACAAATGTTTGTTGACACCGGTCCTAATTATCACCAGAGTGACCTATATTTTCCCGAGACCGGCACATTATGGAGGAGATTCTTACAATATTGGTGTCCCTCCATAGAACGAATCCTATGAATAAAGTACAAGTCGCAGCCCAGCCTCACCCTGTGTAGGAGGAAGTGACCCTCCCAACTGCATTCTTCTCCGGTGTCAGTGAACTTCAGTTTCATTTCTCTCTTCTACTGTCAGCGATGGCGTCTGCTAACCTGAGAGCTGAGTTGGAATGTTCCCTCTGTCTGAACATTTATACAGATCCTGTGAACCTGAGATGTGGACACAACTTCTGCCGGGTCTGTATTGATCGTGTGCTGGATACACACGGGGGGTCTGGAGGATATTCCTGTCCTGACTGCAGAGAGACATTTCCGGCTCGGCCTGCACTGCAGAGGAACATAACACTACGTAACATAGTGGGGAATTTCCTGTCTGCTCAGCCACTTCAGGAGGAGTCCGGGGTCTTCTGTACTTACTGTGTGGACTCTCCTGTATCTGCTGTTAGATCCTGTCTGCACTGTGAGGTTTCTCTGTGTGATAAACACCTGAGAGTCCACAAAAAGTCCCCAGAACACGTCTTATGTGACCCCACCTTGTCCATGGAGAGCAGGAAATGCTCCGTCCATAAGAAGATCCTGGAGTATTACTGCACTGAGGATGATACCTGTATCTGTAAATTTTGTGTGACTGGAAAGCATAAAGGACATGAGATGGAGTTACTGGATGAGGCTTCTGAGAAGAAGAAGGAGACACTGATGAATGTTCTGCAGAAACTTCTGACAAAGAGAGAGAAGACGGAGGAAAGAGTCCAGAGACTGCAGGAACACAGGAGGAAAGTAGAAGAAGAAGCAGCTGGTGACACCGAGAGAGTCACTGTCCTGTTTAGAGATCTCAGGAGACGTCTGGAAGACCTGGAGAAGAGAGTCCTGAGGGAAATCTCCAGGAGGGCAGAGCGGATCTCCTTCTCCATCCGGGATCTGGAAATAAAGAAGGAGGAGCTGTCCAGGAAGTTGCGTCACATTGAGGAGCTGTGTAACGTGACGGATCCACTAACTGTCTTACAAGAATCAGACACAGGTGACTTGTGTGATACTGAGGATGGAGATAATGAGGACAGAGAGAGACATGAGAAGCTCCTCCATGATGGAGGGGGTCTGGGTGTGGCTGGGATATCACACACATTACACACATTATCTGATATAATAGAGGTAAATGTATCCTCCTATATGCAGGGAGCTGCAGACATATTACTGGATGTAAATACAGCTCATAATATTCTCCATATATCAGATGACAGGAAAACTGTATCCAGGTCACATAGAAAACAGAATCGTCCAGAAACACCAGAGAGATTTCAGGATTCTTCTCAGGTGTTGAGCAGTCGGAGTTTCTCCTCAGGGAGACATTACTGGGAAGTGGATGTCGGGGGATCAGATGGATGGATAGTCGGGATGTGTTACCCCAGTATAGATAGGAGAGGAGGGCAGTCAGTGATTGGAAATAATAAGAAGTCCTGGGGTTTGTACAGGAATGGTGATCAGTATGGGGTGAGACATGACATTAAAGAGCTCCTCTTACCCCCCAATATCTCCAGTAACAGAGTCAGGATATATCTGGATTATGAGGTCGGACGGATCTCCTTTTATGATCTGTGTGACCCGATCCGACATCTCCACACCTTCATCACCACCTTCACTGAGCCCCTCCATGCTGGGATATGTGTATGGAGAGGTTGTATAAAGATATGTGGGGGGAGGGGAAGGAGTCCTGAGCACTCGGTGGGTGTAATACAATGAGGTTGGCACTGGAGTGGAGGGATTTTGGCACATCACATTATTTGGATAAACAATTGTTTTAGCTTCACTAATGAACTTCCATTCATATGACTTCATACTTAAAGGGATTTGCACTTATTTCTTGCTCTGAGATCTGATGTGATTGTTTTCCATTTTTATTCTTACTATGATGATTGTCATTTTTTATACTTACTTAGTTTCATAGTATTAGAGGGATAGAGCCCCTATTATATGTTATTAGTCCCGCAGGGTTTTCTATGATAAATATATTTCTATGAGACGTCTCCATCCCTCCCTCTCAGGTCACTGTGATTGGCTGGAATATCTCTAATTATAGCGAGGGGTGGGGATTCACCAGTAACAAGACTTTGTGGTGCAATTTGCGTCCATACAAAATAAATGAGTGGAAATCGCACTGCAAAAATGCGGTGTGATTCCTGTGTGAATCGCATGCAGTTTGCCGCACTGCCCCTGTGTGACCCCAGGCTGAAATCACTATGACAAGCTCGGCTTCACACAGGAATGGTGGGGAAACCGCATGCGATTTGGACAGAAATTGTACCGCATTCCAGTTCAAATTGCATGTGATTCTGTGCAGTGCGATTTGCACCCATTTATTTTCCATAGATGCAAAACTCACCACACATTATCGGTTCTTATTATCAGTGAGTACTTGACTGAAAGTATCGGTACTTGCCGATAAAAAAATGGCACCTAGCGAGGGGGATGTGATATATCTACCTATCTATCGTGGAGGGAGAATAGAGCCTCCGTCAGGTTTTTATTGCTGTCTCTACTCCATTTAGAGCCCCCCTCGCTATTTGTCATGGTGAATTTTATCACCCAAAGTGAAAGAAAATCCCAAATTCCGAGTTGTTAGCAGAACTGGAATAGAGGGAAAATCCTCCAAT
This sequence comes from Lithobates pipiens, assembly GCF_037356315.1. Classification (NCBI taxonomy): domain Eukaryota; kingdom Metazoa; phylum Chordata; class Amphibia; order Anura; family Ranidae; genus Lithobates; species Lithobates pipiens. The sequence goes on from NW_027507903.1 coordinate 641,909,353, forward strand.
GGGGACACTAGTTCTGGTGACAACCAGGGATTTCCTCACTTTGGAGGGATTTCCTGTCACTTCCTGTTTTGGTTATTGGAGAGGAAGTGAAGGGAAATCTCCCCAATAAAAAACAGATGGTAATAAAATACTAACAGAGGTTATAACCCTCCCTTACTCTCTCCAAAATGAACAAAAAAGTGTTGCCTTTAGTTCTACTTTAATTTTCCAAACAGGAAGTTCCCATATTATATCAGCAATTTCCCTCCCCCTGATGTTCTGCCCCTCCTCCTCATGGTGGCGCTATGTGCAGCCATGATCAGACACAGAGGGTGGAGATGATCCATCAGTACAGAGAATGCAGTGCAGTCATTGTGATGGGATAGGATGTGGTCACCTCTACATCTAGGAGAGGTCACATGACCCCATGTGGGGGGAGGGGACTGGGAAGCACAGAAGTGAGGTCTGGTAGATGGTGGGGGGTGATGAGCTCCGTCTGTACTGGGAGGAATCAGAGATCGGGAGAGGGTGAAGGGTGACAATAGAGCAGGTTGGGGGAGGGGCAGAGGAAGAGGAGTGGTATATCCCGGGGTGTGTGTATACAGAGCAGCATAGAGCTCTCACCTTCCCCAGGATGTACAGGACATAAAAAGGAGACACATACTGCTAATATATCATCACACACTAATAGAGGTCGACCGATATGGGTTTTTCTCTGGACGATGCCGATATTTAGAAATCATGGTGGCCGATGGCCAATATATGATGCCGATTTTTTATTTTTTATCCCCCTTCATCTCATAAAATCTAACAGACACCTTTCCCACTGGGGCGTTTTTCAGGCGCTTTTGGGCTAAAAATAGCACCTGTAAAGTGCCTGCAAAACGGCTCCCTTGCAGTCAGTGTGGAAGTCCCGAGTGCTTTCACACGGAGGCGATGCGCTGGCAGGGCAGGACGTTAAAAAAAAGTCCTGCAAGCAGCACGTTTGGAGTGGTGTATACCGCTCCTCCACCACTCCTGCCCATTGATATGAATGGGCACCACTGCCGAAGCGCATGCAATGCGATTTGGCAGCGGTGCTTCACGGGCGCATTTAACCTCTTCCTCGGCCGCTAGCTGGGTTATATGCACCCCACTAGCAGCCAAATAGCACCGCTAAAATGATAGTAAAGCGCTGCTAAAACTAGCAGCGTTTTACCATCAACGCCTGCCCGTTCCAGTGAAAGCATCCTTCATAAGTGATTCAGAAAATTGCTTACATTTAAACATTTATTAAAAAAAAAAAACCTCCAATCAGTTTACTTGTATGTATGATTTAGATAAAAAAAAAAAAAAATATATATATATATATATATATATATATATATATATATATATATATATAAAATAAAAACAGGTAGTCAAAACTTTTGGACGAAAAAAAAATGGGCTAACTTTACTGTTTTTTTTTTTTTTTTATCATTAGTTCATTTTTTTTCCCCCAAAAATTGCATTTGAAAGACCGCTGCGCAAATGCCGTGTGACATAAAATATTGCAACAACCGCTATTTTATTCCCTAGGATCTCTGCTAAAAAAAAATATATATATAATTTTTGGGGGGGTCTAAGTGATTTTCTGGCAGAAAATACAGGATTTTTACAAGTGTCAGAAAAGATTTAGTCTTTAAATGGTTAAACTGAGAACTTCTACACACAGAGTTGAGTTCATTCATTCAGAAGTGTAAACATTGTATGTCTTTACTTTTTTCTTGGCAGACTGCCCAGAGAGGAGGAAAGTCGCTTCTATGAAGACTCAGGCAACTTGCATTGACTTCTATTACAGAGGTCATTTGCAAGTCGCACTGTAGTTCTAAATCTGCCTTTTTATCAGCACAATCGGCCGATGCCGATTAATTTAAAAAAACGGCAATTATCAGCCGATATATCGGTCGACCTCTACACACTAACCTGTCTGCATCCTACACAATTGTATTCTAGGAATCTGTATGGAGGAAGTATGGTGGCCGCCATTGATAACTACTTCTAAAGAATACTAGTTCCCTGGCTGTCATTCTGATCCAATGGCTTCCATACTCTCTAGGTAACTGACCCAGAATAAGTTTTCTGACTGGTCATTTTGAATAAACTTGGATTTCTTCCTCTTGTTCTAGTTCAGTGTCTCAAAGTACTGAGGCAATACCAGAGACAGCCAGGCAAACTGCATTGTCTTCTTCATAGTCCCCTCAGTACAGGTTTCCTTTAAAGTCTCAGCATGGGAGTCTCTTGTATTTTATATTTTTTTACTCTTTTCATTTTCCTGAAATACAAAATGCTTACAAAGAACAATAATCAACTTCAACAATCAACTTTATAAAAAAAAAGTTTTGGGGAATATTTCCTCATTTATAAATCTTTTGTGTCACTTTTTTCTATAACTTGTATATATACTGGTACAAATATTTCCATTGATGACAGAGCGCTACCATGACACGGTATCACTGAAAAATCCAGGCTTCCCTATCAGACAAACCGGCAGCAGCTGCTGACTTTTGGGTTGTCTCTCTCTCATTGATCCTCCACACAAAGCTGTATGAAGTAGAGGGCGGGGAGGTGGGCGTGTCCTTCCTCTGACTCATCCAGCTGGGTGTGGCCTGAATAGCAGGAGATCCAATTACAGACTTCACAGCACATACGTCAGTAACTGGAGGAGAGCTGGAGAAACTGACCCAATAGCACCACCTGCTGTCTGCACTTGGCAAATGTGAAATATTTGTTTACAATATTATATATTTTCCTGGGATAAAAAAAACCTGACCATAATAATTTTATATATATATATATATATATATATATATATATATATATATATATGAAAAGTTTCAGCAATAAAATACATTCACCAACCCTAAGGAAGTAACAACCACACCTTGAGTCTCTACAATGAAGTTCTATTGGGAGCAAACACATCAGAGGGAGGAGTTTGTGAAGATGGTGTTGTATCAATAAAGTTATTTGTCAGACCGGAATTCTGGGTGTGGCTACTGCTTTTTTTTTTGGCGCTGGTACATATTTTGCTTGGAAGAGCCAAACATCCCACCATATCCCCAGTCCTGATTTCATGGTTGAAATGAAAAGTACAATGGTTTATGGTTTTATAATATAGCAATAAAAATGTAAACATGTTATAATCTGATCCATGTGTTTGTTTTCATTTGTATAAAAAACTTTATTTTATAAATGTAAAGGGAGCGTCCATGACACTCAGTTTATATGGCATGCTGGGATTTTTTTTTTGGGGCCTCCAGACTGGACTCGGCCCAGTTTACCTTCCAAGTGCTGTCATGTCCATCCTCCGGTTAAGGTTGCCACTTCATCCCTTTAAAACCCAAACACATATGAATTACACAGGTTCTGTGTCCAATTTAAGTGGTAATTAAACTCACTCGGTGCCTTATTTGCGCTAAATTAGCCTCAGAACTCATGTAATTCATATGTATGTAGCGGATGACATTTGGGATAAAATGTCACACGCATGGAAATTTAGTTTTTGCTGCAGAACAAGAAAGGTTCTGAGGGTTAATTGTGTAGGTAGGCCCTAACACCAGTCTGGCCAGGCTGTGTTTGGAAGTTCTGCCTGGTCATGTGAATGGTGAGGTGCACATGACAGGCCAGAACCAGGTCTGGTTGAATGTTTAGGTATCGGCCTTCTCAGAGCCAATCAGTGGGAGTGCCGGGCCCACTGAGGAGTCTGGGAAGGGGTAATTAAGGGGGTGTGGGTCACGTGTTCGGGGTTCCTGAGTTGTTCGAGAGACCTCTGTGGTCTAGTCTGATTCCAGGACTGGGGTAGCCCCATGAGGGGTCCCGGTCATGGGGTGTTCGACACCCCGCAACATGGGCCCTGATAGACCTGCCTGGTCTGTGGTAGGGATCCGTCTGTTCCCAAGTTTCGCAACCTGCTGGTCCGAGGCGCAGTAACTGAGGGAGGATTCTAAGTGTCCGGGTGTGCTCTCGGCTTGGAGGGACACCACAGCTCATGGAAGTAACTGGGGGAGGACTCTTCGGAGGAGGGCCAGCAAGTGGCATCCTGAGAAGTGCCTGGTTACTGAGTTGAGAAGGATATTGATGAATTCATACTTTTCCAGTGCCATTGAGGAAACGGGAAACGTTCCAGGTACGGTGGAAAGAGGTTCCTGTTCACCCTTAATTGATCATTCAAGTTCTAAGTCAACGTGCTGACTGCCATGATGTCTGGGTAGAGATCTGTTCAGCCTTGAAGTACCCAGCTGCCAGTGGCTACTCTCTGGTGGAAATAGAGACTTTGCTATACCTGCAGTTCAAGGTGCCTGAGTTCTTCACCCGTGCGCTCTGTTCCCCAAGAGACTGTGTTATTTGAAAGTTCTACTGCAAAATAAACCTTTTTAAAAGGACTTCATCTGTGTCAGTGTACAAGTTGTTGGGTATCAACCCTGGGAACCCCTAGAAGTAGAAGAGCCGGCCAAGAGAAGGTAATCGGTAAGCCCATTAAGTCAAGGCCACCCTGCAACGGGTTATGGCCTCTACATGTGTTTGGGTTTAAAGTAGGGATCTTTAAACTTCGGCCCTCCAGCTGTTGCGGAACTACAAATCCCAGGAGCATTGTAAAACTCTGACATTCACAGACATGACTCGGCATGATGGGAATTGTAGTTCCTGAACAACTGGAGGGCCATAGTTTGAGGACCCCTGGTTTAAAGGGATGAGGTGGCAACCCTACCTCCGGTGTCCTTTCTAAGAGAGAGCATGGCATGATGAGATTGTTACAAGTATCTAGAGATTGATGGTAAAAATGACTTTGGGCCGGAGAAGTGGAAACCTTCAGACCAATGAATAGATTGCCACCTCTGTCAACACTTCCAGCCCCCAACACAGACTGTTCTACAACCTGCTGCCTCCATTGTGCTGGTATAAAAAGAGAGGGAAAATAAACAGAACTGGGAGATGACAAACTCAGAACAGGGGGAGCACAGAAGGTTCCGTCACTCGGAGCCGAGTGCTCCCACAAACAGCAGAAGGATCCATGGGAATGATGAGGAGAGAAATCTCCACAGACCTGTGATGGGGATCTCCATAGGGAAGAGGACTGGAGAGGGAGGGAATGGAACCTAGGAATGGAGGGAAGGAGATGAGAGTTATAGAGGAAGGAGACGAGTTTAGTTTAAAATTCACTTATATTAAAAAGGTGACAAAACCTGAGCACAAGGATAAGAAGTGATCCAGAGCCTGCCTCTATCTCCCTCATTGTTCTCAGCTCCTCTCACACCACTTCCTGGTCACACTGTGATGACATCATCAAGCTCCTCCCAGATTTCATCATCACAGTGTGACCAGGTAGTGGTGTGAGAGGAGCTGAGAACAATGAGGGGGATAGAGGCCGACTCTGGACCACTTCTTATCCTTCTGCTCAGGTTTTGTCACCTTTTTAATATGAGTGAAATTTTATCCTAAACTCTTCTCCTTCCTCTATAACTCTCGTCTCCTGAACTACTCTGCCGAAGAACTCTGCTCCTTCCTCTATAACTCTCCTGAAATATTGCTGGAGGACTCTGCTCCTTCCTCTATAACGCTCCTCTCCTGAAATACTCTGCACTGCTGGAGGACTCTGCTCCTTCCTCTATAACTTTCCTGAAATACTGCTGGAGGACTCTGTTCCTTCCTCTATAACTATCCTCTCCTGAAATACTCTGCTGGAAGACTCTGCTCCTTCCTCTATCACTTTCCTCTCCTGAAATACTCTGCACTGCTGGATGACTCTGCTCCTTCCTCTATAAAGCCCCATACACACTATCAGATTTTCTGCTGAGTTTTTCCTTCAGATTTACCAAAAACATATAATATGAGGTCAAACCTTAGGAGTTTCAATGTGTATGCAATCAGGCAGGCCCTTCTACTACATTGTTTTGGTAAATCTGAAGGAAAAACTCAGCAGAAAATCTGATAGTGTGTATGGGGCTTTACTCTCTTCACCTGAAATACTCTGCACTGCTGGGAATGGTGAGTTGCTCCCTATGTTGGGATCACATATATATGAAGGAAGGTCGGACACATTGGAGGAGGAAGTTCTTCTATGTAATGAAGAATGTTGCTCTCGGTGAGAAGAATGCGGTGAGGACACATTGTTAGATTGTACAGATATGACTTGTGTCTGAAGGGAAGAGCAAGGTTCAGTTCTACTGATCACTGTCACTGATAAACCACAATGATAACGTCTTATATCCCATACTCACTGATATCTTATGATGATTGGTCCTTCAATGTATAGCTCCGCCCAATGGTGGTACAAGGTTATGCAGCTCCCAAGGTGAAGATGGAAAATTGCGCCCCTCAATGTACGCTCACAGATCACACCCCCAGTCTCAGCAGGTTCTCCTTCTTCCCATCTTGGATCATGTAATATGTACATGAATAGAGCAGACAGGAAGAAGAGCAATCTGTTCTCACCCCCCGGCGGCACCATGCTGAGACTAGGGTGTCCTTCTGGCAGGCACCCACTCTCTCCTGACCTTCTCTGGCTGCTATTAGAAGGAAACGAGAGTAGAATCTCTGGTGGCATAGACGGTTTCAGCACAGCCCCATTCACTTACGTCAGATGGATCAATAAAAAAAAAATAAAATACGCGACCGACCCACCTCCATGGGCGGTTATAAAAGAACCGATTATAAAAGAACTGTCAAAACGAAGACGCGTCCCATGGAGGCAGGTCGGCCGCGTTTCTTTTTTTCTTTTTCGGCCCATCTATGGAGCAAGAAAAGAAGAAGACTTTGAGGGACATTTTTATTTTTTTATTTTTTAATAAAAGACTTGTCCCAAGCCGCGTCGTGTCATTTTTACCATTTTGACATTTCTTTTGTAAAATGGTAGGGTACATTTGTACCCCGTTACCATTTCACACATGGGGAGGCCAGGATCTGGGGGTCCCCTTGTTAAAGGGGGTTTCCAGATTCCGATAAGCCCCCCGCCCGCAGACCCTCACAACTACCGGGCAAGGGTTGTGGGGATGAGGTCCTTGTTAACCATCAACATGGGGACAAGGTGCTTTGGGGGGCTACCCCAAAGCACCCTCCCCATGTTGAGGGCATGTGGCCTGGTACGGTTCAGGAGTGGGTGCTCTCTTGCCCCCCCTCTTTTCCTGCAGCCTGCCAGGTTGCGTGCTCAGGTAAGGGTCTGGTATGGATTTTTGGGGGGACCCCCACGCCATTTTTTTTTTAATTGTGGCGCGAGGTTCCCCTTAATATCTATACCAGACCTGAAGGGCCTGGTATGGAATTTAGGGGGACCCCCATGCAATTATTTTAAAATTTTGGTTCGGGGTTCCCCTTAATATTCATACCAGACCCAAAGGGACCCCATGCCATTTTTTTCAATGACTTCTTTTATCTGTATTGCCGGGACCGACAATTCATTATAGAGTAGTTTTAAATGACTTTTTTTCCTTTAGGGCCGGTTCACACAGCGAGGCGATGCGAGGCGACACGGCTCGCCTCGCCTCGCTCCCGCAAGTCGCCCCCGTGCTGTACAATGGAACCGTTCTGAGAGGAGCGACTCGAGTCGCTCCGACTCAGAAAAAAGGTTCCTGTACTACTTCTGGGCGACTTCGGGGGCGACTTGCATTGACTTCTATACAGAAGTCCTCTGCAAGTCGCCGCTGAGGTCCCCGCAGGTCGCGGCGAGGTAAGTCGGAGACGCCTCGCCGCGCCTCGCTGTGTGAACCGGCCCTTAGAAATGACACTTTGTGCAGGGACTGTTCTAAGCATGGGAAACATGCAACACTTTACATGCATACTATAGACACACCCAAGTATGAAATTTAATTAATATTTCACTTTTATTGTTTCACTTTAAGCATTATTAAAATCACTGCTCCCAAAAAACTTCAGTTTTTGAAACTTTTTTTGCATTGATACATGTCCCCTGGAACAGGACCCGGGTCCCCAAACACTTTTTATGACAATACCATGCATATAAGCTTAAAATGAGCACTTTTGATTTCTCTCATAGTCTTTTAAAGGGTGTTCCGCGGCTTTTGAATTTGCTGCAAACACACCAAATTGTTCACTATCCGGCGAACACCCGATGTTCGAGTCGAACTTACGTTCGACTCGAACATCGGGCTCATCCCTAATCTGACACATTGCTTGGAAGTGTCGTACAATTGTCTTTTTGGGCAGAGTTCTAAGCTGAAGACATTTTTTTTTCCATTTCTAAAGCTGGAATACTTGCCTTTTTTGTACAATTTTCACACATGGAGACACCCCTAGTATCCACTGGAGCACCTGTGTGGGGCACCCTAAAAAGTTTGTTCTGGTGTCCCACACTAGTGCTCCTGTGTCCAGATGTGTAAACAGCTGCTGAGTGTCCTCTCCTTACACTGAATCAAGTTTACATTTCATTCTATTACAAACCCATCTAGACAACAATGTACAAAACTTCTTTTAATACAAATAGACTAGAACAAATGTAGTTAACCTGCATCTGCCAAAAAACATTGTATTAGTGTGCGAACAAACAATGTTTACTGCGAACGATTACTGTGTCCACGAACCTGAAAATTGCCATTTTAAACTGTACAACAGTAAAGAAAAACACATGGAGCAGCATGCAAGTAATAATAATAATAATAATAATAATAATAATAATAGAGACACACGACAACTACTTACTTTTTAGAAGCAGTTTCCTGTTCTTTCTGTACTGATTGTTCTTCCTCAATTTCAGGCCTGACCAACGTTTCCTTGGATCATCATACCCCAAAATTCATGCGCAGACTTTTCACAACTTTATCAATTGTATCAACGAGGGAATTAAAAGGAAAAAAAATGAAGGGAGGGGGAAGGGAGAGGGGGAGGATGGAGAAATATAACAAAAGGTAAAACAAGTATTAATTAATATAATGAGACGATGACTAATAATAAGTAACAACGTCTCAACCCCTAATGGTAAAAGGAGAAAGGGGGGGAAAAGGGAAAGGGAGGATGGTAATGGGGAAAAAGGATAAAAAAAACAGGAATTTGGGACTTTATATGCAACACCAAGATGTCCACCATCTCTACAAAGAACATATTTGAGGACTTAACTCTCCTCTGGGATCGGGATGTTTGTGGCTCCGTGCTTTCGTCGTTGCTGCTGCTGCTGCTGTCTGCATGCACTTGTTCTTTCTCTGCCATGTTCTTTCCCACTGCGCCAAAAGAGAAGGGGCGGGGAATAGACTAGAAAGAATGTTAAGGGTGAGCAGAGTTACACGCATGCGCAGTGTATATAAAGTGCAACACGCGTGCGTCATACGTACAATCTGTGAGCGGAGGAAGAAGTAGTGGAAGCTCCGATCGTTCTAACGAAGGTACAATTTGAACTTGGTGCATCGGTGGCCTATACTGCTTATAGATTGAGGCCTATATTGGGATAAGATTAGGAGAGTTTAGCCTGACATTAGGGTTTGTCTTGTGTTGTGTCTTGCAGAGAAAATGGATGGCTTCAATGATCATAACTTCCTCACCCTATTCATAGACAAGTATAGGGAGCTGCCCTGTCTGTGGCAGGTGAAACATCCGCATTATAATCATAAACAAAAGAGGCAGGCAGCTCTGGAGAAAGTGCTGGAATTGGTGAAGCCACAGGTCCTCACGGCAACCATTCCCTATTTTGAAGGCCAAAATTGGTGGCCTGAGGAGCACATATAATAGGGAGTGCAATAAGGTCAAGGATTCCATGAGATCAGGAGCAGCAGCAGATGACATTTATGTATAGGAAGAAGTGGAGGAGCCCAGCTTGAGCCAGGTATAGCATTGTTCTACATATTTCTTGTCGTAAAATTAATGATGTTAACTAGATGTTGTTATTATTGATCACTAATTGATGATTTAATAAAGTGTTTTACATATCAATAGACAGTAGTGGCCAAAAATGATTTGGACAAGAATGAAAAATGCTGGGGTTAAAATGATAGTCTTTTCTATTTGTTAACATTCAATTTGCAACAGTCATGAGCTGACAGGAGGTGGCTGTGGAATGTGGTAGCCAGGAGGTACTGGGGGGAAGTGGCAGGCAGGAAGTGGCGGGGGTAAGTGGCAGCCAGGAGGTGGCTGGGCCCAGTAGCCTGACACAATCCCAGGTCCCTCCCCTCCGCCTTCCAACCAAAAGGGCCAGGAAAGAGAGTAACGTGGAGGAGGCAGCGCTTCGGCTGATTCAGGAGGCTAATCCTGCCCTCAGAACCACCCCCACTCTTCAAGAAGCCTTTGCCTCCATGCTTGCATGCAAAATGCAGCAAATGAAGGAGGGCCAACGCCTCTTCTCTGAGGAAATTATCTATCTGACACTAAATAAGGGGTTGAGGGGTCAACTTACAACCAAAACCCACCTGTCTGAGTTGGACCATCCTCCTCCTCCGCCACTTCCTGCCACAACTCCAACACCACAGCCTGGAAGAAAGCGTGGAAGGAAGAGTGGAAAGAAGACAAGCGAGTGAGAGCCTGGGTTCAGCCTGTTCTGACAAAAGACGCAGGCTGTGGCTACAGCCTGGGGGCATATATGTCATCGGCTGCTGTTCCTGAACTCTTGGACTCCTGGATCGGCTTGTGCTCACTATTATATGGACTCCTCAGGCTAACAATTTTGGCTGGAAAATACTTAATGTGTGCCCTGAGTAACAAAGGCTTTGCCTATTTCACCAGTTTCTCCAGCGTTGCCTTGCTCGTTATTTTCTTATGATTCATAATAAATTGCTATTTTTTTTTCCCAAATACTTGCCAATGTGTTTTATTTAAAAAAGGATAGTATGTTGTGAGTAGGCAGGTACAGTACATTTCCAAAATACAATGTCAAATTAACAAGGGACACCAACCAACCTCCTTGAGGTTAAAAAATACAAGATAATAATGGTGTTGTGGTAACTTGACACACAAAAACGAAAAACTAAATTATGGAGATCACTAGAAAAAAAAAGAATGGAGATCTGACGAAAATAAATGAATAATATTATTCCGGAGATCACGAGAAATAATAAAGAAATCAGTTTGTCAGAATTCTGTGTGAATATGAGCAGCAAAACAACTTCATTATTCTAGCATTATAAAGAAAAAGAGAATGCACTGTATTAAAAGATTTTAAAATTTGCAGTGTGAGGAATGTGCGATCTCCATTACGAACGTTAGTTTTACCAGACTGATCGCTTCCGTCTCGTACTTGATTCAGAGCATGCATGGAATTTTGTGCGTCGGAATTGTCTACACACGCTCGGAATTTACGAGAACGGATTTTGTTGTCGGAAAATTTGAGATCCAGATCTCAAATTTTGTTTGTCGGAAATTCCCGACGGAAAATGTTCGATGGAGCCTACGCACGGTCGGAATTTCCGACAACAAACTCCTATCGAACATTTGTTGTCGGAAAATCCTACTGTGTGTTTGCGGCATTAGTGTGCTATACTGTGCTATTTTTCTTCAATTGTCAGTGTAGAATATTAGTTTAGTGTCAGTCTAGGGATAGTGTGAGTGTAGTGAGGAGGACCATCATTCAGCTTTGCATAGTGTGCAGCTAGAGTAGGGACAGCTCAGATAGCTTCACTGTAGTGTAGTGAGACCTTGTCAGTAATCTTTACATTTGTGTATAGATAGAGTAGCTAGAGCTAGTTCAGATAGCATCTGTGTAGTGACGGTTGAACACTGTCTATTTGATTGCGTTACTGCTAGTTTAAAGCCATTGACTTCTGTATGCGTTACTGCCAGTTTAACGCCATATAGTTTTGCGTGTGTTACTGCCAGTTTAACACCATATAGTTCTGTGTGCGTTACTGCCAGTTTTATCGCCATTTACTTCTGTGTGCGTAACTGCCAGTTTAACGCCATTTACTTCTGAGTGCATTACTGCCAGTTTAACGCCATATAGTTCTGTGCATCACTGTATGCTTGCCGCATTATATTGTAGTATATTATAGTGTATCCATGGAGTGTGTCTGTGCAGTGTGTGTACTCAAATTAAAGTGCACCAAACACCTCTTTACATTGATTAAAGTGCATCTACGTACAGATTTCAACTTCTTCTTTACATTTGCATATAAGCACCGCCCCCTCCCTCCCAATAACATCAGGGAGGACAACAAGGAAAGGCAGATGTTCCCTTCGCACTGTAAGGGAACCAGCAACAAATGTGTCCACAGGCAAAGGTGACGAGGTGGTCAGTCCTCAGGCAGGGCATCATTTGCTCTGTTTAGTGAGTTTGCTCATGCTATCCAGCCACAGCATGCAGAGGAGGTGGTGGACTGGCTTACTAAACCTTCCTCATCCTCTATCACGCAAGCAGAGACAAGTGTGCAGTCCCCTGCAGTTGCCAGAGTGAATAAACCTGCCTCCTTGTCCACATCTATTCCCGCCATAGCCCCAACATCAGCCATTGAGGAGTCAGCGGAGTCAGAGTTATTTGACCACAGTGTCAGACACTTGCTCTTTGATGATGCCTAGCCATTACTGGATTCAGATGTTGGTTCTGAGGTTGAGGATGACAGGAACATGAGCCTAGAAAGAGGGAGGAACACTGGTAGACCAATTGGCATTCATGTTCCCCAAGCCGCAGCTTATTGTCAAATTGTCTCCAGTGGTATATAGGAAGATAAAGGAGATGAAGATGATGATGATGTCATTGATGCAACTTGGGTGCCAGATAGAGCAGGGGAGGAAATTGAAGATGAGGCGGCACAACCCCAAGAAGGCCAACAAGAAAGAGTAGAGAGCAGCCACCCTATTACATCACATTCTGCAGCTGTTATATCCCGGGCCCACTCCCCAAAGCTCAGCTGTCGGGGCCTTTTTCAGCACATCTGCAGCAGATCGCACCGTTGCTATTTGAAAACTGTGTCTCAGGCACACAAACGTGGCAAAAACAGCAACCATTTGGGTACCACATGCCTAACAAGGCATTTAACGTTCAACCACTAAGCCCGTTGGCAAGAGCACCTAAAAGCCACACAAAAGGGGCACAAATCTGTCTCTCCTCCTCCTCCTTACCCAATTTAGTCTGCCCCTGATACTTGAGTTATTACCTTTCATCAGCTTCCACTGACAGGGATGATGGTATAGCACAGGGTGTCCCAGGTCCTAGTAGCACATCTGCCAGCAGCACACCGCCAGATGTAGACTGTAGCCGGCAAATTTCTCTGCCCCATCTGCTGCAGTGGAAAAAAAAATACAGTACCTGCCACCCACATCCCCTGAATGGAAGCTTGTCAATGGCTCTCCATCTTCTGCCTTTCAGCCTGGTTGATTCTGCCCCCTTCCGTGAATTTGCACAATGTGCTGTACCACAATGCCAGGTTCCCAGTCGCTACTACTTTTCACGCAAGGGAATGTTCTGGCATAGCTGGGAAAGGCAGTTAGCCATAAAATCCACCTTACTGCTAGACATGTGCAAACTGAAATATTTTGTTTCGGAATTTCGTTTTCGTCTGAAAAATAAATTTATTTAGTTACTCCCAAAATTTGTTTTTATTTATTTAGTTTTTCGTAAAAAAATTGCAATCATCCGAAAATCCAAATGAATTACGGTCTAATCTGTCATTGAAGGCTTATGGTGTCTGTCGGAATGTTTAAAGAAGATTCGACGGAGCAGCGAAACTCACTTATGATGCTGCAATCATACATTCCCGGTTGAATATTTAGACTACAAGCTATAGTAGGATTCTAATGTTGTACGTCTTCTATGGGTCTTTCTTTAAGGCTATTTGCTTTGCACACAGGTCAGTAGCATTAGCATTAAGAAAAAAAAAATTAAGAAAAACAAATGCATGGGGGTCCCCCGAAATTCCATACCAGGCCCTTCAGGTCTGGCATGGATTTTAAGGGGAACCCCACGCCAAAAAAATGGCGTGGGGGTCCCCCTCAAAATCCATACCAGGACCTTCAGGTCTGGCATGGATTTTAAGGGGAACCCCGCACCAAAAAAAATGGCGTGGGGTCCCCCTCAAAATCCATACCAGACCCTTATCTGAGCACGCAACCTGGCAGGCCGCAGGAAAAGAGGGGGGACGAGAGAGCGCCCCCCCCTCCTGAACCATACCAGGCCACATGCCCTCAACATTGAGAGGGTGCTTTAAGGTAGCCCCTCAAATCACCTTGTCCCCATGTTGATGAGGACAAGGGCCTCATCCCCACAACCCTAGCTTGTGGTTGTGGGGGTCTGTGGGCGGGGTTACACGGTTTCATGCGTCAGAGGTGGCCCCGCCCTCCATTATAAAAGAACTGTCAGAAGAAGGGAAGCGTCACACAGTGGGAGCCTCCCACAGCAGAGGGCTGTCAATGAGTACCTGTGCCAGTACCGCACGACGAAAGGCTCAGGCTGCCTCAAATTTTTTCCCTACGCCAATGGCTGATCATTATGGATGCATGCACTGTATTGTCACCATTTGAGGAGGCCACAAGGATGGTGAGAAGTGACAGTGCATGCATCAGTGACACAATCCCCGTTGTGTTCCTGCTGGAGCAGACTCTGCGTGGCATTGTGGAAAGGGCACTGGAGGCAGAGCAGCAGGAGGAAGAGGAGGACTCCCTTTCCTCTCAAGGCCCAATTTATCCAGACACCATCATTCCTATGTCACAGAACACACAGGAGGAGAGACGGTAGGAGGATGAGGAGGAGGATTCTGGCACTTTCATAGGCTTTGATGAAGAGGAAGACATGCGTCAATCTGTAAGCGATGCCTTTCCAACCCCCAGACCCTTGGGAGTAGTAGGTGGCTGGGAGGAGGAAGTTCCAGATGCTGTCATCCCAAGTGACCCTGAGGAGTCTGCTTCTCAAGCCTCAGCAAATTTGAGGTGCATGGGCAACCTCATGCTTCAAAGCCTGTGAAAGGACCCAAGAATGCGTGGCATAAAGGAGAAGGATGATTACTGCCCTCCTTGACCACCATTATAAGGGGAAGATATCAGAACTCATCCCATCCCCACAGAGAGTGCAGAAGATAAAATCTCTTGAGGACACGTTAAAGAGGATTTTATTGAACATTTTTCCTGACTAAAGTAGGTTACAGTGTGGTGGAAAATGTCATTTTGAGTCTTCTGCTGGTCAAGAGAGGAGCGTTGGAGAAGACGTCCGCCTAAGTGAAGCATTTCAGTTTTTTTTTAGTCTTCGTCACCCAGGGCTGTCAGCTTCCACAGTCCATCGACAGCATCTACATCACATGGTGGACAATTACCTCAGGGCTAAAACAGATGGAGAGCTTTCCAGCTGATGATCCACTGACTTACTGGGTCATGAGAATAGACCACTGGCCAGTATGCTATTGAGTTGTTGGGCTGCCCTGCATCTAGCGTGCTTTCAGAACGGGCATTCAGTGCTGCAGGAGGTTTCGTTACTGATCATAGAACGTGTCTGTCCACAGACTCCATGGACAGTTTGACTTTTATAAAAATGAATCAGTCCTTCATTACCAGCTATGAAGTCCCTGATGCCGATGTCACCAATTAAGTCTTTTTGGGATGTGGAATCTCTGCAGGACTTCAAGGCTGCCTAGCTTCGAGGGTGTTTAATCATTTTTTATCTGGAAGTATGTTTTGGTATAGGTTTCTGTTGGGCACGATTAACACCCAAAGACCAATTTTTCAGCACCTGTTTGACAGGTGCATATCATTGCATTTTTTTACAGCAAGGCCAATTCTTGCTTTCATCAAGAGTACCTCTATAGGGTTACAGTGGGAAGGTGCCACCGACACCCAAAGGCAAATTTTTCAGCACCTGTTTAACAGGTGCATATCATTGCAATTTTTTACAGTAAGGCCAAGTCTTGCTTTCATCAAGATTACCTCTATAGGGTTATGGTGGGAAGGCGCCCCCGACACCCAAAGGGTAATTTTTCAGCACCTGTTTGACAGGTGCATATCATTGCAATTTTTTTACATCAAGGCCAATTCTTGCTTTCATCAAGAGTACCTCTATAGGGTTATGGTGGGAAGGCGCCACCGACACCCAAAGACCAATTTTTACACACCCGTTACTTCTATCCAAAGTCAAAGTGACACCAGAATGTATCCAAAAAATCTCTAATCTTGTTCCCAACGCACTACATTGTGGCCTCATCATACACACTGGCTCCCCAGCTGTTGCTGAGCAAAATAAAGGCAGCTTGCAAGGAAAATTTTGGGCTTTATAAATGCAATTATTGCTGTAGCAGATTCTAGACATGGTACAGATCTGCCACTTTACAGGTAGACTAATGCCGCGTACACACGATCAAACAATCGGGTGGAAAAGTCCGGCAAACTCAAGTCCGCCGGACAATCCCCCCGTGTGTAGCCTCCGGCTGACTTTTTTTACCCGAAAGTACGGTGGACTTAGAAAGCATTTTTGCACTTCAATCTTCCCGCCGGACTTGCATTTCCGCGGACAATCCGGCCGTTGGTATGCCAGTCCGCAGTACTTTTGAAATGAGCGGACTTTTCCCGCGCGGAGAAAAGTCCGCTCATTTTGAGCGCGTCTCCAGGTAGCCGGGCCAGCGACGCCTCATTCGCTGGCCCCGGCTACCTGGAGACGCGCTCAAAATGAGCGGACTTTTCTCCGCGGTACCTGGTATGGACTTAAAGGGGAACCCCAACGCCGAAAAAATCGGCGTGGGGGTCCCCCCCAGGTCCACATCAGACCCTTGTCCGAGCATGCTACCCAGTCGGCCAGGAAAGGGGGGTCGAGCATGCGCCCCCCTCCTGATCCGTACCAGGCCGCGTGCCCTCAACATGGGGGGGTGCCCACCCCAAAGCACCTTGTCCCCATGTTGGTGAGGACAAGGGCCTCTTCCCGACAACCCTGGCCGTTGGTTGTCGGGGTCTGCGGGCGGGGGGCTTATCGGAATCCGGGAGCCCCCTTTAATAAGGGGGCCCCCGGATACCGGCCCCCACCCTATGTGAATGAGTATGGGGTACAATGTACCCCTACCCATTCACCTGTAAAAGAAAGTAAAAAAAAACACAACACACAAGGGTTGAAATAGTTTATTGCACAGCTCCGGGGGTCTTCCGTCTTCGGGGGTCTTCTCGCCGGACTTCTTCCTCGCCGCCTTCTTCTTCTGACTTCGGGGGTCTTGTCCCCCTCTTCGGTTCTTCTTGCCGGGCCACCGCGCCTTCTTCTAGCTCTTTTACAGGCGGTGGCCCGGTCTTCTGTCGCCGCTGTCGCCACTTTCGCTGTCTTCTGTTCTTCTCTCCTTCTCTTCAGATGTTGCCTCGTCGCATCCTCCGCTGTCGCCAGTGTGGTGTGGAAATGCCCAAAACTGTACAGGTACTGGATAGAAATTGTACACAGAATAAACAGGACCTTTAAGACTACTTTGAAACCAGAAGCCAAGATCTGCTTACTGGGGATTTTAGAGGAGGGTAGAATTCCCTCCCTAACAAGGACGTCTATACTAAGGTGCCTGTACCAGGCTAGGCGGCTAATAGCAATAAACTGGCAAGATAAAAACCCCCCTGTACTAGAATCATGGGCAAACGCAATTAACTCCACAATTTGGTGTGAACGAGCGATGTTTATAAGGCAAAATAACTTAACCACTTCCCGACCAGCGCACGACGATGTACGTCGACAGAATGGCACGGGCAGGCATATTGGCGTACAGGTACGTCCAATATTCAATGCCGCCCTGCCATCGGGAGCACACCGCCGGCGGCGCGCTCCCGCGCTGGTCGGGACCCCCGTGAGTCCGGTCGCGGGACCCGCGGACTCGATCGCCGCGGGCATCCCCGCGATCATCTCACGGAGCGGCCGAATGGAGGAAATGCTGTGTAAACAACATTTCTCCATTCTGCCTAGCAACTAGTGACGCTGATCTCTGCTCCATGTGATTGGAGCAGAGATCAGTGTTCACTAAATGAAAGCCCAACGCCCCCACAGTTAGTAACACACCCCTAGGAACACTTAACCCCTACACTGCCACCCACTGGTTAACCCTTTCACTGCCAGTGTCATTTACACAGGAATCACTGCATTTATATAGCAGTGATTACTGTATAAATGACAATGGTCCCAAAAATGTGTCAAAAATGTCCGATGGGTCCCCCACAATGTCGCAGTCACAATAAAAAACGCTGATCGCCGCCATTACTAGTAAAAAAAATAATAATAAAAAATTATTAATAAAAATGCTATAAAACTATCCCTATTTTGTAAACGCTATAACTTTTGCGCAAACCAATCAATAATCGCTTATTGCGATTTTTTTTACCAAAAATATGTAGAAGAATACGTATCAGCCTAAACTGAGGGAAAAAAATGTTTTTTTATATATTTTTGGGGGATATTTATTATAACAAAAAGTAAAAAATAATGCGTTTTTTTCAAAATTGTCGCTCTATTTTTGGTTATAGCGCAAAAAATAAAAACCGCAGGGGTGATCAAATACCACCAAAAGAAAGCTCTATTTGTGGGAAAAAAAGGACGTCAATTTTGTTTGGGAGCCACGTCGCACGACCGCGCAATTGTCAGTTAAAGCGACGCAGTGCCGAATCGCAAAAAGGGGTCTGGTCTTTGACCAGCAAATTGGTCCGGTCTGCAAGTGGTTAAAGAAATTTAGGGCGCTATGGAACCCCTGGTTGAGTGATATGGGTTACCCCCTGAGTGGGGTTGCCGAGGGATAGATTCAGTATCCGTCAGTCTGGTTTGTGGTCGTGGGGGGGTAGGGGGGCCTTTTTCTCTTGCACCCTCCTGCACTACCCTCTGGGTGCATCACCCCTCTTCCTTTCTCTTGACCCCAATGGCGTCCACCATCTTCCAACCAGCCAACCATGATTAAGGTGTCTGGGGCTAGCAGCGTGTGTTCGAAGTGCGGGGTGGGCTGGGTGGGGGGATATTTATGTAGGCAAGCCTGTGGTAACTTGAGTGTTGTATATGGCTTTGCCTTTATTATTATACATGTATGAGATGAGGGTCTTTGTGAAAGCCATTGTAAATTTGTATTAAAAAATTTAATAAAGAGAAATTAGTACAAAAAAAAAAAGGTTGAGACAGAAAATATGCCCTCCAAAGAGACTGACGTATAATACCTTTGGAGAAAATTCTGAAAACGTATCCCTACCGCTCAACATTCTAGCCAATCGCTTGCCTCCTTTATTGAACCTTTAGTAAAGTATTACCTTGATCCACCTCCTGGCACTACTGGGTGGGCCACTAACTTGTTATTGTCCTGTCACAAAATGAATATGACTTTCCCTGATGATGTATATAATTTACTGTTAGAAGAGCCTTCTTTGGGTCAGTTGTTGACTGTTGCAACTTCTGGTTTGTCAGATGATTAACCATTCACTTTCTTATGATACAGTAAGGTGATCCCACAGGTTGTTATGTCTTCAGGGTCCAAAGTATTTAAAGTGGGGGGAGGATGTAGCAATGTGGACTACAATTGCAAAGTAGGGTGATCCTCGTTATTTCTATATATCGTAATATCCCTCTAGTGCCCAGCGTCATTATCTGACATCATATTTGTGAGCCGAACCAAAGGGCTTGTGGGACTAGTAGTTCCTCAGAATAGCAATTGCTCTGCATGACTATACACCTGAACTACATATCCCAGGGATCTTTGCTATCATCAGGGAGATTGCTGGGAGAAGCTATAAAAGAAGTCAAAAACCCGCCCCACGCTCTATTCCTCCTGGGCCTGCTGCGTTATGGACCTCTCTGTGCATTTAGGGTGAGGCCTATAATGCGGTGTACAACATTCCAACCTGGACGAGAAGGGCCTAGCACTGCTTGCTGTTCATCATCCAGTACCATCTTGGTCATCTGACCACCCGTGCTTCGCATTGGGAGATCGTGACAGCAGATCCACTGCAAGGATGTCGCTCCGGGAGCCGCTGTCCAGAAGGCATTAAATCGGCCTGGTCGTTGGTGAGAGGGCAATTGCCCACCTTTGCAAACCTTTCCTTGTTACTCTACTGGAACACTGTGTACAGACAGCTTTACCGTGGGAATAGTTTACTGAACCTATCTTTGAACACTGTACATAAGCATCTTTAGCTTCATCCACTCCAAGAAATACCATTGTCTTGTTACTGTACCTTATTGGATATTGTTAATGAGCTCCGACTGCCAGTAAAGACCATCAGGAGTGCAACGTGGACACGGTTGTCATTACTGCTTAAGGGCCCTTTATTCACTATCGCTGTTTTCTAGCTGGTCTAAAGCCGCTTTTGATGTAAAGGGATGGTTTTTGGATGGACATTCTCAAGTTTCCAGGCAGAAATGCTGCGTACACACGATCCGAATTTTGGTCGGAAAAAGCTATGATGGTTTTTCTGACGGAATTCTGCTCAAGCTTGGCTTGCATACACACGGTCACACAAAAGATCTCTCAGCTTTCGACCGTCAAGAACGCGGTGACGTACAACACTACAATGAGCCGAGAAAATAAATTTTAATGCTTCCGAGCCTGCGTAGGAATATTGCGTGTTGGAATTGCTACAGGCAATCGGGATTTCCGATCGTAACTTTTTCCGACTGAAAAATAGAGAACCCGTTCTCAATCTTTTGCTGGTGGGAATTCCACTAGCAAAAGTCCGATGGAGCATATACATGGTCGGAATTTCCGACCAAAAGCTCACATCAAACTTCTGTTGGGGGAATTTCCAATCGTGTGTACGGGGTAAAAGAACAGAATATATAATATAAAAGTGCATGCAAGGCACTGGACAAAGCACTAGGGACGAATTTGTCGCCGGGCTCCACCCCCATGCATCACGCCACTTGCAGGGAACGGAGCCTGGAACACAGTACATTGGGTGGAGGACACAGCCCGCGGACACAGCAGGAGGACATTGCAGGATCCTGGGGACAAGGTAAGTAACTTTGCCTGGATCCTGCAATGCAATCCCGAGTGTAGTGAAAATTCCCCCCCGAGCCACACTCAGGAAGGTTAATGTTTGATATGGAAGGCGCTCTGGAGATGTACCCCATACTCATTCACATAGGTCGAACCTTGTTAAAGGGGGCTTCCAGGTTCCGATAAGCTCCCCGCCTGCAGACCCCGACAACCACCGGGCAAGGGATGTCGGGAAGAGGCCCTTGTCCCCATCAACATGGTGGCAAGGTGCTTTGGGGTGGAGGGCGCAGAGCTCCCCTACCCCCCATGTAGGCATGCAGCTTGGTATGGTTTGGGGGGGGGGGGCGCTCGCTTTTCCCCTCCCTTTCTCGACCTGCTGTGCTGGGTTGCATGCTCAGATAAGGGTCTGGTATGGATTTTAGGGAGACCCCCACACCATTTTTTTTTATTTTAGCATGGGGGTCCCCTCCGAATCAGTACTAGACCCAAGGGTCTGGTATGGACTTGGGGGGGGACCCCACACCATTTTTTCTCAATTTTTTTTTTTTTTAGCCGCAATTCTTATTTTGTTACATTGAGCGGGACGCCCGATGAGATCTGATGACTCATCGGTTGTTAAGGACGCGGTAGCTGGCCCCCTCCTTAGCAACCAGCTATATACAGTGTAAAAAAAAAACGCAAAAAGCAAATCGCAGCAAAATCATGCTAAAAACGCGTGTCCAAAAACTTGGCAATTACCGCAAAAAGCACTGCAGAAACACTCAAAAGCAACATGCATGGATGTGAATAGAGCCTTAGGGGGTCGCTGGCACAGAGATGCAAAAGTGAGGAGCTTGTGTCTCCTGCCCTGCGGTTTGAAATGGGATGGGGGGGGGGGCAGGAATGTGACACTGAGAGGCACTGTCACTGTGAGAATATAGAAAAATGGGACAGGATTTGCATTAGGTGTTAATGCAACATTTCAGACTATTGTTTCTGAGGACCAGTTCACACCATAGAAATGCAGTCCAGATGCGTTTCAGATGCTTTTCTGCATTCCCCTTTTTTGATTGCATTTTTGGAGCATTTTTGATGCAGTCCAGTGCATTTTCCTCCCCCTTTTTTCCTAACCTTAAATAAGGACATGTGTGTTCCAGTGCACTTTTGGTGTGTTCCTGTACGTTTTACAGCGTTCCAGTACAGTCCAGTGCAGGAAAAATGCAGCATGTTCTACTTTTTTTTTTTTCTGGAACTGCAAGCACTGGTGTGAACTATGCCATTGAAAACCATATAACCTACTTTCCATGCGTTTGATGCAGAAAAGAAAATGCACTGGACTGCATGTAGTGTGAACTGGCCCTGAATGGAGAAAGCTGTGTTTTTGACTTTGGATTCTGAAGTTTTGGATCAGAACTTTCAATCCTGTGTCCAGAGTTTACCAGGTGCCTGCAATCTGTGTGAGTACACAGGTGTGTATGGTCGTTATGTACTCAGGTCTGAGGAGAGCTCAGGACTTCCAGTTTGGAGATCACTCCCAGTGAAGGATACGGAAGGTCTCACCCAGAGGGCAAAGACAGAGAGTCTCATCGAGGGGGGTCAGAGGTGCCCAGGAGAAAGCAAATCTTGTTCCAGGAGGAATCAGGTCAGTTCCTATCGGGGTTTCAGGAGTAACCCCAATCCATAGGCCAGAGGTGGGCCATACTGCAGCAGGGCACTGCAAATAAAAGCTAGAGAGACAAGTATCCAGGGGAACTGGACAATGCAGTCATAGAGACTGGTAAGAGGTGCTGCAGGTGAAGCCAGGGCTGAAATTAGGAGGGGAGTAACATGACGAATATTGCAGTGTGGCCGGTTGAAAACAGAGGCTGTTGGTGAGTGATCGGTGTCCTGGTGCATATGCTGTTACTGGTGCCGATATCTGTGCTGTGCAGGGTGTATTGGATCTCTTTAGGTTTCTTTCTTCTGTTGGTCATCTGACCACCTGTGGATAATGCTGCCTACAATTGCAGCTGCTGCCCACTAGTCCCTATGTAGTCTCCTGGCTACTGCTAACTCTAGGTACCTGCTGTACTCATTGTGAGAGGTTTCCATCATCCCTGCGCTGAGTCCTTAGGTCTGTACACCTGCTGTGCCCATTATGAGGGGTTTCCCCCTACCTGTGCTGAGTTCCCAGGTCTTTACACCTGCTGAGCCCATTTATGAGGGGGTTTTCACCATCCCTGTGCTGATTTCCCAGGTCTGTACCCATGCTGTGCCCATTATAAGGGGTTTCCAGCATCCCTGTACTGAGTACTTGGATCTGTATACCCGCTGTGCCCATTATGAGGGGTTCCCACCATCCTCGTGCTGAGTTCCCAGGTCTGTGCACCTGCCGTGCCCATTATGAGGGGTTCCCACCATCCTCGTGCTGAGTTCCCAGGTCTGTGCACCCGCCGTGCCCGTTATGAGGGGTTCCCACCATCCTCGTGCTGAGTTCCCAGGTCTGTGCACCCGCCGTGCCCGTTATGAGGGGTTCCCACCATCCCCGTGCTGAGTTCCCAGGTCTGTGCACCCGCCGTGCCCATTATGAGGGGTTCCCACCATCCCCGTGCCGAGTTTCCAGGTCTGTGCACCCGCCGTGCCCATTATGAGGGGTTTCCACCATCCCCGTGCTGAGTTCCCAGGCCTGTATGCCTGCTGTGCCCATTTTTATGAGGGGTTCCCACTAGGGATGAGCTCAGGCGTGTTCACATGGTCCACGTGCAGAGCCCGCCAGGAAGTTGGCGTGGCGCTGCGCTAATCGCAGCCAGTGAGACATTGCCCTGATGTTCGGCTGCAGAGATCGGGGCAATGTCTCACTGCCTGTAATTAGCTCAGCGCTGCCCCGACTTCCTGGTGGGCTCTGCACGTGGACCATGTGAACACACCTGAGCTCATCCTTAGTTCCCACCATCCCTGTACTGAGTTCCTGGGTCTGTACACCTGCTGTAAACCATAATAAGGTGCTCCCACCATCCCTGTGCTGAGTTTTGAGGTCTATATACCTACTGTACCCATTATAAGAGGCTCATTCCATCCCTGTGCTGCCCTACTGATTGACACCAACCACTGCCCTATTGACACCAACCTCTTCCCTATTGGCATGTCCAATGTGCTGCTGCCACTGTTCACTTTTAATTTAGTTTAAATAAGTTCATATTCTATGGGCACAAGAATGCTTTTGGTTTATTTAACCATGTTCCTTTAACCACGTAAGAACCGGGCCTATTTTTTCAGACTTGGCGTTTACAAGTTAAACTTTTTTTTTTTTCTAACATCCTAGAGAATAAAATGGCGGTTGTTGCAATACTTTGTCACACTGTATTTGCGCAGCGGTCTTACAAGCACACTTTAGGGGGGGAGTGGGGGGAAGGAAATACACACACACACACACACACACACACACACACACACACACACACACTTATTATTTTTTTTTATAAAAAAAAAAAAAAAAAATAGTGTGTTATGCTGCGTAAATCGATACCCAACATGTCTCGCTTCAAAATTGTACCCGCTCGTGGAATGGTGACAAACTTTTACACCATAAAAATCTCCATAGGCGACGTTTTAAAAACTTCTAAAGGTTACACGTTTTTAGAGTTTTATAGAAGAGGTCTATGGCTAGAACTGTTGCTCTCGCTCCAATGATCGCGGTGATGCCTCACGCGTGGTTTGAACAGTTTTCATATGCGGGTACTACTCGTGTATGCGTTCGCTTCTGCGCGCAAGCTTGGCAGGACGGGGAGGTTAAATGAGATTACATTTATTTTTTATATTGACACTGTCCTATTTATTCCTATTACAAGGAATGTAAACATCCCTTGTAATAGAAAAAAAAGCATGACGGGAACTCTTAAATTATATCTGGGGTCAAAAAGACCTCACATCTCATATTTTTATTTATTTTTCTTCTTTAAGAGCATTGGGCGGAAGTGACGCTTGACGTCCCTTCCGCCAATCAATACTATGGAGCCAAGTGAGGACTTTCTCTATCTAATACCCCCCCCCCCCCCCCACCCGACTCGGCAGCTAGCCAAGCATTGGGAAGGACACGTTCATCTCCGCGGGTCCGGTAATCGCCGGAGCGAGGCGGGTCCCATCTCCCTCCCCTGATGAGAGTGATCTTGCGGCGAATGCGCCTCAGAGACCACTTTTATCAGAAAGCCGTCCGCCCATTGAAGAGGATACTGAGGTTATAACTTGGCTATCTGCCATAACAACGGTATTCCTCTTCAAAGAGCTGATGTATATCATCGTGAGCTGGTGTTCTATCATATACTGTCCCCCATCGGATAGTGTCCGCTGTGTACTGCGCAGTACACAGCACACACAGATTCCGAAAATAGCCGAGGATGAACGGCGCCTGCGCTGTGAGTCCAGGTTCCATCCCCACCATCCAAGTGGACATAGAGTTGGAATATAAAAGAGCCAAGCGCAGCGCGGCCGAGCCCAAAGCGTGGCGAGGGGCCCTCTGATTTCCCCAACCCTATGTCCGCTTGCACGGTGGGGCTACCGCCTCCACTCAGATTTTCCGAAGCTTCATCTGCTCCATACTGCGCATGCGCAGTACGGGGCGGACACTATCTGCCAGAACACCGGTCCGGAAGTGGTTAAGCCCCTCCCACTGTTAACACAATTTGGCCACCCTCATTGTTCACCCACTGTACTATTCTCCTTTGGGCACCCAAAGGTGTCCCAGGTGTTTTACAATCCGCAGGGATATGCAATTAGCGGACCTCCAGCTGTTTCAGAACTACAAGTGCCATGAGGCATAGTAAGACTCTGACAGCCACAAGCATGACACCCAGAGGCATGATGGGACTTGTAGTTTTGCAACAGTTGGAGGTCCGCTAATTGCATATCCCTGAGATAGTGTATACTAATTTTAAAAAATTGCCTTGCATCGCTAAAGTGTTCTGGGTTGGCTTGAAGAAAAGGTAACAACCTTAGCCTTTTGAAAGTCCTGCTTCTTCTTTCTTCTTCCCCTGTCTTCTTCTTCTTCCCCCCCCTGTCTTCTTCTTCCCCCCCCTGTCTTCTTCTTCCCCCCCCTGTCTTCTTCTTCCCCCCCCCCCCCTGTCTTCTTCTTCCCCCCCCCCCCCTGTCTTCTTCTTCCCCCCCCCCCCTGTCTTCTTCTTCCCCCCCCCCTGTCTTCTTCTTCCCCCCCCCCCTGTCTTCTTCTTCCCCCCCCCTGTCTTCTTCTCCCCCCCCCCCAATGGCACCCTTCCTCATAGATGTGAGGCTTGAGCTTCACCTATGCAGTAATTGTGTAGGCCTTCATTGCATGTGTAGCGATTCACTATCGCCAAAACTTGAATGTGTGTGTAAAATAAGATCCATCTATTCCCCCCTCTCGTTTTTATAAATATTTTATTGGATCTTTTCATGTGACAACACTGAAAAAATGACACTTGTCTACAATGTAAAGTAGTGCGTGTACAGCTTGTATAACAGTGTAAATTTGCTGTCCCCTCCAAAATAACTCAACACACAGCCATTAATGTCCACTGGCAACAAAAGCGAAAATGTCCAAATCGGGCCTAGTTATCCCTAGCACATGGCACCTCATGGCAAAGAACTCTGAAGATAAAAAAATAAATAAAAAAAGTTGCTCTACATAAAGATGACATAGGCCAGTGAGGGGGAACCTTGGCACCCCAGATGTTTTGGAACTACATTTCCCAGAAGATTTCCAAAGACCCTGAAACTGAGCTGCAGCACGGTGGCCAAGACTATACAGTGGTTTAACAGGACAGGTTCCACTCAAAACAGGCCTCGCCATGGTCAACCAAAGTCGTTGAGTACATGTTCTCAGCATCATATCCAGAGTTTGTCATTTGGAAATAGACGTATGAGTGCTGCCAGCATTACTGCAGAGGTTGAAGGGGGGGGGGGTCAGCCTGTCAGTGCTCAGACCATACGACGGACACTGTATGACATTTGGTCTGCATGGCTGTAATCCCAGACAGAAGCCTCTTCTAAAGATGATGCACAAGAAAGCCCGCAAATAGTTTGCTGAGGATAAGCAGACTAAGGACATGGATTACTGGAACCATGTCCTGTGGTCTGATGAGACCAAGATAAACGTATTTGGTTCAGATGGTGACAAGCGTGTGTGGCGACAACCAGGTGAGGAGTACAAAGACAAGTGTGTCTTGCCTACAGTCAAGCATTGTGGTGGAAGTGTCATGGTCTGGGGCTGCATGAGTGCTGCCGGCTATAGTTCATTGATGGAACCATGAATGCCAACATGTACTGTGACATACTGAAGCAGAGCATGATTCCCCCCCCCCCCCCCCCCCCTTCAGAGACTGGGCCACAGTCCAACATGATGATCCCAAACACACCTCCAAGATGAATATGAAAAGTTGGGGGTATGTAGTACTGTACCATTAGAGATGGCCTTGCGGTTCGCCCGACAGTTGGTTCGCAGCAAATTCGCGATTTGCCAAACCGGTGGACATATGCGTTTACATTGTGAACTTTGACCCATGACACATCCATCATGGGGTGCAGGACAGCCAATTGAGACATTTCAGCATATGGGCAATTGGACATACCCCTTACCTTTTTAATAAATAGACCTGATCTGGCAGCCATTTTACATTCTGTCTTTTGTCAGTGTAGGGAAAGGATGCTGTGTGGAGCAGGGACAGTCGGTTTAATCACTAGCTATTACGTCCACAAAATTCCTTTTAAGGACTGGTATAGGTGTACAGTATATAGGGTTGTAATACACTTTAGAATATACTTTCTTTCAAATATAGAAAGTATATTATGGTGCACTCCTGTGCTGCTGAGTGCTGACCGATTCTGCAGCTGTCTTTTCTCAGTGTAGGGAGGGACAGTTTGGTCTTTGGAGCAGGGACAGTCTGCAATTCGCTAGCTACTACTAGGTCCACAAAGGTCCTTTTAAGGATTGGTATAGGTGTACTATTTGATGTGCAGTATATAGGGGTGTAATACATGTATAAAATACTTTCAAATATAGAAAGCATAGTGCATTTCCACTGTGCAGCATTGTGACTGCTGAGTGGTTCTGCAGTGATACTACAAAGGGTGACAAACGCAATTAGAAAAAAGTATAACTGGTGTGATCGACCAGTGGCCCCCCAAAACGACAGATTGAAGCGGGGTGTTGTATACCTTCTTCCACATATACTGCACTTCTCTAGAGACTTTTGTCACAGGGTCATTTAAAAAAATGACAGGCAGAGGAAGAGACAGGCCCTTCCGCAGGGGTAGTAGGGGTAGGAGCAACAGGCTTGAGCCAAAGTGGCAAATTGCAGAAGGTGCGTTTGATTACGTCAAAGGACGCACCAGACTTGGTTGAGTGGCTCACTCATCCTCTCGATCTGCACCCTCTTCTTCACTCTCTGCTGTGTGCACCCCCAAAGACATTACCACCAACACCACCACCATATACCCTACGCTTGAGTCGCAGGAATTATTTTCCGGTCCATCACAAGACATTGCCAATGCGCAGCCACTCTTGGCATTGGATCAGGAAGAGGAGGTAGCAACAACCGCCACTCAGCAGTCTGACGACAGTACCCAGATCAGCCCAAGAAGGAGGTTGGTCCCCGGTGTTGCTGCCTACTCCGAGATCTTTAATTATAGCGGTGGGGAAGGTGACGTCGCTGGTGACGTGTCTAGTGATGTCACGTGGGTGCCCACAAGAGAGGAAGAGGAGGCGAGTTCAGAGGGAGATATGGACCAGCAGATAGGGAGGAGAAGCAGGCGGCACTTAGATTGCACATGAGGGACAAAGCAGACTGCTAATGTATCAGGAGCGAGGCATCAACCATGTACGGTCACATCTGGCGCTCCCAGGATGCCAGTACATGGCTCCGTGGTGTGGGCTTTTTTTACCGTATCTGCTGCTGACAATAGTGTTGCCATCTGCAGCCTTTGCAGTCAACGCATAAGTCACGGTAAGCCCAACACTCGCCTAGGGACGACCGCCTTAAGAAGGCACATGAGCTGCCATCACTGAACCCAGTGGGAGCAACGGAACCCACAAAGCCACACTCCGGGCTCTCACTGTCCAGCCTTGTCTTCTACTTCTCCTTCTCCTCACAATTTGTCCTCCACTCCACCTTCCATCATGCCGTCCTCATGTTTTTGATGTTCGAGCGTAAAAAAAAAAAAGACACCGGATAACCCTCTTGCCCACCACTTGACCGCTGGCTTGTCAGAACTGATAGCCCGCCAACTACTGCCATATAAACCGGTGGACTCGGAGGCCTTTCGAAAATTTGTGGCCATTGGAACACCACAATGGAAGGTCCCAGGAATGAAGTATTTCTCACCGAAGGGCATCCCAGAGCTATATGGCCATGTTCAGCGGCAAGTGAATGCATCTCTAGCCCACAGTGTCGGTGCCAAGATGCATCTGACCAGACACGTGGTCTAGCAAACACGGGCAGGGAAGGTATATAACTTTTACTGCCCACTGGGTGAACCTTCTGACAGCCGTCAAGCATGTAACCCGTGGCACCCATGTAGATTTGGTTTTATTGCCATGGATTGCATGCAGGCCTGCCTCTTCTTCTCTTCCTCAGCTGACTCCTCCTTTTCCGTTGCTGTGCTGCGTCTGTTGTGCCTGGAAGCCAAGAGCCACACTGGCCCTGCATTCCTTTCAGCTTTGCATTCACAGGCAGATCAGTGGCTAACACCACTCAATTTGACAGTTAGTAAAGTGGTGTGTGACAATGGTGCCAATCTGCTTAGCGCGTTGAAACGGGGCAAAATTACACACGTGCCATGCATGGCACACGTCTTAAACTTGGTCATACAACAATTCGTTGTCGAATACCCTGGGGTCCATGACATCTTGCAGCAGGCAAGGAAAATCTCGGCCCATTTCAGAAGATCTTACACGGCCTTGCTGACATTCAGTAGCGACACAATCTGCCGGTCAGACGTCTTATTTGCGATTGCCCGACACAATGAAACTCAACCTTCTATACGCTTGATAGGCTGCTCCAGCAGAAACATGCAGTTAATGACTACCCGTACGAACTCTGCGGCAGAACAGGTTCTGTTTGGGGGGTGTGTCTTTTATTTTTTATTTTTTTTTTCTCACCGCGCCAGTGGCTGCTCATGTGCGACGCATGCAGACTTCTGCGGCTATTTGATGAGATCACCAAACTGGTCAGTCGCAGCCATGGCGCCATCAGTAACATCGTACCTTATGCCTTCTTTTTGGAGCGTGCATTGCGTCGTGTTATGGTTTAAGCCGAATAGGAGCAGGAAGTGGCAATGCTGGATGAATTCCCAGGGGGGCTACTCCTATCTGAGACACGTCCAAAAGGAGTCTAAGGAGGAGTCAGAGGAGGATGGTTCCGGGGTGGATGAGGAGGAGCAAGAAGAGCATGCTTTAAACCTTTCTGGGATCACTGTTGTGCATGGATGGGGAGAGGAGGATGACATTATCATGGATGATGAGCAGGAGCCAGGCCACCACACTGCTTCCAGTTTAGTGCAAATGGGGGGGGGGGGCCTTCATGCTCCAGTGTTTTAATGGGGACCCCCGTATAAAATCCTTAGGGCTAACTTGGTACCCAACTTGTATACCAGGGGCATGTTTGGGGCAGACCTAGGTATCCCTTTTCACACCTCCAAGACGACCACTGCCTTGCTAAAGTAGCTGAGGGCAAAATTGGACTGGCCAAGCATGTCTCCAGACCTAAAGCCTATTGAGCATCTGTGGGACATCCTCAAACGGAAGGTGGAGGAGCACAAGGTCTCTAACATCCACCAGCTTTGTGATGTCGTCAGAGGAGGGGAAGAGGACTCCAGTGGCAACCTGTGAAGCTCTGATGAACTCTATGCCCAAGAGGGTTAAGGCAGTGCTAAAAAATGGTGGCCACACAATATTGGCACTTTGGGTCCCATTTGGACATTTTCACTTAGGGGTGTACTCACTTTTGTTGGCAGTGATTTAATGTGTGAGTGATTTTGAGGGGACAGCAAATTTACACTGTTATACAAGCTGTACACTCACTACTTTACGTTGTAGCAAAGTGTCATTTCTTAAGTGTTACTTGGAGTCGCCACTGGTTGAAGCTGAGTGAGCTTATGTTTTCTGCCTATTTTAATTAAAGTGGGTTACCAGACCCTTAAATACAGTTCCTGGCTGCTGTGGATTCACTTTATAAACTCCTACCATGAGAGCCAACTCCCCCATGTCACGCTTTATTTTCACTTTGTTATTAAAATTGCTGCTCCCCGCCAACTGCAATTTCCCTTCCATGCCTCACTCTGCATTAAGCGTCTGAGGTCATACCCCATTAGAGTTGTTTGTTTTCCTTGGAAAGTAAAATTTTCTATATGAGACCTTTTTTTTTATTATCCACCATTATAACTAATCCTATAAAGAGTCAAAGATCAGCCTCACCCTGTTTAGATAAATGTTAAAAACTTAGGAGGTCCCCCCCCCCCCTGCAAAAATTAAAGGCCAGCAGCTACACAAACTGCAGCTGCTGACCTCTTTTAATAATAGGACACTTACCTGTCCTGGAGTCTAGGGATGTTGGCACCACAGCTGATGTTTCCATAAGCTGTTGGGTGCTGCTGCTGCCATTGCAGGCAAGGGAACCTGGCAGTGTAGTGTTAAGGCTTCACACCAGGTCCCTACTGTGCATGTGTGATGCACCTCTGTGCTTTCCTACTGGCCCGGCGGTGGGGGAAGGAGGGAAGCCGAGCTGTGATGCAACGCGCCACAGCCTGGGCTCCCTGAAGTGGGAAAGGTGCCAAATGTGGCATCGGGGGCGGGGGGGTTGGGACAAATGAGCGGAAGTTCCACTTTTGGGTGGAACTCTGCTTAAACTGAGTTCTTTTCAAGTGTCAGACTTTTACTTTAATTTCTCTCTTCTGCTTTCAGACATAGCATCTGCTGAGCTGCAACATTCCATCTGAACATTTTATACAGCACCTGAAATGTGGACACAACTTCTGCTGGATCTGTATTGATTGTGTGCTGGATACAAAGGAGGAGTCTGGAGGATATTCCCGTCCTGAGTGCAGAGAAGTTTCCGGATCGGCCTGCACTGCACAGGAACATAACCCTACGTAACATAGTGGAGAATTTCATGTCTGCTCAACCAGATCTGGAGGAGTCCGGGGTCTTTTGTACTTACTGTGTGGACTCTCCTGTACTTTCTGTTACATCTTGTCTGCTCTGTGAGGTTTCTCTGTGTGATAAACACCTGAGAGTCCACAAAAAGTCCCCAGAACACATCTTAACTGACCCCACCTTGTCCATGGAGAGCAGGAAATGCTCCCTCCATAAGAAGATCCTGGAGTATTACTGCACTGAGGATGAGACCTGTATCTGTAAATTTTGTGTGACTAGAAAGCATAAAGGACATGAGATGGAGTCACTGGATGAGGCTTCTGAGAAGAAAAAGGAGGCTCTGAAGAATGTTCTGCAGAAACTTCTGATAAAGAGAGAGAAGACGGAGGA
Organism: Lithobates pipiens; assembly: GCF_037356315.1. Taxonomy (NCBI): domain Eukaryota; kingdom Metazoa; phylum Chordata; class Amphibia; order Anura; family Ranidae; genus Lithobates; species Lithobates pipiens. The sequence goes on from NW_027507903.1 coordinate 641,941,594, forward strand.
AAGAGTCCAGAGTCTGCAGGAACACCGGAGGAAAGTAGAAGAAAAAGCAGCTGGTGACACCGAGAGAGTCTCTGCCCAGTTTAGAGATCTCAGGAGACGTCTGGAAGACCTGGAGAAGAGATTCCTGAGGGAGATCTCCAGGTCGGCAGAGCGGATCTCCATCTCCATCCGGGATCTGGAAATAAAAAAGGAGGAGCTGTCCAGGAACATACGTCACATTGAGGGGCTGTGTAACGTGATGGATCCACTGACTGTCTTACAGGAATCAGACATGGGTGACTTGTGTGATACTGAGGATGGAGATAATGAGGACAGAGAGAGACATGAGAAGCTCCTCCATGATGGAGGGGGTCTGGATCTGGCTGGGATATCACACACATTACACACAGGTTTATCTGATATAATAACGGAGATAAATGTATACTTCTATATACAGGAAGCTGCAGACATATTACTGGATGTAAATACAGCTCATAATAAAATACATATATCAGATGACAGGAAAACTGTATCCAGGTCAGATGGAAACCAGAATCGTCCAGAAACGCCAGAGAGATTTCAGAATTGTGCTCAGGTGTTGAGCAGTCAAAGTTTTCCCTCAGGGAGACATTACTGGGAAGTGGATTTCGGGGGTTCAGATTGGTGGATAGTCGGGATGTGTTACCCCAGTATAGACAGGAGAGGGGGATTGCAGTCAGTAATTGGATATAATAACAAGTCCTGGGGTTTGGGCTGGAATGGTGATCGGTATGGAGTGATGCATGACAGTAAAGTGATCTCGTTGCCCTCCAATATCTCCAGTAACAGAGTCAGGATATATTTGGATTATGAGGCCGGGCGGATCTCCTTTTATGATCTGTGTGACCCGATCCGACATCTCCGCACCTTCACCACCACCTTCACTGAGCCCCTTCATGCTGGGATATGTGTATGGAGAGGTTGTATAAAGATATGTGGGGGAATGAGAAGGGCAAGGAGGCCTGAGCACTCGGTGGGTGTAATACAATGAGGTTGGCACTGGAGTGGAGGGATTTTGGCACATCACATTACTTGGATAAACAATTGTTTTGGCTTCGCTAATGAACTTCCATTCATATGGGCATTTGCACTCATGTAGTTACATAGATCTGGTTAAAGACCCAAGTCCATCTAGTTTGTGTTTTTATAGTTTTGAACTGTCAGGTTTTTATTGTCTCCATCCCATTTAGAGGAAGCCACCCTCTCCATCTGTCCTAGTGAATGTTCTCACCCAATGTGAAAAAATTCTGAGTTGTTACCAGAACTGGAATAGAGGGGAAAATCCTCCAATGGGGATACTAGTTCTGGTAACAACCAGGGCTTTCCTGTTTTGGAAAACAAATTGTAATGGAATACTAACAGGCATTATAACCCTACCTTACTCTCTTCAAAATGAGAAAAATTTGCCTTTTTTTGTTCAACTTTAATTTTCCAAAAAAAGTTTCCAGGAAGTTACCATGTTGTATCAGCAGTTCTTCCCTCCCCCTCCACCCCCCACTGCCTCATGGTGGCGCTATGTGCAGCCATGATCAGACAGAGGGTGGAGATGATCCATCAGTATAGGGAATGCAGTGCGGCCATTGTGATGGGATAGGATGTGGTCACCTCTACATCCTAGGAGAGGTCACATGACCCCTGGGACTGTACTGGGAGGACTCGTGGAGATCGGGAGAGGGGTGAAGGGTGACAATAGAGCAGGTTGGGGGAGGGGCAGAGGAAGAGGAGCAGTATAACCGTGTGTGTGTGTGGCAGCATAGAGCTCTCGCCTTCCCCAGGATGTACAGGACATAAAAAGGAGACCCATACTGCTAACCTGTCTGCATCCCACACAATTGTATTATAGGAATCCTTATGGAGGAAGTATGGTGGCCGCCATTGATGACTACTGCTAAAGAATACTAGTTCCCTGGCCATCAGTCTGAACCAATGGCTTCCATACTCTCTCTAGGTAACTGACCCAGAACAATTATTTTGATTTGGTAGTTTTGCATGAACTTGGATCTCTTCATCGACATGATTGTTCCAGATCAGTGTCTTGAACCTGAGACAATACCAGAGACAGCCAGGCAAGCAGCATTTTCGGAAGGGGCCCAGCATTTTCTTCTCCATAGTCCCCTCATTACAGGTTTCCTTTTAAAGTATGGGACTCTTGGTTTTGTTTGGGTTTTTGTTTTTTTGTTTTTTTTTTTTCCCCTGAAATACAAAATGCTTAAAGATTGTGTTTTTTTTAGATCAACTTTATATTAAAAAAAAATGTATATATCAATTTTCTGTGTTGCTATTTTCTATAACTTGATGACTGGGCGCTTCCATGACATGGTATCACTGGACACTCTGGGCAGCTGCTGACTTTTGGGTTGTCTCTCTCTCATTGATCCTCCACACAAAGCTGTATGAACTAGAATGTAATTTGTGGACCTCCAGCTGTTGCAGAACTGCAATTCCCGTGAGGGATAGCAAGACTCAAGAGCCACAAGCATGACACCCAGAGGCACGATGGGACTTGTGGTTTAGCAACAGCTGGAGATCTGCTAATTGCATATCCCTGAACTAGAGGTGGGCGTGTCCTTCCTCAGACTCATCCAGCTGGGTGTGGCCTGAATAGCAAGAGATCAAATCGGACTTCACAGCACATAAGTCAGTAACTGGAGGAGAGCTGGAGAACTGACCCAATGGCACCACCTGCTGTCTGCACTTGGCAAACGTAAAATATTTGTTTACAATATTTTATATTTTTCCTGGGATAAAAAAAAAAAAACCTGACCATAATCATTTTATACGTTCACCAACCCTAAGTAAGTAATAACCACACCTCTAGTCTCTACTGAAGTTCTATTGGGGACAAATACATCAGAGGGAGGAGTTTGTGCAGATGGTGTTGTATCAATAGTTATTTGTCAGACCGGAAATCCTTAGTGTGGCTACTGGTTTTATTATTTTTTTGGAGTTGGTGCATATTTGGCTTGGATGAGCCAAATATCCCCCACCATATCCTCAGTTTTTTTTTTTTTTTTTTTGATTTAATGGTTCAAAGGAAAGTGCAATGGTTTATGGTTTTATAATCCAACAATAAAAATTGAAACCTTTTTAATCTGCTCCATGTGTTTTTTGTTTTTCATTTGTATGAAAACGTTGTTTTAGAAATGTAAGAGAGCATCCATGACACTGAGGTTTTTTTTTTTTTTTTTTTTTTTTTTTTCCCTGTCTTCAGACTGGACAAGTAGCCTGACTTGGCCCAGTTTGTCTTCTAAGTGCCTTCATACCCATCCTCTGGTGTCCTTTTCTAAAGCCTCATACACACGATCAGACTTTGTACAAAGGGCGTTGCGTGTGAACTTGTTAAGCATACACACGATTGGACTTTTTCAGCCAACTTTCACCAAATCACGTGGGTTTTTCTGCTCTTTACTACCACCACCTTTGGTTAACTTCTGTATTTGTTGTCTGATCTTTTGTATTGGTTCTGAGCATGCGTGTTTTGTAAAGTCCGATTGGTTTTTCTGTAAACACAATCAGACTTTGCTCCATCGAACTTATGTTGTCAAAGTTTGTCTGTTCGCAAAGTCAGATGAAAACCGAAAAAGTTTGTCCGAGGGAGCGTACACACGGTCAGATGTTGCCTCAAAACGTCTAATTTGCATGTTTGTTTTCAAAAAGTCCGATTGCGTGTACGGGCCTTAAGAGAGCATGGCATGATGACATTGTTGCAAGTATTCAGAGATTGATGGTAAAAATTTAATTGGGGTCGGAGAAGTGGAAACCTTCAGTCGTCTCCTATTGCCAATGAATTGCCACCTCTGCCAATACTTACATCCCCAAAGACTGTTCTACAACCTGCTGCCTCCATTGTGCCAATATAAAAAATCGCCAAATGTGCTGGGAGGGAAAATTTAAACAGACCTGGGAGATGACAAACTCAGAACAGGGGAAGCACAAAAGGTTCCAGCACTCAGAGCAGAGCGCTCCCACGAGCAGCAGAAGGATCCATGGGAATGATGAGGAGAGAAATCTCCACAGACCTGTGAGGAATCTCCATAGGGAAGATGACTGGTGAGGGAGGGGGCGGCACCTAGGAAGGAGAAGAGTTTAGGCTAAAAATTCGCTCATATTTAAAAAGGTGAGAACCTGAGCCAGCCCCCATCTCCCTCGGTGTTCACAGCTCCTTTCTCACCACTTCATGGTTGCACTGTGATGACATCATCAAGCGCCACCCAGATTTCATCATCATGATGTGAGAGAACCTGAGAACAATGAGGGAAACTCCTTCCTCTATAACTGTTCTCTCTTGAAATGCTCTACTCCCCTTCTTTTTTTTTTTTTTCTCTCAAACTTTTCTATACATTCACCGATGCCAAGGAAGTAAGAACCACACCTTTTAGTCTCTACAATTAAAGCAGAGCTCTGGGGGGGAAAAACTTTTTTCCATGTCCTTGTTGCTGATCTCCTACCTTCCCCAACTATGCCATCCATGTTCTTTTGATCTCCGTAGTTCTTCTGTAGTAGCCTGATTTTGCTGAAAAAACATTAATTCAATCTTCAATGGTAAGGACTTTCACAAATAACTGTTTAGTGTTTTATGTAGGGGGTGTACTATTGGGGCTAAAAAATAATTTAGTTTCTAGGCATGGTTTTAAATAAGGTTTCTTGCAAAAAGATTTTTTTTGAGCTTTATCTTAGTTTCTCTTAGATCGTAAATTTAGACTTTGTCAACCAAGCGAGATAAGAATGAGACTATGTTTACATTAAAATGAGTACATGTCTCGTATTTCAAATGGTCAATGAACAAACATGTAAATTTTTTTTCCTCCCCTTCTCAAGAGTGAGAAAAGGGGCTTTTCTAAAGCTAACTTTACCAAATGCCTTATTATTCGCTGAAAATTAATTATATTAGCAATAATTCCTATTATATTATTATTACATTTATAATGGGGTAAGTATTACATGTGCAATTTGTTTAGTTCCGAATTAGTTTTTTTTTTTTTTTTAACGAATTTTGACATTCGTTAATTCCAAATTTTTGAAATTCTGCGATTTTATGAATGAAAATTCGAAAATCCTGAAATAATAACTAAGAATATTCAATTATAGGTATTGCCTTTCAAATTTGGCTGTTAGTGAACGTAACGAGTACGAATTTATCCACAGTTACGAATTATCTGAAATAACGAATGGAACGTGACGATCTAATAATAAAACCTATTTAATATTTGTTTATATGTGGCATTCGTTATTTCATTTAGTTCGTAACTTCAGCTAAATTTTGTAGTAGTTATGTTCACAGTCAAATTTTGAAAGGAAATTCCAATACCTATAATTGTTTAGAATTTTGCTGAAATTTTTTTTATTTTTTTTAGGCAAAGCTTTCTTTGGGTGGTTTTTAATCACCATTGGGCTTTTTATTTTTTGCTAAACAAATAAACAGATTTTCTTCCTTTCTGTTTTATATACAAAATTTTATGAGTAAGTTTTCTCCTTCACTGATGAGGAGTATGTAGCACTGATGGGCACTGCTCTGTAGCACTGAAAGGCATCACTGGTGCACTCTGTTGGACATCACTGTTGGGGCTGCAAACTAGACATGTGCAGAGTAAAATATCTTGTTTCGGAATTTAGTTTTCGTCCGAAAAATACATTTATTTAGTTACTCCCGAAATTCGTTTTTATTTTGTTTTTCGTTCAAAAATTGCATTCCTCCGAAAATCCACATGAATTACGGTCGAATCTGTCTTTGAAGGCTTATGGCAGGGGTGTCCAAACTTTTTTCAAAGAGGGCCGGATTTGATGAAGTGAACATGCGCGAGGGCCGACCATTTTGCCTGACATTCTTTGAATTGTTAAAATTCGGTCTAAGTGTGTTAGTTCGAGCACTAATACAGGGCCCAACAAGAATTCTCTTGCCTTTGTGGCTGTGTGTGGGAAGAAATGAGCTTGGGCGTATTTGTACATACTGCATTAATTGGCGTATAACACACACCTTCACTTTAAGAGGGAAGTTTCAGGAAAAAAAAAAGTTTAAATAAAGAACTGTGAAGCAAAATAATGGTCAGTGCCCACCAATGCAGCCTAATCAGTGCACATCTGCAGACCCACCATAGCCAGGAATGCCCCCACCATAGCCAGGAATGCCCCCACCATAGCCAGGAATGCCCCCACCATAGCCAGGGACACAGCACCATTGCCAGGAATGCCTCCCCAAATGCCTCACCATTGCCAGGAATGCCTCCCCAAATGCCTCACCATTGCCAGGAATGCCTCCCCAAATGCCTCACCATTGCCAGGAATGCCTCCCCAAATGCCTCACCATTGCCAGGGACGCAGCACCATTGCCAGGGACGCAGCACCATTGCCAGGGACGCAGCACCATTGCCAGGGACGCCTCCCCAAATGCCTCACCATTGCCAGGAACGCCTCCCCAAATGCCTCACCATTGCCAGGAATGACTCACCATTGCCAGGGACGCAGCACCATTGCCAGGGACACAGCACCATTGCCAGGAATGCCTCACCATTGCCAGGAATGCCTCCCCAAATGCCTCACCATTGCCAGGAACGCAGCACCATTGCCAGGAACGCAGCACCATTGCCAGGAACACAGCACCATTGCCAGGAATGCACTGACGAGCGCCAAAGGAGAATCTCCTGTTTACACGGCGGCTTCTTTAATAGAAAGTCCCGCCTCCTTTGATGGACAGAAAAGTCGTCCAATGGCAGTGCAGGAGAAGGACTTCCTATTACAGAGGCCGCCCGTAAACAGGAAATTCTCCTATGTACTGCGCTCGGTCCTGTCCTCCTTGTACCTTCCGAAGCATATATATCAGGGGTAATGAATTAAAATTAAAGGAGGTCCGGTCGCCAAAATTTTCTTTGGGCCGAGGTCCGAATCTCAAGTCTGTGCTATGACTCAGAAATATTGTAGTAACTGTATATCTATCAAAAACATGAGAAATGTACAATTTCCTTAGCATTTCAACAATATTTATTGTCAAGTTACATCTGGTGATCCCAGATCAAGTTAAATCTGGTGTCCCCATCACAGTGCTTCTTTAAATCAGGTGTCCCCATCACAGTGCCCCTTTACATCAGGTGTCCCCATCACAGTGCCCCTTTACATCAGGTGTCCCCATCACAGTGCCCCTTTAAATCAGGTGTCCCCATCACAGTGCCCCTTTACATCAGGTGTCCCCATCACAGTGCCCCTTTACATCAGGTGTCCCCATCACAGTGCCCCTTTACATCAGGTGTCCCCATCACAGTGCCCCTTTACATCAGGTGTCCCCATCACAGTGCCCCTTTACATCAGGTGTCCCCATCACAGTGCCCCTTTACATCAGGTGTCCCCATCACAGTGCCCCTTTAAATCAGGTGTCCCCATCACAGTGCCCCTTTAAATCAGGTGTCCCCATCACAGTGCCCCTTTACATCAGGTGTCCCCATCACAGTGCCCCTTAACATAAAATGTGCACATCAGGATTTCCCTTAACATAAAATAAGTGTCATGCTGATGGGCACATTTTATATTAAGGGGCACTCTGATGGACACAACAAAACATGCCCCTTAACTTAAAATTTGCCCATCAAAGTGCCCCTTTTAATATAAAATGTACCTATCAGTGTTGCTCTTAAAATAAAATCTGCCCATCAGCGTGCCCCTTAACATGAAATAAGGGTCACACTGATGGGCACCTATTATGTTAGGAGGCATTCTGATGGACAATTTTTATTTTAAGGGGCATGCTGATGAGTATATTTTTAATGTGCACATCGATGGGCATATTTTGTAGGGCACATTTTGTTGTACCCATCAGCGTGCCCCTTAACAAAATATGCCCATCGATGTGCACATTAAAAATATACCCATCAGCGTGCCCCGTAAAATAAAATGTCCATCGGATTACCCCTTAACATAAAAGGTGCCCATCAGCGTGACCCTTATTTTATGTTAAGGGGCACGTTGATGGGAAAATTTTATGTTAAAGGGCACTCTGATGGGCACATTTTATTTTAAGGGACACGCTGATGGGTATATTTTTAATGTGCACATCGATGGGCATATTTTGTTAAGGGGCACCTTAACAAAACATGCCCATCAGTGTGCACATAAAAAATATATCCATCAGCGTGCCCCTTAAAATAAAATGTGCCCATCAGAGTGTCCTTTAACATAAAATTTTCCCATCAGCGTGCCCTTTAAAATATGCCCAACAGTGTGCACAACACTGATCACTAATAGATAACTAATGTGCCCACATACCTTAACTGCAGGAGTGTGGGCACAACTGAAGCTGCCTCGCGATGAGATCCAGGACCCGGGAACCGCGGGCAGCAGGGGGGCGGGGCGCGCACGTGACGTCACACCCCTACTGCCCGTGTCTCTTCAGCTCCGAGAGACGCGGCCAGGAGCAGGGGGCGGGCGCAATGCGCGCAGCGTCACTGGTTGCTGGGGAAACCCGCGGTCCCAGCAAACCAGTGATTGCTGTCGCTTGCTACACTGGCGGCATGGTGGTCCGGGCAGAAGCGCTGCTCGGTCCGGACTCGGACCGCGGGCCGCCATTTAGTGACGGCTGATATATATCTTTTGTGGCCCCGGCGCTGGGAGATCGTCGGGGGCCACAAAAGATATGTATGTCCAAATAACCAGGCGGGCCGTTCAAAACCGGGCCGCGGGCCGCAATTGGCCCGCGGGCCGGACTTTGGACATGCCTGGCTTATGGTGTCTGTTGAATGAATAAAGAAGATTCGACGAGCTAGTATATAGCATACTTCGTGTGAACTTTAGAACCTTATTAAAGTCTATGGGACTCCAACGTTCAAAATCTAAAGTGCTAATTTTAAAGGCTAATATGTAAGTTACTGTCCTAAAAAGTGTTTGGGGACATGGATCAATGCAAAAAAAAGTTTTAAAAACTGCTGTTTTTCGGGAGCAGTGATTTTAATAATGATTAAAGTGAAACAATAAAAGTGTAATATTCCTTTAAATTTCGTACCTGGGGGGTGTCTATAGTATGCCTGTGAAGGGGCGCATGTTTCTGGTGCTTAGAACTGTCCCTGCACAAAGTGTCATTTATGCAGGAAATAAAGTCCTTTAAAATCACTTGCAGCTATTATGAATTGTCAGCTCCGTAATACAGAGAACACTCTTTAACAAGGGGACCCCCAGATCCCCCCCCCTGTTTGAAATGGTAAGGGGGTACAAAATTACCCCTACCATTTCACAAAGAAAGTGTAAAAAATAGTTAAATAAGACAAACACACTTTTGAAAAATTCCTTTATTAAAAATAAAACTTTTTTTTTTTTTTTTGCATTGATACATGTCCCCTGGGGTAGGACCTGGGTCCCCAAACACTTTTTAGGACAGTAACTTGCAGAATCTTTTCTCTCTGTCAAATATATTTTCTCTATATAATCTTGGACAATAGAGGTAAGGTTAGGCACATTCGACCACAACTTCTATAGACACAGATTGTTATTGTCAGAGTCACGTCAAATCTCCTATTCTATATCGAACTTTCGTAACAAGGAAAACGAAAATAAAGCATTTATTTATGTCGGATCTTTTGTTTTTCGGATTCTGTGCTTTCGTTATCGTTTGTGAAAACGAAAATGCATTCGGATGAAAACGAATGCACATGTCTACTGCAGACCCCCGTCAGGAGAGCCACTTATCTGCACTCCTCTACTCATGCTCTGTCAGCAGTAATAGAGGAATGACAATAACGGCACTTCCTAGTGATCGGAGATGCGGTGTGTCGGAGTGACACACCGCAATACCATTCGCCATCTTGCACGCCCCAGGGGCGAGCATGAGTGGCTTGTTCTGAAGGATGTTGTATAATGTCCAGTCAGAATGGGAGAGCCACCGCCTAGCCATCATTTTGTTATAGGTCGGGCAAGAAGGTGTTAAAATTATTTACTTTCAGCCTTGAAAAAAAGTGACTTCATGATGTCGCTCCGGTCCTCCAAGGCCATAGACCCGATCAGAGTATTTACTCCTTGGTCACCATTTCTCTGGCGAAACGGGACATCTGCTGCAAAACAAGATACCAGGGTTATGGCTGATATTTTCATCCATAATACTGGTAAACCACAACGAATATATACATATTGTGGTGAAACTATTTTGTAGCTTTGGATAGCTTGAGAGTTTTACTTTCTACTATTTGTGCCCCATTGAGGAGATTCTGCTTCCCTTCCTGCCTTGAAGACACAAGAATTGAAAGGAAATCTCTACAAAATTACCACCAATAGACAGACATATGTCCTCAGGGGAAAATTTCCCCTCACCTATTGTTCTAGTGATAACACCAAAAGTTTGGCTTTTAGATAACACCAGGACAAACAGAGAGGGTAAATCTAGCCAGTGGGGATATAGTGAGCAATAAAATCCTGGATAGGAGAAGCTGGGAAAATCGATAATCAGTGGTGCAGTACTGCACCAACCAATTTCTAATGCTCTATGGTCCTGGTGAGGCTGCCTGTGTCAGATAAGGTTACCCAGTGTTAAATATAAGATATTCTTTCTATAACTTATATTGATGAAAAGAGTCCCAAGAAAGTCCTTTTTTAGTTCTTATGTAGAAGCTCAACATGGCTTTAATAATAAAATAGCAAAAGGAGTACAAGAGCAATATTAAAATACAGACTGTAGGGGTGTGGCCTGGCACCGGAGGATGATGGCAGCATAGGAGAGCTCTGCCATCCAGAACTCCAGACTAACCTCTAATCAACCGGGAAAATCTCGGCAATAAGAAGATAAGATGGCTGGGAGAAGCCAGTCTGCCACCCAGTCTCAGCTGAGCAAAAACATACCGGCGATGTTCTGCACACAGACTCACAGACCACATCGCAAGCCGTGGGCTGTATTGTGAGTCACACCGCTGCCACAGACCCTTTGGATACCTCTCCTCCAGGGACGGGTGCTTCATATCCCTCCCCTCTTCTGTGTCTGGCTGACCTCCAGCAGGTGGCCATGGATATCAAAATCTCCCTATTTGCAGCGATCTCAGACTTAAAAAGTGACATCTAAGCAGTTGCATCGAGGCTAGAGCACGTGGAAGTGGTCGCCATGACACACAGAGTGGCCATCCAGCAAGTACAATGTGCCTCCACTGTACAAGCCCAGCACCTCCATAGATATGCATAGGCACATGGAGGATCTAGATAACAGAGGTCGCAGATACAACTTACGTATAAGAGGGATACCAGAGTCGGTAGAGGGCCCCCAGTTGCAAGCTGCAGTCTGAGCAATCTTTAATACACTCATGGGCAGGCTGCCTGATGCCCCAGTTGAGATGGAGAGGTGTCAAAGGCCGCTTAGACCTAGAGCCAGGGACACTGACCCACCAAGAGATTCGGTATGTTGCCTAGTGAACTTGATCCAGAAGGAGGAAATACTGTGATTAGCCTGCAATCCTGCTAATATGGATCATGAAGGGGTGCACATCCAGATATTTCCTCCAGCACAGGAGAGACATGTGCCCTCTCCTTCAAGTTCTGCAGGAACGACACCTCCCTTACCACTGGAAGTTCCCCTTTTTCCTCCAAGCTGCAAATGTAAATCCCCCAGCATCGCTGAGAAGACCATCAGATCTCCAACAGTTTTGTGACCCCCTCAACATCCCTGCAATCAGTGTTCCTGACTGGTATGGTGCATTTCTACAACCAGATCCTTACCCAGCCTGATGACACCCCAAAGTCACAAAGAAGCAGACAAAGGTGTCAGACCTTCAGCTGCTACCCCACCAAGAATGTGCAGAGACATGGAGACAGATGAGAGCCCACGAGTCTCGCCATCTTCCGTGCGTCGCAGGACTGAACAGTGCTTACACAGAGATTGGTGCAGTATGCTGATCCCTTAAATTCCCATGCATTTGCCACCTCTGCCCGTCGCTCCTGTCTATTTGAGTTCCCTTGTGCCCTGGTATGTAAGCAGACCCTTACTCTGAATCTACTGATACATGGCAGCTCTACCTGAGGCTACTTTTTCCCTGCTCTGTGACTCCAGGACCCTTACCACCGAAGACTAGGAAAGACATCTCATGCTATGGAGAGCACGCTGGCAGGACGGGACCCTGGCTATCTGCTTATGTGGCGGGGGCCTACGGAATGTCCACATAATACCTGATGGAGATTGCTCCAGCATGCAACTATGGTCCTGCTCCCCTCTTTACTTAACCTATGTTATATGAGTACCTTAGGGACTAATAGCCATCAAGGTAATAGAAGTCTTGTACCTATGTTTTTTTTGGTACCAGAACATAATGGAGTCCTCAGCGAGTCCTAAAAAATCGAGGCCTACTCTCATGGTCATATAGACAACTTATCACAGCGACTGTGGCTCATACTTGTACCTACATAAGCTATAGTGAAAAGGAGATAGGCTGATAACCAATACTGTTACTATGAGATATATAATGCTAGTGACATACCCAGGGTTGTCTTTAAGATTGATTGGACCCTCTGCAAACATTTTCTTGGGCCCCTTCCATGCAATTTTGCTCTCAACCTGCCTGCACACCATGGACTGCGGTGGTGAGGGGACCCATCAATAGACAGAAAACTCCTAGGGATCCTAGAACTCCTGGGATCAGTGGCTGTGCTGGGGGGGGGGGGGGGGGGTGGAGGTGTTATCAATGGCAATGCTGTTTTTTTTTTTGTTTTTTTTTTTAACGACAAACAGTATAAAGAGGAGTTTCAACACTGGCCACCAATGTAATAGGGGTTTACACTGACCACTAATGTAAGGAGGGGGACCTTCACACTGGCCACTAGTCTGAATAAAAGAATTGTATGCCAAGCCTAATGTAATGAGAATATTTACAATGACCACCAATGTAAAGGGGATTTAAATTGGCCACTAATGTAAGGGGGACCTTCCCACTGGCCACTGGTGTGAATGAAAGGATTCTGCACCAAGCACCAATGTAATGAGAAGATTTACACTGACCACCAATGTAACTGAGACATTTAGCCTGCATTCACGTTTGTGTGTGTCTGGAAAACATGCAAAATCACTTTCCTGACACCAAAGAAACGTGCTGCCCTTTAGCAGATACACAGCAGTGCCATTAATTGTTAATGACACCCTCACACATTTATAGCGCATAGAGCAGCCCATTGAAATAATCGGGCCGCCCTACACACAACCTACATCCTTTATCCACCCTGTCAGTACACCTTTGCATCCTAAAATCCCTGCTGACCTCTGCACCCCAAACCTCCCCCCATCCTCTCCACTCCAACCCTCCACCCCTTTAACTCTACCTGCCTCCTACTGATCCCACTGAAAGCTACAGATCTGTTGGTGGGGGATGTGCTGATGGAGTCCCTACTCCCATATTATGGGTGGAGCTAATCGGTACACCCCCCCCCCCCTTTTTTTTATGCTGAGGTTTTCCTCTAAAATGTCTTTACCTAATGTCTGGAAATTCTGGATGGTAGAGTGTGTATGATAGTTTTGGTGCTAGACTTTACCCCCACCTCAAAGAGGCAGGTTTCCCCTTTGAAAAACTCTGGCATAGAATCCCCACTATCCCATTATCACAGATCACTCCCTACTAGGTAGTATAGCAGGACTAGGACTACCTCCGGTACACTTCTCACAAACCCCATATCTGAGGTATTCACACTACAAGGGGGATTAGACCACACTTAAATCAATAGGCACTTTCAGTGCCCCCTCAGATTAGGTCAACTCTATTGTCCTGGCCCCAACCTTCCTCCCTCTCTTTCTCACGCCCTGCCTCCCCTTCTCACCCCCCCCCCCCCCGTTTCTTTCTTTCTCTCCCACTCTTTCCTCAGTCTACCTCATCCCCTCCTTCCTCCCCCGTGTACCCTCTCCATCTACAACTAGGGTGTGACACAAGACATGCCACCACAGCCACTGATAACGTCTTACAGAGTGCAGTCCTCAGCTCCTCTATCCCTCAAGGTATAATCCTTGAATGCAAAGGACGTTAATATCCCAGAATAGAATCTTTTTGTTTTGTTTCTATTAGAGATTGCTCATCTTTGTGAGTGCTGCCCTAAGTGTGGAAGATTCATTATCATCATCATCGCTACCAACCCCCTCCCCTCCCCCTCCCTTTTGCTAATACAGACTCTGTCTGCTTGGTCTTGATGTTCAGAGCGCCCTTATATACTGTACCTAGATATAATCGCCTACATTCTAAATATTGTGCTGAGAGGAGTAGATGGAGAGGGTAGCTGGTGGCCATCCCACCCCCTCTCCTACCTTTTAACCTCTCCTTAGGTTCCTTCCCCCCCTTCTCTCTTTCTTTTTCCCATCTTCTCTCCCTTTCTTATGCTCCTTCTAAATGATCCCCAACGGGTAGAGAGTTTGGAGTGAGGGGCTGACTTAATAGTTGGCCCCCCGTCCACTCTTCTCAGGAAATGCAGACATACAGAGAACAGGTCGGGAATCCTGCTAGATGCCCCGACTTTGACAGGTTGACAAGCATATGCAATACCTTACACAAACGTCACAATTTAAGAATGTCTTAATTAGGGATGGCCTTGCGGTTCGCCCGGCGGTCGGTTCGCGGCGAATTTTGCGTGTTCGCGATTTGCCAAACCGGCGGACTTCTGGCGCTGTTCGCGCGGTGGACATATGCATTTACATTGTGAAAGAACTTTGACCCATGATGACACATCCATCATGGGGTACAGGACAGCCAATTGAGACATTTCAGCACATGGACAATTGGACATTCCCCCTACCTTTATAAATAGACCTGATCTGGCGGCCATTTTACATTCTGTCTTTTGTCAGTGTAGGGAGAGGTTGCTGTGTGGAGCAGGGAAAGACTGTAGTGACACAAATCACTAGCTATTAGGTCCACAAAAGTCCTTTTAAGGACTGGTATAGGTGTACAGTATATAGGGTTCTGGTGCACTGCTGCTGACTGCTGTGCAGCTGATTGCTGAGTGCACTGCTGACCGATTCTGCTGCTGTCTTTTGTCAGTGTAGGGACAGGACGCTGTGTGGAGCAGGGACAGTCAGTTTAATCACTAGCTATTACTATTAGGTCCTTTTAAGGACTGGTATAGGTGTACAGTATATAGGGTTGTACACGTAATAATATACTTTCTTTCAAATATAGAAAGCCTATTATACTTGACTGCTGAGCTGAGTGCTGACCGATTCTGCAGCTGTCTTTTATCAGTGTAGGGACTGAGGGACAGTCTGCAAATCACTAGCTACTAGGTCCACAAAGGTCCTTTTAAGGACTGGTATAGGTGTACTATTTGGTGTGCAGTACATAGGGGTGTAATACACGTCTAAAATACTTGCACATATAGAAAGCATAGTATAGTGCATTTCCACTGTGCAGCATTGTGACTGCTGAGCGGTTCTGCAGCTATACTACAAAGAGTGACAAACGCAATTAGAAAAAAGTATTATAACTGGTGTGATAGACCAGTGGCCCCCCAAAACGACAGATTGAAGCGGGGTGTTATATACCTTCTTCCACATACATACTGCACTTCTCTAGAGACTTTTGTCACAGGGTCATTTTAAAAATGACAGGCAGAGGAAGAGGCAGGCCCTTCCGCAGGGGTGGTAGGGGTAGGGCAGGAGCAACAGACTTGAGCCAAAGTGGCAAATTGCAGAAGGTGCATGCGATTACTTTAAAGGACGCACCAGACTTGGTTGAGTGGCTCACTCAGCCTTACTCTTCTGCACCCTCCTCATCCTCTCGATCTGCACCCTCTTCACTCTCTGCTGTGTGCACCCCCAAAGACACTACCAGCAACACCACCAACACCACCATATACCTTCCGCTTGAGTCACAGGAATTATTTTCCAATCCATCACAAGACAGTTCCGATGCGCAGCCATTCTTGGCATTGGATCGGGAAGAGGAGGTAGCAACAACCGCCACTCAGCAGTCTGACGACAGTACCCAGATCAGCCCAAGGAGGTTGGTCCCCACTGTTGCTGCCTACTCCGAGATCTCTAATTATAGCGGTGGGGAAGGTGACGTCGATGATGATGTGTCTAGTGATGTCACGTGGGTGCCCACAAGAGAGGAAGAGGAGGGGAGTTCAGAGGGAGATATGGACCAGCTAATAGGGAGGAGAAGCAGGCGGAACTTAGATTGCACAGGAGGCACAAAGCAGACTGCTAATGTATCAGGAGTGAGGCATCAACCATGTACGGTCACATCTGGCGCTCCACAGACGCCGGCACATGGCTCTGAAGTGTGGGCTTTTTTTAACGTGTCCGCTGCTGACAATAGTGTTGCCATCTGCAATCTTTACGGTCAACGCATAAGTCGCGGTAAGCACAACATTCACCTAGGGACGGCCGCCTTAAGCAGGCACATGATCTGCCATCACCGAGCCCAGTGGGAGCAACAGAACCCACAAAGCCACACTCCAGGCTCTCACCGTCCAGCCTTGTCTTCTACTTTTCCTTCTCCTCTCTCCTCACAATTGTCCTCCACTCCACCTTCCATCATGTTGTCCTCACGTTTTTCTGGAAAAAGGCAGGCTTCCGTGGGCCAAATGTTCGAGCATAAAAAAATGATGACGCCAGATAACCCTCTTGCCCAACGGTTGACGGCTGGCTTGCCAGAACTGATAGCCCGCCAACTACTGCCATATAAACTGGTGGACTCGGAGGCCTTTCAAAAATTTGTGGCCATTGGAACACCACAATGGAAGGTCCCAGGAAGGAAGTATTTCTCACAGAAGGGCATCCCAGAGCTATATGGCCATGTTCAGTGGCAAGTGAATGTATCTCTGGCACACAGTGTCGGTGCCAAGATACATTTGACCACAGACACGTGGTCTAGCAAACATGGGCAGGGAAGGTATATAACTTTTACTGCCTACTGGTTGAACCTCCTGACGGCCGTCAAGCATGTAACCCGTGGCACACGTTTAGATTTGGTTTTACCGCCACGGATTGCATGCAGGCCTGCCTCTTCTTCTCCTCCTCCTACTCCATCCTCCTCAACTGACTCCTCCTTTTCCGCTGCTAGCGTCTCTTCTGCTGCACCACCCAAGATCCCCAGAACCTATTCGACATGCCAGATGAAACTTTGCCATGCTGTGCTGTGTCTGTGCTGCGTCTGTTGTGCCTGGAAGCCAAGAGCCACACTGGCCCTGCACTCCTTTCAGCTTTGCGTTCACAGGCAGATCAGTGGCTAACACCGCTCAATTTGACAGTTGGTAAAGTGGTGTGTGACAACGGTGCCAATCTGCTTAGCGCATT
Source organism: Lithobates pipiens (assembly GCF_037356315.1). NCBI lineage: Eukaryota > Metazoa > Chordata > Amphibia > Anura > Ranidae > Lithobates > Lithobates pipiens. The sequence goes on from NW_027507903.1 coordinate 641,958,830, forward strand.
GAAACAGGGCAAAATTACACACGTGCCATGCATGGCACACGTCTTAAACTTGGTCGTGCAGCAATTCGTTTTCCAATACCCTGGGGTCCAGGACATCTTGCGGCAGGCAAGGAAAATCTCGGCCCATTTCAGAAGATCTTACACGGCCATGGCTCGCCTTGCTAACATTCAGCGGCGACACAATCTGCCGGTCAGACGTCTTATTTGCGATTACCTGACGCGATTGAACTCAACCTTCTATATGCTTGATAGGCTGCTCCAGCAGAAGTTAATGACTACCTGTACGAACTCTGCGGCAGAACAGGTTCTGGGGAGCTTGGTTTTTTTTCACCGCGCCAGTGGCTGCTCATGCGTGATGCATGCAGACTTCTGCGGCCATTTGATGAGATCACAAAAGTGGTCAGTCGCAGCCATGGCACCATCAGTGACATCGTACCTTATGCCTTCTTTATGGAGCGTGCATTGCGTCGTGTCATTGATCAAGCCGTGGAGGAGCAGGAAGATGAGGAAGTCGCAATGCTGGATGAATTCCCAGGGGGCTACTCTATCTGAGACAAGTCAACAACAGGAGTCTGAAGAGGAGTCAGAGGAGGATGGTGCCGGGGCGGATGAGGAGGAGCAAGAAGAGCATGCTTTAAACCTTTCTGGGATCCCTGTTGTGCGTGAATGGGGAGAGGAGAACGAGGAGGACGACATTATCCTGGATGATGAGCAGGAGCCAGGCCACCACGCCGCTTCCAGTTTAGTGCAAACGGTGGCCTTCATGCTCCAGTGTTTTAACAGGGACCCCATATAAAAAGCATAAAGGTCAAGGACCAGTACTGGGTGGCAACGTACTTAGACCCCCAGTACAAACACAAGGGCTGTCAGAATGGAGCACTTCCAGGCCTTGCTTTGAGAAATGCTGCATTCTTCTTTTGCGTGTGCTGGCAGAGGAGGAATTCCCACTCCCAGGGAAGAGTTGAGGGTACCAATCCAACAGCACCTGCAAGAAGAGGGCTGTTTGAAGATGTGTTGGTGACTTCTGATATGAGGTCATTCTTTCAGCCGACCCATCGACAGGTCTCATCCGGATCCAGCATCAGGGAACGCCTAGACCGACAGGTGTCCGACTACATTTGGTTAACAGCCGATGTGGACGCTCTGAGGAGTGATATACCCCTGGACTACTGGGTGGGCAGGCTTGACCTCTGGCCAGAGCTTGCCCAATTTGCAATGGAACTGCTGGCTTGCCCCTCGCCCAGTGTCCTGTCCAAAAGGACGTTCAGCGCAGCAGGGGGATCGTGACCAATAAGCGAACTCGTCTAGTTCACGACAGTGTTGACTACCTCACATTTATAAAAATGAATGAGGCATGGATATCTGAGGAATTCAACACATGTGACCAGTAGACCATGTATATGCATAACTCTATAAACAATTTATTTAATCAAGCACACGGACCTTTTTTCTACCTTTGGCTCACTTCCTTGTACAAAAAAAGCACACCGTACTATATGCCTGTACCCTCCTGTTTGAAGAGGTTGAGCGGTGTCATTTTTTTGGGTCCCGCAGCAAGTTGCTGGTATCAGTGCTGCTGCCAGTGCTCTCTATCTTGGTGCTGATGTCAGTGCTCCCTCTCTATCTCGGTGCTGGTGTGGTGTCATTGCTCTATATCTCGGTGCTGGTGTGTTCTCAGTGCTCTCTATCTCAGTGCTGGTGTGGTCTCAGTGCTCTCTATCACGGTGCTGGTGTGATGTCAGCGCTCTCTATCTCGGTGCTGGTGTGGTCTCAGTGCTCTCTATCACGGTGCTGGTGTCAGTGCTCTCTATCATGGTGCTGGTGTCAGTGCTCTCTATCACGGTGCTGGTGTCAGTGCTCTCTATCTCGGTGCTGGTGTCAGTGCTCTCTATCTCAGTGCTGGTGTGGTGTCAGTGCTCTCTATCATGGTGCTGGTGTCAGTGCTCTCTCTCTATCTCGGTGCTGGTGTCAGTGCTCTCTATCTCGGTGCTGGTGTCAGTGCTCTCTATCATGGTGCTGGTGTCAGTGCTCTCTATCACGGTTCTGGTGTGGTGTCAGTGCTCTCTATCTCGGTGCTGGTGTCAGTGCTCAGTCTCTATCGCGGTGCAGGTTTCAGACAGTGAGGGAGATAGCGGCGTGGGGGTCCCCCCAAAGTCCATAGCAGACCCTTATGCGAGCACACAGCCTGGCCGGTCAGGAAAGGGGGTGGGGACAAGCGAGCGCCCCCCCTCCTGAGCCATACCAGGCCACGTGCCCTCAACATGGGGGGTGCTTTGGGGAAGGGGGCCCTGCGGCCAACCTCACCCCAAAGCACCTTGTCCCCATGTTGATGAGGACAAAGGCCTCTTCCCGGCAATCCTGGCAGGACAAGACCCCCTTAGTCCAGACAAGACCCCCAAAGTCGGACGAAGACGGTGGCGGTGACGAAGGAGAAAGATTCTCCGCTAGTAAAAGAGCTAGCAAAAGAGCAGAAGATGGCGTAGGAGTCCGGTGAGAAGACCCCTGAAGACGGAAGAAGAGAAGACCACCGGAGCTGTCTAATAAAGTATTTTTAAAAACTGTGTTGTGTTTTTTTTTCTGTACACTTTTTTTACCAGGTGAATGGGTAGGGGTACAATGTACCCCATACTCATTCACATAGGGTAGAGGGCTGGAATTTGGGGGCCCCCTTATTAAAGGGGGCTCCCGAATTATGATAAGCCCCCCGCCCACAGACCCCGACAACCAACAGCCAGGGTTGGACTTTTCTCCATGTGTGGGCAAGTCCGTGCATTTCAAAAGTGAGGCGGACTCCCGCAATAGTCCGGCGGGTATTTCTGCCGGACCTAGTCCGCCGGAAAAGTCCGGTCGTGTGTGGGCAGGTCCGCTCCTTCTGAAAGTCCGGTGGACCTCCGCTGCAAAGTCCGGCAGGTCGTCTGCCGGACTACGTCCGCCGGATAGTCCGATCATGTGTACGTGGCATTATAGTTTACCCCATACAAAGAACTTTTGCCCAGTGTCACTTTTTTCAACCAAACTACTGTATGTGACTATGCAACGTAAAACATCGGGGACACCTACGCACGAAAACTTTGATTATGTTACACATCACCACGCATGCTGGAGTGAGTGCAATAATTCTTGGCCCATTATTTAGGGTTATCTCTAAACTGAGGACCTAAGGGCTTTTAAAGGGGTTTCCAATGAATGTTTAGTGTACTAAATTTTGAGGCCATTTCATGGGCGCAGGCAGTTCTAAGACTAAGAATAAGACTAATTCAGATTAAGAACTCATGTTACTCAGCATAACCTCATATTTTATAATTTACCAAAAAAGTAAAGAGTAATATATTGGGCTTATGTGTTTCTGGCTTGTTTTTTTAGAGTGCAGGTTCCAGGGCTTCCATCTTTTTCTTTCCTACCTGCTGAGTCCTGACCTGGAAGAACAATGTGTATATCACTTGTTGGCACACCTGACAGGCACTTGATTTTTCCAGGTCATTGACACAAGGATGAGGATGACGGTCCTGGAACCTGCACCATGGAAAACAAGTCTTCAATTGCTGCTCCCATCTTTCTGTCCTGACAGATCCACTTTAAGCATCAATTATCCTTGTGAAAAACTCAACCGGGACAGGGGCTTTTGCTGAGTACCAAGGGCTAGCCTTCTACCCACTGATTATGGCCCACTGAGGAGACTCGGGATTTTGTCTGCTTCTCCTTGTCAGAGCATGGAAAAGAGCTCGGATCAATTTCTGATCCCATGGAGAGAACAGATCAATCTATAATGATAGACAACAATGTGATGAACGCTGAGAGTGAGGCTTGGATTAATTCTCTGAAGACAATAAAGCTTCCCCTCTGATGTGGATGGAAAGGTGTAACATTACAGGTATGTACAGGTGAATGGTCAGAGGAAATATGGCAGACTGGGTTGGATAAGCTTCCTCACTTGGGACAGAAATATTTTTTAAACAATATCCCTCAAAAAATCTATGAAGATAAATGAATCCCACTTTCTCAGACTGATGGAACATTGTATGAGATTTGTCTGATAAGTTTTTTAGTGGACAGATTACACCAGTGAAAGCCAAACACCTGACAGACAGCATGTGTAATGTACTTTGTGTATCTGTGGGACTGGTGCCGTACTGTCTGGGTGGGCACTGATCTGAGTCAACCAGGCTTGTCTAGGTGTCTAGTTGTTGATTAGGTTGCTGTTTAATTAGATTACTGTTTTATGTTTATGTTGGCTGTTCCTCAGATGTACTGATGATTAGATTGCTGTTTACAGTTTGCATCTTGTAGGATAATATGATCAAGCTTTTACCTTATGTTGTGTGTTATATTTTCTGTGTGAGTTTACAATAAAGTCAGTTCCAGTTTGCACCTGTGCTAGTGTCATCTAGTTCTTGGGTGCAATGCTCAGCTATAATACCTGGTCCCTGGATCCAGAGTGGAGGAAGCTGTATCTTGGCAGAAGCACCTAGGCTAGGTGCCAAGTGGTCTGTCGTATTTGGTGGCAGCAGTGGGATGCTTCCTGAAGTCTGGGACATCAAAACCCCCACTGCAGCAGAAGAGGAGAGGTACAGATACCAGCCGCCATGGAAGAGGAATTCGTAATGAGGCTGTGAGAGATACAAGTGCAGCACAGAGGACCAGTGACAATTCAGGTCCTGCTGGGATGGTATGACTTTGTCTGCCAGCAACTCTAGAAGGAAGAGGTGGACCAAGAGCAGCATCTCCAGGAATTCTCAATTCTCCAACAATTCTCCTCTTCATCCAGGAAAGGTACTGGTTGCAGTACAAACTGCGAGTGCTGTTGTTGGGGGAACAACCACACGAGGAGTGGACAGCTAAGGCCGCGTACACACGGGCGGATTGTCTGCCCAACTAAGTTCGTCAGACAATCCGACAGACAGCCCGTCCAACTTTCGAATGAACTGACTTGACCACACACGATGAACAGACAGTCCGCCGAAAGCTTGCGCGATGACGTGTACGGCACATACGACGGGACTAGAAATTCGACATCCAATACACTGCAATGCAACCTTCGGCCGTGTAAATCCTTTCTGAGCATGCGCCATACTTAGTCCGTCGAACTAGCCAACTCACGAGCGGATTGTCCGCTGAACCGTGTTTCAGCGGACAAAATTACGGAAATTCCGAAAGACTAAGTCCGTCAGACTGTCCGCTGAAAAATTCCGCTGAAGCCCACACACGAGCGGATTGTCCGCTGAAACACGGTTCAGCGGACTAAGTTGGGCAGACAATCCGCCCGTGTGTACGCGGCCTAAGTTAAGCAGGCTGGTCCGGGCAGAGATACATCTGGATGAGAGCTAGAGAGCCATCCGGTGGCATGTAGCCCAAGTGTGCCCCTGGATAATGGACGACAGCCCAATGGAAGGCTTTGGCTATGGTGGCTTGGGGCTGTTGTACAGGAGTCTGTCACAAGACCCTGACTTTGGGAGTGATTTGGAGTAGTGTTTGGAGGAAATTATGGATTACAGAGACTAGATGCTGAACATTTTGGAAGTTTTCTGGGCACAAGAAGATTTGGATTTTCTAGCCGTTCAGGGATGGGAGCTGGATATTGCCTACAGAGGGCTGCTAGACTCTGCTCAGCAGCAGGGCTGGGCTCTCTTTGCCTGAGAATATCGGGAAGTACCAGCCGACAGCTTCTAAATCCTGGCTGAAGTGTCGGCAATGGGGCAGAGATCTGCTTGATCCCCTGGACTTAGGATCCATGACCAACCCAACACCAATACTTGGCCTTTCTGAAACCCCATTAGTTGCCTCATGTTGCTTTGTAAAGTCACAGTGCTAACTGACACGCCACTTTTATAGCTGACACATACTGCCAACTGACAGTCCAACTAATACAACTCACCTCGGCAGCTTGGTTTGTCATTGTAATATAATTTCTTTAAACTTAAACTTCATTTTACATCTAGTTTCCATTTTTTGTCAATAAGATTTGAATATTAATAAAAAATGTTGTAGAATATAGATCTGAGAAGTTTATGATTAGGTACCTTTGGAGATTAATAAGGAATTAATTCCCTGGTAGAGGAAATTTGACCATCATTTATACGAGATTTTATCTTACATAGATATATATATATAGATATAGATATATATATATATATATATATATATATATATATATATATATATATATATAAATATTTAGGCATCTGAGGATACAAGGTTTGGATATTTAACCCCATTTATATTTACTTTGGTAGAACTCCATGGACATGTCCTTTTTTTTTAATCTCATAAGCCCCATACACACTATCAGGTTTGACCTCATATTATATGGTTTTAGTAAATCTGAAGGAAAAAATCTGCAGAAAATCTGATAGTGTGTATGAGGCTTAACCCTCCTCTCCTGAGATACTCTGCACTGCTGGAGGACTCTGCTCCTTCCTCTATATAACTCTCCTCTCCTGAAATACTCTGCACTGCTGGAGGACTCTGCTCCTTCCTCTATAACTCTCCTCTCCTGAAATACTCTGCATTGCTGGAGGACTCTTCTCCTTCCTCTATAACTCTTCTCTCCCGAAATACTCTGCTCTGCAGGAGGACTCTGCTCCTTCCTTTATCTAACTCTCCTGTCCTGAAATACTCTGCTCTGTTAAAAAAAAACTGAGTTGCTCCCTGTGTTTGGATCACATACACAATACACATATGAAGGAAGGTCGGACACATTGGAGAAGGAAGTTCTTCTATTTTAATGAAAAATGTTGCTTTCAGTTACAAGAATGCGGTCCGGACACATTGTTAGGTTGTACAGATATGACTTGTGTCTGAAGGACAACATCAAGGTACAGTTCTACTGATCACTGTCAGTGATAAACCGTAAAGAGAACATCTTTTAACCCATACTCATTGAAATCTTATGATGACTGGTCCTTTAAAGCGTAGCTCGGCCTTTTTAATAAACATGATAATTTAATTGAGGGGATAAAATCACCAACTTTTATATAGTATTTGTTCCTTCATTTTCTTTTACATTTGTGGAAGCTTTTAAGTAATATATGATGTTCAGTGATATTTAGTAACAAAAACAACACGTTTTGGAGGTTTGAACACTCCTTCAGGGTGGATGTTGTAGATATTCAGTTTCTAAAACTGTTCCAGCAGCAAAAGGTTTTGCCTATTTCAAATACTGTATCACTCACACAAACTTCATATAAACCCAAATTATAAATTCAAGCCCTGATGAAGAGGGAGTGTTCACACCTCGACACATATTGGAAGTTTTATTAATTTATTTTATGAATGTTTATTTCTTTGGACTGCTTTGTGGTTTAGAGCTCTTCATGTGATCTTTCTCTTTCAGCAAAAAGAACTTAACAAGGATTCTAATCCTTTCACAACCCATCCAAAACTAAAAACAAACAAACAGATGTTGGCTATGCATGCACTTTAACGTGACCCTGTCAAGGGGTTAGAAAAATCCAAAGGTATTATCCTGTAAAGAAAACAGCTTTAAACTTACCTGTCCATTGACCAGTTTGAAGGAACTTCACTATGTAGTAGAACACCCGGTGTTGAGCTTCTCAACTCCTTGGGCTGGTCCAATAGCAATTTCCCCATTGAGTGAGTGACTTGTATAGCGCTACCTATGCGAACTGAATCGCCTCAGGGCGCTTTCTTGCCACCAGAGTGCATCTGCGGCTTTTTTTTTTGGGTGGTCCTTTAGCCCGTAAGGTCCTGACACGCTTACGAACACATACAACATTGACATACACATATTAAGGCCAATTTTTTTTAGACAAGGTCTAATTAACCTACCAGCATGTCTTTGGAGTGTGGGAGGAAACTGGAGTACCCGGAGGAAACCCACACAGGCACAGGGAGAACATGCAAACTCCAGGCAGATGGTGTCGTGGTCGGGATTTGAACCAGCTGCCCCTATTGCTGCTAGGTGAAAGTGCTAACCACTACACCACTGTGCTGCCCTACTGACTGCTATGGTTTCTCCTGCTGACCCCTAGACACTGCAGGACATAATAGTGATATATGAGTCTTTGGGAGGAACCACAGTAGCCAGCAGGGGACATGTTAGTCTACACACCCAGAGGTGTGGGATAGGATCCATCCTGGGAGCTGTGCTATAGAGCAAATGTCTGCACACTGGCAAACAGACAGGTGAGTATGGAGAATTTTTTGATACTTGAGTACTGTTTTTGGACTTTTTCTACACCCCTGACAGGGTCACTTTAACATTCAGCTTGTTGCTGTGTGGTAACTGTAGACACATTGGTGTAAAGACAACTGTAGTAAGCAACAGACATGCACACCCCTTCTATAACATTTGCCATTGAGAACAATTAGACGCTTCTAGAGCTTCATGGAGTAAAACTGATCACAAATACTATTTAAAAGATTGTTGATTTTGTGGCCCGGCCTTACAATATGAACATATTCCGGAAGGCAGATTTGCATTTTTAAGTAGTACTTTCTCAGAAGTCCTAGAAAAAGACATGCAATGTATGGGGTTAGGTCAGCACCAGGCAATAAAGCTGTAACAATAATTTTATATGGAGCTCTGTCCATGATAATGAGTATGTTGTCCTGGAAGGAGATGATGGCAAGGCGGCCAAGTGAAGAACACCCAGCGGTCATGATTACTCAAAGGGGCCTATTTATTTTGAAGCTACAATAGATGCAGGATTGCTAATAATACTGGACAAAAGACTGTAAAACTGTTGTCTGGTCTGGCAACTCTTGAAATCTACAATATGTAGATGGTAGGACCAATAATTGGCCTACATGCTTTGGAAGCCATGGATCCCGTCTTATTTCATGGTAACGGTTCAGGCTGGCCATGGCAGAAGGTGTTTAGGCACAGCATAGGGTTCTTTAGGAAAGGCTGAGCATAATTTTTAGCCGCAGCATACCTAAGTATTACTGCTCACCATCAAGCCTGCTGTGAAATAATGGGATCCTGTACAGCCTTCCTGACAGGGCCCCCCCTCCCCCACCCACCAAGGTTCAGCAGAACAGTGGCACTGACCTTATCCACCTATGCCCTGAAAAGAAAGAAAAAAGCTCCTCCTGGCTCCCTCCATTGACGTGATGGGCCCAGGAAAATGTAATTTAAGCCCTGATAAGCAAGTAGTGGTGGGGGTGTTGTCTAGTAAAAATCAATTTATTCATTTAGGCAGAAATGAACAATAAAGCCACTGGGCCCCCCTGTTTAGCTTATGAAGCCTATGTCCAGTACAACAGGACCATTTGTACTGCCTTATCAGTGGCCTTCCTCACCATGTATAACCCTTTATGGTAACCAGATAGGTGAACCTAATAATCGCCAATTTTGCAAATGGACTCAAAAAATGTATAGACTTTTCTTTTTTTTCTTTTTGTAGAGAGTTTACAGCCGTGGCCAAAAGTTTTGAGAATGACACAAATATAAATTTTCACAAAATCTGCTGTCTTAGTTTTTATGATGGCAATTTGCATATACTCCAGAATGTAATGTATGTAATAAAGTCCCTCTTTTCCGTGAAAATGAACTTAATCCCCAACAAAAAACATTTCCACTGCATTTCAGCCCTGCCACAAAAGGACCAGCTGACATTAGTCAGTGATTCTCTAGTTAACACAAGTGTAAGTGTTGACGAGAACAAGGCTAGAAATCACTCTAATGCTGATTATGTTAGAATAACAGACTGGAAGCTTTAAAAGGAGGGTAGTGCTTGAAATCATTGTTCTTCCTCTGTTAACCATATTTAACTGCAAGGAAACAGGTGCAGTCATTATTGCTTTGCACAAAATTGATATTCACAGGCAAGGATATTGCTGCTGCTAAGCTTGTGCCTAAATCAACCATTTATCAGATCATTAAGAACTTCAAGGAGAGAGGTTCAATTGATGTGAAGAAGGCTTCAGATCACCCAAGAAAGTCTGGCAATGACCAAGACTGTCTCCTACAGTTGATTCAGCTGCGGGATCAGGGCACCACCAATGCAAAGCTTGCTCAAGAATAGCAGCAGGCAGGTGAGTGCATCTGCACGCACAGTGAGGAGAAGACTTTTGGAGGATGGCCTGGTGTCAAGAAGGGCAGAAAAGAAGCCACTTCTCTCCCCGGAAAAATATCAGGGGCAGACTGATATTCTGCTAATGTTACAGGGATTGGATGCTGAGGACTGGGGTAAAGTAATTTTCTCTGATGAATCCCCTTTCCAATTTCTTTGGGGGAAAAACTTTGTCTGGAGAAGAAAAGGTGAGCGCTACCATCAGTCCTGTGTCATGCCAACAGTAAGTATCCTGAGACCATTCATGTGTGGGGTTGCTTCTCAGCCAAGGGAGTGGGCTCACTCACAATTTTGCCTAAGAACACAGCCATGAATAAAGAATGTTACAAGAACATCCACAGAGAGCAACTTCTCCCAACCATCCAAGAACAGTTTGGTGAGGAGCAATGCCTTTTCCAGCATGATGGAGCACCTTGCCTAAGTGGCTTTGGAAACAAAACATGGAAATTTTGGGTCCATGGGCGGGCTTCAACTGGCTTCAAGAGGCGGGTGACCAAAAAAACCCCCCACAAATTCTGACAAACTCCAAGCATTGATTATGCAAGAATGGGCTGCCATCAGTCAGGATGTTGCCAAGAAGTAGATTGACGGCATTCCAGGTGGAATTTCTGAGGTCTATAAAAAGAAGGGTCAACACTGCAAATATTGACTCTTTGTGTAAACTTCATGTAATTGCCAATAAAAGCCTTTGACGCATATGAAATGCTTGTAATTATACTTCAATATACCATAGTAACATCTGACAAAAAAAATCTTGAAACACTGAAGCAGAAGACTTTGTGAAAATTAATATTTGCATCATTCTTAAAACTTTTGGCCACCAGGGGGAACACCAGAATTTTTCACTTTGTTCTGTAACTTTCCTTTTAAATGATTATAAACTAGTTACTAGATAAAAGTGTTGTGCCTGATAGAAAATAATGTGAAAAACTGAAAAAACTATTTGGTGGATCTTTATAAAATAGGCCCCTTTAACAGCCCTTCCCAGAATGCAGAGCAAAAGCCACTCAAGCAAGAGTTGGGCACTGGTTGGCACCATGCAATGAAGTCGTAACAGTAATTTATAGCGAGCCCTGTCGCTGATAAACATGACCTCATCCTGGCACTTGTGTATGGCAAAGCAGAAGCAGCAATATAATGAGCAGCAAGCAGATACAAAAAATATAAAAAAATAAAACCTTTATAGTGATCACTGTCACTGATAAATTATGAAGAGGGGAGAAGCCCTGTGACTGGTTGGTAGGTGGGATTTAGAAAGGGTCCAGCAATGAGCCCTGGCAGCCTATAGGTGCATGTTGGCTTGACAAGCTTCCCTGATCTAGAAATTCTCATGGACCTCCCAAACCTCCCCACTCAAGGCGTTGGCTGCTCCCACCAGGGTCCAGGTGAAGAGGGCGATCTGCTTGCGCAGCTCGCTGCTGTCAATTTGGTCCCGGTTGAGCTGTTCAATCAAGGCTTCCAGGGTGTGTTCACCTCGGCCGATGAGGATATGGCGGTATGGGTAATTGATGGCGGACACATACTGGGACAGGAAGTAGAACTCCACCTTCAAGAGAAAAACACCAGAGTGAGTAGATACTATGAGCCTATACATTCCAAGTGCCCGTGGGACTTTAAATGAGCTACGCCACAATTTATATAATTAAACACTTCCCGCCCAAGCTACGTCCAGGGATGTCCTTGACTTTGTGGGGGTATATCTGAATGATGCCTTAACTCTCTTTATACGTGAATTCCACACGACGTAGGCCTATCAGCAGTACAGCATTTTTTTAAACATGGACTTCCAACTTAACATCAGACAAGCCTCATTTATTTTGGAGGCTACCTTGTTTTGCCTTACTCATAACTATTTTCAATTTGAGGCCCAGTTCTACCTACAGACCCATGGTACAGCTATGGGTGCTAATTTTGCACCCTCTTATGCCAATCTTACCATGGGTCTGTGGGAGAACCAGTATATATGGAATAATAATCCTTTTGCTCAATATGTGGTGTTTTTTGGCCGATACATTGATGATATTGTCATCATCTGGGATGGTACTTCATCCCGGGTGCACGATTTAGTCTCACATTGTAACACTAATAATATGGGCCTCTCTTTCTCTGTGGTTTGGAACAAGGATAGCTTAGCTTTCCTTGACCTTGAACTTAACCATGATGGCAATAACATCTTTGCCTGAAACTATACCAAACCAACTGCTGGCAACTCGTATTTGCATTATGACAGCTGCCACCACCCTTTGTTGGTAAAGAACATCCCAAAAGGGCAGTTCTGTAGGCTAAGACCAAACTGCACCAGAGACTGCGATTATATATCACAGAGTGTTCTTCTTAAAGAAAAGTTTATTGAGAAAGGTTACCCCTCACATTTGGTAGAACATGCATACAACACTTTTCTCCCGGGGAGGAAGCCTAAGGTTGTGAAACCCCCAGAGAAACCAGTTGTACGCTTTATCACAGGGTTCCATAGACAATACAAAAGAATGGAACATATTGTATGACAAACCCAAATTCACTTATAGGAGGGCCCCCACCCTCAAGAATAAGATTGCCCCTAGAAAACTAAAATGCAAGCGGGATATGAACCCTCTGTGTAGTATTCCACTCACGGGGATGTACAGGTGCAATAAGCCCCTGTGCAAAACCTGCCAATTTGTCAACCATGGCCAAAAAAAACTTTACTCACAAAGGACTAACTTATTATTTCAATCAATTTCATAATTGCTCCATCAATTATGTTTACTGTTTGATGTGCCCATGTAAAATGTTATATGTGGGCCGCACCATTTGCCACCTTAGGCAACGCTTTGGCAAGCATCGTCGGCTCACAGAAGTGGGCTCCGATAAACATAGCGTACCACAACACTTTTTAGAGTTCCATGATCAGTCTACGCTGGGCCTTCAAGTATGGGTGATTGAATCCATACCTAGTGATATCTCTGAAGCAGAACGTTTCTCGAAATTGTGCGAACGCGAAACGTTCTGGATTTTTACTTTGGATACTCTTACCCCTAATGGCCTCAATGAGGAGATTGAGATATATACCATCCTTTGATTTGATTTAGTGTGTATAATACGCCTGTATTTCCATTTGGGGATGATAGCTTTCTTTTTAGATAATAATGATATATATTTTTTATTGGTATTTTATAGGTCGAATTTTTAATAATATTTTTTTTCCCCGAGAATAATTATTTATTATTATTCTTTATATATATATATATATATATATATATATATATATATATATATATATATATATATATATATATAAAATTTATTATCATTTTTATTTCTATTTTTTTATATATATATATTTTTTATTATTATTATTATTTATTATTATACTTCCCTTGGTATTTATAATTTAATATTATGATCGGCTCATCGTAATTTATCGGCATATAAATATAATCTGCTGTGTAAAAAACTTTGTACTGTCATGCGCAGGTTGCGATTTTAGGTAACCTGTTTTGCTGATAGGTTTAATAGGCAAATCCTTCTTTGTATTGTCAGCTTTGCTTTCACTTTTTGTGGTCTAAATTGCACACCATAGCTTTGCCCATTGAATCCAGGTATTTAAGAACTGTCAGTCTGTTTTCCCTGTATCTTTTACACTTGAGAAAGGAGTGTGCTGATTCTGTACGAGTCCTGCGCATGCTCAGAAACGTGTTGTGTTCCCCTTGCATCTCTGACGTCACACGCCGTCTCCTCGAGCCGCTCTGAAGTCCACCAGACGCGAGACCCAGCCGGGGCTCTCCCCCAGAGTCCCGCAGTCATATTCACGGGCTCTATTGGCACTCCTGGATACGTCGATGACTACAGTATTTACTCCTGTGTGTGCCCAACTTTCTGCATGTCAGATGTAAGTGACAGATATATGTTTTATTATGGATTAAAGCACCTTTTACTGAGTGGCGCTTTTTTATTTGTTTTGTTTTTTTTCTTTATATGACTTGAGCTGGCTTCACTCCAGAGAAAAGCAGCCTTCTGTGGATGTGCATACATTATCCCTTGTCCGTCCAGCAAGACCCAGTATTTTGGACTGATTGTATACCTGTGAGCACCTTGTATGTGACTTTAAAACCATTTTTTTCTGGACAGTTGTCTTATGAAGACGTTTTACTGAGATTTATTATATCTTATTCAATATATTCAGTTTAAATAAGCATGCGATTCGCATCGATTGACTGAGCGCCATTGTTCCTTTTTTCCTTTTATCATTCAGATATCATCTTTTAGTGTCAGCGATTCTGCGCACAATAAGAACGATCATAGCAGCTTGAACGTTCTTACGGGCAGCGAGAGGGGACCCCCCCCCTCCCGCCGCCCTCCGGTGCTTCTATCGACTCGCCGCTTCCATCGATGAGTCAGAGACAGGATCCGCCAGCCCCCGGATGGTGATCATAGAGATTTCCAGAGGACCAGATGGTCGCCGGAGTCTCTATGATCATTTCAAAGGCCGGGTGCGATGTTATGACATCACACCCGAGCCTCTGCATTCAAACAAATGGCGACGCCTCGGCTGGGAAGCCTGAGATCATTTTTATTTATTTTTCATTTCAGGCTTCCCATCCTAGAGGTGAGATGGGGGGGTCTTATTGACCCCCCCCCCCCCCCATATATCACTGTAAAGAGGATTGATCTGCCATATTCCTATTACAAGGGATGTTTGCAAAAAAAAATATGAATTTTACATGTAGGAAAGAGAAATGTCAGATTTGGCCTGGATGGGAAGTGGTTAAATGTTTTTTAAAAATTATTTAATAAGACAATTATACATTGTATATAGGAACATGCCTCTATAAAATTAACTAGCTCATCAACCTATATAAATGAACACCAGAGGGCGCCAGTCTGAGTGTAGTAATAATATATTACTACACTCAAAATAGTGCCCTCTGGTGTTCATTTATATATTTACAGAGATTCATTCAGTCTCTGAGGAGCTGCAATGAGTGTATTAACCCCTTATGGACATTATTGGGCTATTTTCCCTTGCTTTAATCGGACCATTTAGTTGGCTGGTATTTACTTGTGTACCATTTGCATTATTCTTATTAGCTGATCAACTATTTTATTTACTTATTTTAGGTACTTATACATCAATTTACTCAGCCCTTTATATACAGTATATATTATTATTATTACTATACAGGATTTATATAGCACCAACAGTTTATGCAGCACAAATGTTGGAACAGGAAGGGACCATCCCCAAACTGTTCCCACAATGTTGGGAGTATGAAATTGTCCAAAATCTCTTGGTATGCTGACACCTTAAGAGTTCCCTTCACTGGAACTAAGGGGCCAAGCCCAACCCCTGAAAAACAACCCCCACGCCATAATCCCCCCTCCACCAAATGATTTGGACCAGTGCACAAAGCAAGGTCCATAAAGACATGGATGAGCACATTTGGGGTGGAGGAACTTGACTGGCCTCAACCCAACAGAACACCTTTGGGATGAATTAGAGTAGAGACTGCGAGTCAGTCCAACATCAGTGCCTGACCTCACAAATGCACTTCTGGAAGAATGGTCAAGCATTCCCATAGACACACTGCTAAACCTTGTGGACGGCCTTCCCAGAAGAGTTGAAGCTGTTATAGCTGCAAAGGGTGGGCCAACTCAATATTGAATCCTACAGACTAAGACTGGGATGCCATTACAGTTCATGTAAAGGCAGGCGTCCCAATACTTTTGGTAATATAGTGTATGTTACACTATATATATTGTTTTTAAAACACTTTTTTATGCTATGAGGAAGGTTGTGTAGCTGAAACATGTTAGACCTTACAGTATTAAGTCTTTATATCCACTTACCACCAATCAACGTATCGGTACGTCACTTCCAAGTGGTTGCACCGGGATGTTTGTTTTAGAGCTGGCGGTCGGCTCACTTGTAAGAGCAATCAGAGCGGCAAATAGCCGCTTGATTGCCGTTATAAGCAGCAGGAACAGATGTCCCACCTTCCCACCTCCTTCTGCGGCTCACTCGGGTTCTCCCGTTCCACCGGGAGACCTGAGCAATCAGCCGCCACTTTGGACAACCAACCAAAGCTTGGGATCGGCTTTGATCTGGTCTAACCCGGGAAGGAATGAACTGACGTTACTTCTGGTTTACCCAGATATCAGCTCCATTTAAAAAAAAAAAAGAAGCATTAAAAAAAATGGTGTTCATCTTGGTGTTTTGAATGCTTTTAAGGGCAGAGGAGGCATTTGGGTTCTTTTTGACCCCCTGATCCCTCCATAAAGGGTACCTGCCACTGCCTATTGCTGTCACCAGGATGTTTACATTCCTTGTGACAGTAATAAAAGTGATCAGAAAAAAAAAAGTAAAACCGTTTAACCACTACAATACAGGGCACTTTCACCCCCTTCCTTCCCAGCCCAATTTTCAGCTTTCATCGCTCTAGCGCTTTCAGTGACAATTGCGCGGTCATGCTACACTGTACCCAAATGAAATTGTTATCATTTTGTTCGCACAAATAGAGCTTTATTTTGGTGGTATTTATTCACGACTCCGTTTTTTTTTTTTTTGCGATATAAGCGCAAAAATAGCGGAAATTTGGAAAAAAAACAATATTTTCTTTTTTCTATTTGAAAAGAAATCCAATAAAATCAAATTTTGTCATAAATTTAAGCCAAAATGTATTCTGCTACATGTTTTTGGTAAAAAAAATTCCGCTAAGTGTATAATAATTGGTTTGTGTGATCACGGACATATGTACGCAAATGATCATGTACATATGTGTGCAGATAATCATTGGGACATGTGATTTTAGTGGGACATATGTGGGGGACATGTTTTTATTATTAGGGACATGTGTTTTTATTATTTGGGGACATGTACAGTGGTGTGAAAAAGTGTTTGCCCCCTTCCTCATTTCCTGTTCCTTTGCATGTTTGTCACACTTAAGTGTTTCGGAACATCAAACCAATTTAAACAATAGTCAAGGACAACACAAGTAAACACAAAATGCAATTTGTAAATGAAGGTGTTTATTATTAAAGGTGAAAAAAAATCCAAACCATCATGGCCCTGTGTGAAAAAGTGATTGCCCCCCTTGTTAAAACATACTATAACTGTGGTTGTCCACACCTGAGTTCAATTTCTCTAGCCACACCCAGGCCTGATTATTGCCACACCTGTTCACAATCAAGGCATCACTTAAATAGGAGCTGCTTGACACAGTAAGGTCCACCAGAAGATCCTTAAAAGCTACACATCATGCCGAGACCCAAAGAAATTCAGGAACAATTGAGAAAGAAAGTAATTGAGATCTATCAGTCTGGAAAGGGTTATAAAGCCATTTCCAAAGCTTTGGGAATCCAGCGAACCACAGTGCGAGCCATTATCCACAAATTGCGAAGACATGGAACAGTGGTGAACCTTCCCAGGAGTGGCTGGCCGCCCAAAATTACCCCAAGAGCGCAGCGACGACTCATCCAAGAGGTCACAAAAGACCCCACAACAACGTCCAAGGAACTGCAGGCCTCACTTGCCTCAGTTAAGGTCAGCGTTCATGCCTCCACCATCAGGAAAAGACTGGGCAAAAATGGCCTGCATGGCAGAGTTCCAAGGAGAAAACCACTGCTGAGCAAAAAGAACATCAAAGCTTGTCTCAATTTCTCCACAACACATCTTGATGATCCCCAAGACTTTTGGGACAACATTCTGTGGACCGATGAGACAAAAGTGGAACTCTTTGGAAGGTGTGTGTCCAAGTATATCTGGCGTAGAAGGAACACTGCATTTCATAAAAAGAACATTATACCAACAGTAAAATATGGCGGTGGTAGTGTGATGGTCTGGGGCTGTTTTGCTGCTTCAGGACCTGGAAGACTTGCCGTGATAAAAGGAACTATGAATTCTGCTGTCTACCAAGAGATCCTGAAGGAGAATGTCCGACCATCTGTTCGTGTACTCAAGCTGAAACGAACTTGGGTTCTGCAGCAGGACAATGATCCTAAACACACCAGCAAGTCCACCACCGAATGGCTGAAGAAAAACAAAATGAAGACTTTGGAGTGGTCTAGCCAAAGTCCTGACCTGAATCCTATTGAGATGTTGTGGTATGACCTTAAAAAGGCCGTTCATGCTCGAAAACCCTCTAATGTAACTGAATTAGGACAATTCTGCAAAGATGAGTGGGCCAAAATTCCTCCAGGACGCTGTAAAGGCCTCATTGCACGTTATCGCAAACGCTTGGTTGCAGTTGTTGCTGCTAAGGGTGGCCCAACCAGTTATTAGGTTTAGGGGGCAATCACTTTTTCACACAGGGCCATGATGGTTTGGATTTTTTTTCACCTTTAATAATAAACACCTTCATTTACAAATTGCATTTTGTGTTTACTTGTGTTGTCCTTGACTATTGTTTAAATTGGTTTGATGTTCCGAAACACTTAAGTGTGACAAACATGCAAAGGAACAGGAAATGAGGAAGGGGGCAAACACTTTTTCACACCACTGTATGTTTTGGGGACATGTGTGTTTTGGGGACATATGTGGGGACTGTGTTTGTACTGTGTGGTGTGTTGTGTGTTTACACTACACTGATGATCAGTGAGTAAAAAGCTGTAAAAAGCAGCCCATACTCACTGATCATCAGCCGGCTGCAGCGTTCTGCTCTCCTCTCCTCAGCGGTGACTTCCGTGTGAGGAGAGGAGAGCCGATTGCCTAGCAACCGGCTGTTTGTTTACATCACATGACGGCCGTGATTGGACACGGCTGTCATGTGATCAGGAGGGCCAATCACAGAGCCCTCCTGCCGATCTGAGATGTGCCGTGTCCGGGTGACACGAGCACATCGGGATCGCGCCGCTGCGCGAGCGCGCGCGCGCGATCCCGCTACTCCTGAAGGACGTTCCTGAACAGCCTGTCAGGAGTAGACGGCTCCCACCCGGCCGTATATATGCATTGGCCGGGTGGGAAGTGGTTAAAAAAAAAAACGAATAAATTGATACTTAAAAAAAAAAAAACTAAAGTGCCCCCATCCCCCGGTGCCCGCACGCAGCGTAAACATCGATCATCCCACATATGTGAGGTTTCACCGCAAACGTCAGATCATTGGCAGTAATTCTAGCAGCAGCAGTGGCGGCTTGTGCTCAAAATTTTGGGAGCGCAGAAAAACATTTTATTTTTTCAAAATTTTTTGGTCTTTTTTTAATCACTTCAGCCCCGGAGGATTTTACCCCCATCAAATCATTCTCTGCAGCTATTACCTTTTGTACCACCACCCCCTCCCTTTAGAATGTAAGCTCTACGAGCAGGGCCCTCCTGTACCTTTTGTATTGAACTGTAATTGTGTTGTCCCCCCTATACATTGTAAAGCACTGCGTAAACTGTTGACGCTATATAAATCGTGAATAATAATAATAATAATTTTACCCCCTTCCTGACCAGAATCGCTTTTTTTGCAGTTCGGCACTGCGTCACTTTAACTGACAATTGCGGGGCAGTGCGACATTGCACCCAAACAAAATTGACATCCTTTTTTCCCCACAAACAGAGCTTTCTTTTGGTGGTATTTGATCGCCTATGCTTTTTTTTATTTTTTGCACTATAACCAAAAAATGAGCGACAATATATAAAAAAAAACGAATTTCTTTCTCAGTTTAGGCCGATACGTATTTTTCTACATATTTTTGGTTAAAAAAATCCTAATAAGCGTATATTGATTGGTTTGCGCAAAAGTTATCGTGTCTACAAAATAGGGGATAGATTTATGGCATTTTTTATTATTATTTTTTTTTTTATTAGTAATGGCAGCGATGTGCGATTTTTTTTTTCATGACTGCGACATTATGGAGGACACGTCGGACACTTTTGACACTATTTTGGGACCATTGTCGTTTATACAGCGATCAGTGCTATAAAAATGCACTGATTACTTTGTAAATGACACTGGCATGGAAGGAGTTAAACACTAGGGGGCGATCAAGGGGATAAGTCTGTCCTAGGGAGTGATTCTAACTGGGGGGGTGGGGTGGGCTTCCACTGACATGACAGCGATCACTGCTCCCGATGACAGGGAGCAGTGATCTCTGTCATGTCACTAGGCAGAACGGGGAAATGCCTCGTTTACAAAGGCATCTCCCCATTCTGCGGCTCCGTGACATGATCACGGGGGGCAAGGTCACAGAGTACGTGGCGTGCGTGCCCACAATGCCGCGATTTAAACGTGACGAACCTGTATGCCCTTTAGCCCAGCCGTGCCATTGTGCCGACGTATATCACCGTGCGCTGGTCGGCTAGTGGATAATTTGTAGCGCAAAAACATAAAAAAAACTCCGGTGGTGGTCAAATACCACCAAAAGAAAGCGTTATTTGTGTGAAAAAAAATTATCAAAATGTCATAAGTATACAGTGTTGCATGAACGTGCAATTGTCATTCAAAGTGTGACAGCGCTGAAAGCTGAAAATTGGCCTGGGCAGGAAGGGAGTGAAAGTGCCCGTAGGCAAGTGGTTCATTTTTTTTTTTTAAGTGCAATTTTTTCCCAAAAATTGCATTTGAAAAATCGCTGCACAAATACCACGTGACATAAAATATTGTGCGTGCCCACTATTCCGCAATTTAAATGTGACGTACCTGTACGCCCGTTAGCCCAGCCGTGCCATTGCACCGACGTATATCGTCGTGCGCTGGTCGGCTAGCGGATAATTTGTAGCGCAATTTAAAAAAAAAAACTCCAGTGGTGGTCAAATACCACCAAATGAAAGCTTTATTTGTGTGAAAAAAAAAATGATCAAAACGTCATACGGGTACAGTGTTGCGTGAACGTGCAATTGTCATTCAAAGTGTGTCAGCTCTGAAAGCTGAAAATTGGCCTGGGCAGGAAGGGAGTGAAAGTGCCCGTAGGCAAGTGGTTCATTTTTTTTTTTATTTTTTTTTTTTAAGTGTAATTTTTATTTCCCAAAAATTGCATTTGAAAAATCTATGCGCAAATACCGCGTGGCATAAAATATTGTGTGTGCCCACAATTCCGCAATTTAAATGTGACGTACCTGTACGCCCGTTAGCCCAGCCGTGCCATTGCACCGACGTATAACGTCGTGCGCTGGTCGGCTAGCAGATCATTTGTAGCAAAAAAATAAATACCGCGTGACATAAAATATTGCAAAGTCCGCCAATTTATTCTCTAAAAAAAATATAGAATGTTTGGGGGTTCTAAGACATTTTCTATAAAAAAAAAATAAAAAAATACTGATTGTTACACAAAAAGTGCCAGAAAAGACCTGGAGCTGAAGTGGTATATAGTGCAGTGATAGTGAACCTTGGCACCCCAGATGTTTTGGAACTACATTTCCCATGATGCACTGGCACTCTGCAGTGTAGTTGAGCATCATGGGAAATGTAGTTCCAAAACATCTGGGGTGCCAAGGTTCTCCATCACTGATATAGTGTATGTAGCCAATAAAGGTTTTATTTTGAAAGAACACTCCGTCCCTGCCAGCTTTACTTGACAAAGATGGCAGTCCCATACTGAGAGACGATGTTACTCACCCTCATGATCCGCACGTTGAAGAACTGGATCATCTTCTCGTTGTGGAGGTCTGAGTTTGCAATTGCCGTCTTCAGTCTGTCCGTTGCTCGCGCATAATCCCCGCGTGCGGAGTACAACCAGGAAAGGGTCAGGCCCTGAGGCTGAAATACACACAAAGCTTTATGGTAACCCTTTTTCCAACGTCAATAATGTGTGGTCATGGTCACATGACCGTCCTGTAGGAGCACAACCTGACCGAAACATTTTGGGTGCCATTCTTCTCTATAACTCCCATTTACTCGAAGCAAACATTCACCAGACACTTTATTAGGTACACCTGTTCAATTGCTTGGTAACACAAATTGCTAATGAGCCAATCACATGGCAGTAATGCAATGGATTTAGACATCTAGATGCGGTGAATATGACTTGCTGAAGTTCAAACTCAGAATGGGGAAGAAAGGGGGTTTAGGCGACTTTGAACGTGGCGTGGTTGTAGGTGCCAGACGGGCTGGTGTGAGTATTTCATAAACTGCTGATCTACTGGAATTTTCACGCACAACCATCTCTCGGGTTTACAGAGAATGGTCCGAAAAAGAGAAAATATCCAGCGAGCGGCAGTTGTGTGGAGGAAAATGCCTTGTTGATGTCAGAGGAGAATGGGCAGACTGGTTCCAGATGATACAAAGGCAACAGTAACTCAAATAACCACTCGTTACACCCAAGGTATGCAGAATATCATCTCTGAACACACAACACTAGAACCTTGAAGCAAATGGGCTACGGCAGCAGAAGACCACACCGGTTGCCATGCCTGTCAACTAAGAATAGGAAACTGGGGCTACAATTGGCACAGGATCACCAAAATTGGACAATAGAAGATTGGAAAAACGTTGCCTGGTCTGGATTTGAGCTGCAACATTCAGATGGTGGGGTCAGAATTTGGAGTCTTGACAACAACTTGAAAGCATGGATCCATCCTGCCTTGTATTACCGGTTCAGGCTGGTGGTGTAATGGTGTGGGTGATATTTTCTTGGCACACTTTGGACCCCTTAGTACCAATTGAGTGTAGTCGAAACGTCTCGGCCTACCTGAGTATTGTTGCTGACCATGTCCATCCCTTTAGGACTACATCTTCCAGCAGGATAATGGACCATGTCACAAAGCTCAAATCATCTCACCACTGGATTCTTGAACATGACAATGAGGTCCCTGTACTCCAATGGCCTCCACACTCACCAGATCTCAATCCAATAGAGCACCTGTGGCATGTGGTGGAACGGTAGATTGGCATCATGGATGTGCAGCAGACAAATCTGCAGCAACTGCGTGATGCTATCATGTCACTATGGACCATAATCTCTGAGAAATGTTTCCAACACCTTGTTGTATCTATGCCACCAAGAATTAAGGCAAAAAGGGGGTCCAACCCGAGGACCAGAAAGGTGTACCTAATAAAGTGGCCAGTGAGTGTAGATCTGATGTCAGAAGCCTCACCTCTAGCTTGTTGGTGTACTTTCTCAGGCTGATCAGATGTTCTAAGAGCAACGTGTTATAGGCCGTGTATTCCAGGGGAAGGATCCGGTCATGGGACAGCTTCATCAGAGACAGACCGGCGACCTGTGCCAGCGTCAGAGCCACCGCTGGTAACCGACCAGACATAACACTGTTCAGATTGTCATATGTGTCCATCTTGGTGTCCAGATACTTGTACGGGTTTGATCGCTGAAAGAAAAGCCCAACATGAGTATTGTGAAGCAAAACTTTGTCTACAAACTATATATATACATACAAGTCATTTTAGACAGGATAAAAACTATATACCTTGTGGGAGAGGACGGAGGAGGTTGCTGCAGTATTCAGGAAATACAGCAGAGTGGGTGGAGGACATCATCTAGCCCTTTCCACTCCACCCTGACTGTCCCTGGACCTCCCTTTTCATTAATTGGGTTTCAGTTCTTTCAATCATGGAGGCTCAGCATCACATGAGGATGGTGGTCTGCCTAGGAACACCCATTCCTCCAGACTGACAAACACCCTTCGACATTTTGATATTTGCATAACTCCTCCCAAGAGCCAACGCACAGTTTGCATCATGGCTGAGGATCGGTGTACACTGGTGCGACAAGTGATCCAACTTCGAGAGCACCAGTCGCATCGACTTGTCAAAATCGGTGGCTCCCTATGAGGGCTTTCTCAACTGGTCCTTAACTGGTGCTACAAGCGATCCAACTTCGAGAGCACCAGTCGCATCGACTTGTCAAAATCAGTGGCTCCCTATGAGAGCTGTCCCAACTGGTCCGACTTGTTGTGTCGGTCCAACTTTGGTAAAGGTTCCTGCACTACTTCGGTCTGACTTCTGTCTGATTCCAGCCCATAGAATTGAATGGAGGTCACATCCAAGTTAGATCAACATCTTAACTGATTGTTATGATAATAACCCAAATCCATACCCGACCCGATAAAGGAAAAAAAAAAAAAGTTTCTCGCCCGCCAAATGCTCCCACCATTCTTTCAGTTCCTATGTCTGACAATTCTTATATAGCTATGGAGGGTACCGAGTTACATCAACGCATGGCCACGGCCCATAGCTATATACCTGTAAGAACTGTCACATGGAGGGGCTGGGATCTGGGGGCCCTCTTTCCTAAAGGGGGCTTGCAGATTCTGATAAGCCCCCTACCGGGAGACCCCCACAACCACATCCCAGGGTTGTGGGGAAGAGGCCATTATCCCCATCAACCCACTCCCTCCATGTTGAGGGCTAGTGGCCTGGTATGGTTCAGGACGGGGGGCACTCACTTGTCCCCGCCTTTCCTGACCTGCCAGGCTGCATTCTTGGATAAGGGTCTGGTATGGATTTTGGGTGGGAGCCCATGCTGTTTTTGTTTTAAATTTTGGCATGGGGTTCCCCCCAAGATGCATACCAGACCCAAAGGGCCTGGTATGGATTTGAGGGGGGACCCCACTCCTTTTTTTTTTTTACATTTTGTCATGGGGTTCCCACTCAAGATCCATACCAGACCTGAAGGGCCTGGTATGGATTTGAGGGGGGAACTACACCATTTTCTTTTGTTTTTTTTACATTTTGTCATGGGGTTCCCACTCAAGATCCATACCAGACCCAAAGAGCCTGGTATGAGGGGGGACCCTACACCGTTTTTTTTTTTTTTTACATTTTGTCATGGGGTTCCCACTCAAGATCCATACCAGACCCAAAGCCAAAAGGGCCTGGTATGGATATGGGGGGGGGGGGTACCCCACACCGTTTTTTTTATTTATTTATTTATAAATTTGGTCATGAGGTTTCATCCATTCCAGAATCAAAGGAATTGTTTTGATTGGTCAAAGGACAAGTTGCACTCGTCTCAAAGTCGGATCAAAATCGGATCCCGTTCATTAAAGTCGCAAAATGGAAAGCAGATTAAACTTCAGATTTTAGCGTACATAAAAGCAAAAATCTTTTTTTTTTTTCTAGTTTTTCAGCATCCATAACTAATACAGCAGGGGGTCATGATAAGATTACCTCCACAAATGAAAACTCCAGTGCGGGAACTCCGGCAAAGGCGGTGAAGGCAAAGCTGCCCGTGTCCATCGCAAGTGGGGCAAATCTGAGGGTAAAAAGTACAAATAAAAGGGTCAGAGACTGCTATTATTCTTGTTATTTTGTGTACAGAGGCTGGTAAAATTTGTGGTACTCCTGGTCCAGGTACTTGGCAGTGACTTACACCTCTGATTTCCAGTCCCCATACAATCTTGCATTTTCATAGATGCTTTGCTTGCTCTGACGGGGGTTGTCCACCTGGAAGAGACGGACAGATAAAAGGTGGAGCTTTTTTGGAGAATGGTGGTGGTGTCTCTGTATATTGTGACCTATCAGGAATGGATTGATGCAGATTTGTAGTTAATGAAAGGTCCACTTTGAGTAGTATGGAGATGACATGGAGTACAGGAGGTCATTGGAGCTGCTCGAAGGGTCTCCACCAATAATTATTTCAATGTCAATAATTGCGGTTCGTACAGGTTAAAGGGATCACAGTGACTAATTACGGTGGTGTGTGTATCTAATCTCCACCAATAATTGCAGACATTGGGAGGGTCTCCATCAGTACGTGGTGAACTGTTTTCATAGACGTCATATAAACCCTCATTTCTCAGATGTCACTGCAGCCAATCGGGAGAGGGTATGGTCAAAGCCACACCTCTCCACTGAGCCGCCATGGCTGCCCTTGTGCAGGAGAGGATACGGTCACAGCCACGCCTCTCCACTGAGCCGCCATGGCTGCCCTCATGCAGGAAAGGATACGGTCACAGCCACGCCTCTCTGCTGAGCCACCATGGCTGTCCTCATGCAGGAGGAGGATATGGTCACAGCCACACCTCTCAGCTGAGCCTCCATGGCTGCCCTCATGCAGGAGAGGATACGGTCAGAGCAACGTCTCACCGCTGAGCCGCCATTGGCTGCCCCGTGCAGGAGAGGATACGGTTACAGCCACGCCTCTCTGCTGAGCCACCATGGCTGTCCTCATGCAGGAGGAGGATATGGTCACAGCCACACCTCTCAGCTGAGCCTCCATGGCTGCCCTCATGCAGGAGAGGATATGGTCAGAGCCACGTCTCACCACTGAGCCGCCATTGGCTGCTCCGTGCAGGAGAGGATACGGTCACAGCCACGCCTCTCTGCTGAGCCACCATGGCTGCCCTCATGCAGGAGGAGGATAGGGTCACAGCCACGCCTCTCAGCTGAACCTCCATGGCTGCCCTTGTGCAGGAGAGGATACGGTCAGAGCCACGTCTCACCGCTGAACCGCCATTGGCTGCCCCGTGCAGGAGAGGATACGGTCACAGCCACGCCTCTCTGCTGAGCCACCATGGCTGCCCTCATGCAGGAGGAGGATAGGGTCACAGCCACACCTCTCTGCTGAGCCACCATGGCTGCCCTCGTGCAGGAGAGGATACGGTCAGAGCCACGTCTCACTGATGAGCCGCCGTGCAGGAAAATAAACGGTCACAACCATACCTCTATGCTGAGCTGCCATGGCTGCCCGCTCCCATGCAAGAGAGGATATGGCCACAGCCACCCCTCTCCGCTGAGCCCCCCTGTGCAAAAGAGAAGTATACACTCTTCTCCATCCTTAGTTGTGTCCTCTCCTCACTTACCTGTTTGATGATGTTCTCTATTAGGTTCCTGAACAGGGGGCTGGACTTCGCTACAAACTTTTCATCACCTGAAAAAATTTAAGTAGTCATGTGACAGGGTACACTCCATTCCGTTTACAGCGAATAGCTTTCTATATCTTAAAGGTTCAATCCACCAAAGTGTGAACAGTGTGAACAGTGGATGGTGTTACCTAGAAGCGGGGTGTCCAGGCTCATGTAGGTGGCGACTTTGAGGTGCAGCATGCTGAGGTACCCCTGCAATATACACACAACGCCATAACATTACAATGTATTATTAGAGGGATACAATGAATCATTATATACTATGAGGTCTCTTACCTCCAGCCATTCTGTTGCCCCAATACTTCCAAAATCTCCTCCGTCCCAGCTCACGAACAAAATACTGCGCCGAGGTTGGAACCCTAAAACACATATGAGACATTACTATACAGCAGGGTCAACCAGGGTTCCTCCAGAGGTTGCTAGAGGTTCCTTGAGCAAAGAGCAATTTCTGCCTCTGCCACTGACACCATTGATCTTTTTATCTCTTTGTAAAGGCGTAATTCTTCCCAATGACCACACATGTAAGGATCATTCTTCCCACTGACCACAAGTGTAAGGAACATTCTTCCCATTGACAACATTGAACTTTTTAGCTCTCTGTAATGGGGGTAATTCTTCCCAGTGACCACAAGTGTAAGGAGCATTCTTCCCACTGACACTTTAGATCTTTTTAGATACAGTGCCTTTCAAAAGTATTCACCCCCTTGGCTTTTTACCTATTTTGTTACATTACAGCCTTTAGTTCAATGATTTTTTTTTAATCTGAATTATATGTGATGGATCAGAACACAATAGTCTAACTTGTTGAAGTAAAATTAGAAAAATATATACATAAAACTATTTTTCAGAAATAAAAAACAGATAATTGGCATTTGCGTAGGTATTTACCCCCTTTGTTATGAAGCCCATAAAAAGCTCTGGGGCAACCAATTACTTTCAGAAGTCACATAATTAGTGAAATGATGTCCACCTGTGTGCAATCTAAGTGTCACATGACCTGTCATTACATATACACACCTTTCTGAAAGGCCCCAGAGGCTGCAACACCTAAGCAAGAGGCACCACTAACCAAACACTGCCATGAAGACCAAGGAACTCTCCAAACAAGTAAAGGACAATATTGTTGAGAAGTACAAGTCAGGGTTAGGTTATAAAAAAATATCCAAATCTTTGATGATCCCTAGGAGCACCATCTATCATAACCAAATCTATCATAACCAAATGGAAAGAACATGGCACAACAGCAAACTTGCCAAGAGACGGCCACACACCAAAACTCATGGACCGGGCAAGGAGGGCATTAATCAGAGAGGCAGCACAGAGACCTAAGGTAACCCTGGAGGATCTGCAGAGTTCCACAGCAGAGACTGGAGTATCTGTACATAGGATGACAATAAGCCGTACGCTCCACAGAGTTGGGCTTTATGGCAGCGTGGCCAGAAGAAAGCCATTACTTTCATGATGGCATGTGGGAGACTCCCAAAATGTATGGAGGAAGGCGCTCTGTTCTGATGAGACTAAAATGGAACTTTTTGGCCTATGTCTGGCGCAAACCCAAAACATCACATCACTCAAAGAACACCATCCCCACTGTGAAACATGGTGGTCGCAGCATCATGCTGTGGGGATGTTTTTCAGCAGTTGGGACTGGGAAACTGGTCAGGGTTGAGGGAAAGATGGATGGTGCTAAATACAGGAATATTCTTGAGCAAAACCTGTACCTCTCCGTGTGTGATTTGATGCTAGGATGGAGGTTCACCTTCTAGCAGGACAATGACCCCAAACACACTGCTAAAGCAACACATGAGTGGTTTTAGGGGAAACATGTAAATGTGTTGGATTGAGCCCAGTCCTCAATCCAATAGAAAATCTGTTGTCAGACGTAATAATTGCTGTTCACAAGCGCAAACCATCCAACTTGAAGGTGCATCCCAGTGGTAAGATGTGGCAAGACTCATAGAGACTTATCCAAAGCCACTTGGAGCTGTGATAGCTGCAAAAGCTGGCTCTACAAAGTATTGACTTTAGGGGGTGAATAGTTATGCACATTTATTATTATATTTATTATTATTATTATTATTATTATTATTATTATTCTGTTATTTTGTCCTATTTGTTGTTTGCTTCACAATAAAAAAAAAAAAAATCTTCAAAGTTGCGGGCATGTTCTGTAAATTAAATGATGCAAATCCTCAAACAATTCATGTTAATTCCAGGTTGGGAGGCAACAAAACACAACAAAAATGCCAAGGGGGTGAATACTTTTGCAAGGCACTGTATCTGTAAGGTGGTAATTCTTCCCAATAGAAACAAGAGTAAGGAGCATTCTTCCCACTGAGACTATTGATCTTTTTAGCTATCTGTAAGGAGGTAATTCTTCCCGATGAGCAGAAGTGTAAGGAACATTCTTCCCACTGACCATCACACTAATGTATTATGGGTTGTAAATGTATTCATTTTTATCAGAGGGTTCCTTATATTAGTCACATGTTCGTATTAGGTCAATGATGTCACAAGTGTCCCACCCCTTTGTGTACATGCAGCTGCTGGGTGGAGAATGACTCAGATATAGTTGATTAGGCCATCTCTAACAGCTTCCGACCGGGGGCCAGTTCACACCAGAAACACGCAGGAACCTGGGGCGTTCCCCTTCAGTGCAATTTTCAAACCATTAATTTGCATGGACTGGAATTGCACCGCATCACACAAAAAGTAGCACATGGGATGCTTCTGAAAAAATGCACTATAACAAATCGCATTGGTAGTGCTTAGGGCCTGCACAAGGGGTGGGCAGCAGGGGAGGCTGCCCTGGGAACAGCGGTTTACTGTATGGATAGTGGCACCAGTGAGCTCATTCTGATACAAAACTTTTTCACAAGCAGATCACTGCTGGGGGTAACATCCCCTAAGTTTACACATAATGAAGGAGGGGGGTGCATTTTGGCTTCTTTGCCCTGGGTGCTGGATGACATTGTCCCATGTGATCTGGTGCCCTACATTAACAAAGTATTGGCATCTGGAACAGACAGCAAGGGCAGTTCATTTTTGGACCATGTTCTGGTGTAAGATGGCCCTGAGAACCCATACTCAACTCATGCCTACTTACACTAACCTGCCTTGTTTGTACATATTCTCTATCTATAATTATTAGGGTCAGGGCTAAAAATTTAGATTTTTAAAAAACATTTTCTTTACTCTTGTAATCCAGGCAAGGCCCCTTTGACAAAAAAGAGTCAGGTCCGCCTGCCAGTTTGTCAGGAGGATCTGATTGGACCTTCCATTCACCTCTATGGACTGGTGGGTGTACAAAATGGACAGAGAAAGGGGCCTAAATATAAGATATTTAACATAAATATTTAATATCAGTGCCATTCAGTGACCAGCGAGTTAAAATAATACTGGTGTTAGGTTGTGTTTGGGTTGTACAATACAAATTGCCCCTAGGGCAGTTTCCCCATTCCTGCATCTATACACCGATACTCACCACTTCCCACCATCATGGTCATTGAACGTAGCAACTCCAGCAAGATGGCCGTGCCCACTGCAGACTTGGCAGCCCCCGGCCCCCAGGAATCACGTTGGGCACCCACCACGATGTAATGTTCTGAATACATAGAGAAAATAAAGAGGTTAGAGTAGATATAACGACAAATAAACAGGAATGCCTACTCTACCCCTCTAGAAATAGTGCAAAGGACGAAAAAGAATCTTGATTAAATTTGCTTTTTTTGAATTTGTAATAGCAGTCACATGACTGCTTCCCCTTGCTGGCCACAATACTTGGGGGCTGTGGGCAGGGTCCTTTCATGTTGGATTTACGATTTCAGCAGAGACCGGGCATTGCCAAGAACATTGGCAGAGGTCCACCAACAATGTTTTATGAATTTAAATTTATTTTTAGCCAGTCCTTAATAGCGGTCATTTAGTGTGGTAGTTTCTCACATTCCGCTGAATTTGTCCTGTAATGTTCAAAATACTTTGTTGCCTATCCAAGTATCTTCTTCAACTAATAGGTGCAAGGAACTTACCCCAGAATTTATAGCCATACAACCTGCTCAGCCACAGTAATGTAATCACCATGGAATGTATGAAGGCAGATGTTGATTGTCCAAGAACAGGATGGGAGGTGGGAACGTTTATGGAACCCTGTTGTCAGGTCCAGGATCTAAACTCATGACCTCTGCTGCATCTGGAAGTAGCTCTTCAGCTGAACCACCTGGGATGCTGAACACTCCTTTGCGTAACTGCAGCCATCCTTCTCTTGCCTACCACTCGTTATTGACTTTTGGCTTGTTCCTCAGCTATGCTTCTGCTTGATCCCAACCTGCAATCACTTGTTACCCAACTTTGGCTTGTTTACTGATTATGCATCTGCTTGATCCTTTCCTGCCATATCTGCTACTGGAACCCCGCTTGCTCATCTCCTGGTGGGGCAATCCTAAGGACCGCAGCCTGGTACTAAAATACAGAAAAACCCATCCCCTTTAGGAGCTCTGATGAATACTGGTTAGCGCTTCAACCCCGCACCTCGGGGGGAGCCTTTGTCATCTGCCAGGGTCACCTGCTTGAGTACTTATCCAGCTGGTTGGTGGGAGCCTCTCTATTGCTATAGCTACTGGTCTCCGAGCCTGACCCTTGACTGTGACACCTCTTCTAATTCCATAATATGTGTACCTAAAAGAGAATGTCAGGTGTTAATACTTTGAGTCACATTGCTGAAGGTGTGAAGTGTTACCAGATCTTTGGGGTTGAGGTGTTATGTGGGTGACAGGTGGTGTTAAAGGACCCAACCCATATTTAGGGATAGTTGATCTAGTTTGACTTAACTCCTCAGAATCAGTTGATCTGTCTATGCAAACTGTGTACCTCACTGTCCTCAAAAGAATGTCCATTTTCTATCACACATTGAAATTATGGCAAGTCCTGACCTGTAGAACTTGCCATCCGACATTGGGCCATCAATTTATTGGGAGGCTGTTTTGTCTTCACAATGTTCGAGTCTTTGAATTCCTCACTATACTGCACTGCATGTACCAAGTCTTTTGGATGTACAAGACTCAATCTCACTGTATTGTCGAGTAATAAAGGCAGGGAGGTACATTTTTCTGACACTCCAGCGCCATACGGATTGACTATCTTACTTTCCAGATATTTATCCTAAATGATTATCATATGTCCTACACTTCACCAGAATGCTTGGCTTATGTCATTGGAACAAAGTGGCTTCACAAATTTTCACACCTCCCACCATGTTCTTGAACAATCAACATCTGCCTTGACACATTCCAGAGTTATCTGTATAAAGCAAGGCATGCTCCTGACACTCATTACAACTTAGGTACCTACACCAAAGTGTCTTTTTACCATTAACTAATCGGGTACCTTAGGCATGCTATGTACACCAAAAGGGCAGGGGTGCCAACACTTTTGGTAATATAGTGTACGTATGCATTCACCTTTGCGTGAAAGCATGAGAGGATTGCAGCACTTTTTTTTTTTTTATTGTTATTTATTTGAATTTTATTTTTCATTTTACATGGTCTCTTTTTTATTACTATCATTATTATCACAAGGAATGAACAACATGCCCCTTGTAATAGCATAAGCCGTGACAGGTTCTCTTTACTGAGTCATCTGATCAAACCCATATCTATTTGATCAGATGATTTCAAATGCCGGCAACGGCCTGTTGTACATGAGACAAAATACTGATCCCTTCTGGTTTCGTAGACCATAGAGATGATCGGGGGACGTTCCGGTCCTCTGAAATCTGTTTGGTAAGCCAGCGGAACTGCTAGCTTCAATCCCGGGCTCCCCAGTGGGATGGTAGATCCCGGAAAGGCAGTAGGAGGGGTGGACTCTCTCCTGCCCCATGTAAAAGCTATCTAGCGGCTATTTAGCCACTAATTACTTTTACTGGTTGAAAAGATCAATAGCTGCTGCCAATGGCCCCGACATAACATCTTCTAAATATTCAAGGGTACGTGGTTATAAAAAAAATGTTTAACTGTGTGATTCAGAGACACAGTCACATTATCTTTACTTTGTATTTATTTTTTGTTTCGTTCATATAAAGATCAAAGGGGTGACTTTTTGATCTGTATTTGATATCAGTAAAAGCAACCCTGCAAGTAAAAAAAAAAAAAAAGTATCTATGTAATCGCTTAATTACTCTTAATTCTTCCTAATCAGTCCTAATTAACTTTGTATCCCCCTTCTTCCCTTGGCTAACATTTCTCTGCTATTTTATTTTGATTGACATTTTTTTTTAAATCATTCGAATTTAAACATTTTATTCTTATTTTTTTATTTTTTTTGTGTTTAGCGGTAAATTTAAAAAGTGTGCAATTGAAAAAAAATAAAAATCATTATTGTACTTGTAAATAACGTTGCAATGCAATGCAAATTTTAGTGTCATAAACAGTACAAATTATATAATAAAACTAATACTTTTATCTTCAACAACACTATATTTTTTAAACTTACATTGGTCTATGTAAATTATTTATTTTTTCATTATTTTCCTATAAATTGCATTGAAAATTAAAATAATTTTGGAAGACAATATTGTCCAAGATAAAAAAACTTGTTTTTACCGAAAAACTAATTTTTTTTTATATTAAATAATGACAACGTTATTGTTGAATAAACAGGCCTATGGAAGAAACCTGGTCCATAAGGGGTGTACAGTCCAGTTGAAGATGACTAGCTGCTACTAGCGATAATGATTTGAACTCCCTAGTGTACCAACCTTATACCCCAAAAACAAATAAAATGGTTACAGCATTACTGCCTATTAGCATATGGTTTAGGGGATTCCATTGGCCATTTTGTTAGGAACACATCAAGGCTCCATGTGTTTCCACATTGGCCATAGCAGCTCCAGTAATTTCCAGTAGGGTCAATTAGGGTGATTTGTGCAAGCGTGGTCACTATGGAAACTTACCAGGCTCGAAACGTCCAGTTATACTTCCGAACACGTTGAACAGCTCTACACTGCGCTCCACGTTGTTGACCTCTAACTGAACCAGTTGACCGTCAGCCAGATCGGGTCCCAGGTAATGAGACGGAAATGCTGGATTCCGCCACTGTGAAGGTGCCTCCCGACCTTTGAGTTTACTGTAAAGAGAGAAGAAAAGCATTACATGACCCTTGTGTGCCTAAGACCATCATAAAGCCAGACATTGGTGATGGCCAAATTCAGGAGAATCCAAAAAGAAAAGCATCATATGAGCCTTGGGTACCTAAGACCATCATAAAGCCAGTCATTGGTGATGGCCAAATTCAGGAGAATCCACAAAGAAAAGCATCATATGAGCCTTGGGTACCTAAGACCATCATAAAGCCAGTCATTGGTGATGGCCAAATTCAGGAGAATCCAAAAAGAAAAGCATCACATGAGCCTTGGGTACCCAAAAACATCATAAAGTAAATCCTTAGTGATGTCCAAATGCAGCAGTATCCAAAAAGAAAAGAATCACATGACCCTTGTGTACCAAAGACCATAGTAAACCAAGTTAATACTAATGACCAAATTCGGGATAATCTGAAAAAGAAAAGGTTCACATGGGCCTTGTGTACCCAAGATCAGTGTTAAGTCCTTAGTGATAAACGAATTCAGGAGAATAAAATAAAAATAAAAAACCATCACATGAGCCTTGTGTACCCAAGACCGTCATAAAACCAGTTCTTAGTAATGACCAAATTCAAAAGAATCTCAAAAGAAAAGCATCACATGTCCATTGTGTACCCAAGAACATAGCAAAGCAAGTCAATACTGATGACCAATGTCAGGATAATGTTAAAAGAAAAGGGTCACATGAGCCTTGTGTACCCAAGACCATTGTAAAGCAAGTCCTTAGTGATGATGACGAAATTCAAGAGAATTAAAAAAAAAAAAAATCACATAAGCCTTGTGTACCCAAGACCATTGTAAAACCAGTTCTTAGTAATGACCAAATTCAGGAGAATTTCAAAAGAAAAGCATCACATGACCCTTGTGTACCTAAGCCAAGACTATAGTACAGCAAGTCAATACTAATGACCAAATTCAGGATAATCTGAAAAGAAAAAATGGTCAAATTAGCTCTTTGTACCTACGACCATCGTAAAGCCAGCCATTAGGAATGACTGAATTCAGGAGAATGCAAAAAGAAAAGCATCATATGAGCCTTGTGCACCCAAGGCCATTGTAAAGCAAATCATTAGTGATGACCAAATGCAGCAGTATCCAAAAAGAAAAGAATCACATGACCCTGGTGTACCAAAGACCATAGTAAACCAAGTTAATACTAATGACCAAATTCGGGATAATCTGAAAAAGAAAAGGTTCACATGGGCCTTGTGTACCCAAGATCAGTGTTAAGTCCTTAGTGATGAACGAATTCAGGAGAATAAAATAAAAATAAAAAACCATCACATGAGCCTTGTGTACCCAAGACCGTCATAAAACCAGTTCTTAGTAATGACCAAATTCAAAAGAAAAGCATCACATGACCATTGTGTACCCAAGAACATAGCAAAGCAAGTCAATACTGATGACCAATGTCAGGATAATGTTAAAAGAAAAGGGTCACATGAGCCTTGTGTACCCAAGACCATTGTAAAGCAAGTCCTTAGTGATGATGACGAAATTCAAGAGAATTAAAAAAAAAAAAAATCACATAAGCCTTGTGTACCCAAGACCATTGTAAAACCAGTTCTTAGTAATGACCAAATTCAGGAGAATTTCAAAAGAAAAGCATCACATGACCCTTGTGTACCCAAGCCAAGACTATAGTACAGCAAGTCAATACTAATGACCAAATTCAGGATAATCTGAAAAGAAAAAATGGTCAAATTAGCTCTTTGTACCTACGACCATCGTAAAGCCAGCCATTAGGAATGACTGAATTCAGGAGAATCCAAAAAGAAAAGCATCATATGAGCCTTGTGCACCCAAGGCCATTGTAAAGCAAATCATTAGTGATGACCAAATTTTGCAGAATCCAAAAAGAAAATCATCATATTAGCCTTGTGTACCAAAGACCATAGTAAACCAAGTTAATACTAATGACCAAATTCGGGATAATCTGAAAAAGAAAAGGTTCACATGGGCCTTGTGTACCCAAGACCACAGTCAATAGTAATGACCAAATTCAGGATAATGTGAAATGAAAAGGGTCCAATGAATCTTGTGTACCCAAGACCATCATACAAACAGCCATTAGAAATTACTGAATTCAGAAGAATCCAAAAAGAAAAGCATCACATCAGCCTTGTGTACCCAAGTCCATTGTAAAGCAAATCATCGGTGATTACCAAATTTAGGTGAAACCAAAAAAAAAATAACATGGTCCTTGTGTTCTCAAGACCATCGTAAAAACCAGTCATTAGTGATGACCAAATTCAGGAGAACCCAAAAAGTAAAGCATCACATGAGCCTTGTGTACCAAAGACCATCATTACTGATGACTGATTTCAGGAGAATCCGAAAACTTCTCAGTTGACTGATTCACCTGTTCTGCCAGTTAAGTTGTTCGGTAGTCATAAACCACACCTGATAGTCAGCCATTTTTTTTCAAGGAATGGTTTTATAAAATATGCTGACTTGTATTGGCCAAGTGCACATGGAAACAAAGCTTAGGGAGCAAAAAAAAAAACTCAACCCTGGGAATTGCAACTAACCAAAGACACTGACTGCCTCCTCCCCCAAAGAATAATTGTCCCGAATTGTCTTCTGGTCTCTGCTAAGCTCACAAACAGCATAATTAGTTGATCCACCTTGTGACAAAAAAATGAAAGCCGTAAACAAGACGAAAACAAAACTTTATTAAAACCAAACTCCAGCTAATTTCTTTTTCTTCTTGGAAAGAGTGGGAAATATTTATAAACTTGGTCAGGAGTTTTATTTCTGTATGTTATCCTATTGGAGAAATTTTACTTCTCTTCCGGTGATACCCATACAAGAAATAAGGTGAGTGGTCATAACCAGGACAGCAATTTTTAACCCTTCCAAGCTTCACTTCCTGCACAAAGCAACCAGTCAGAATACTGGATTTATTGACCTGCAGAAATGGCATCAGCCCCCAAAGTGTCTCATATCTGCAATGCAAGCATTCAGTACCTGAGTAAAGACAGAGCTGTGGCTTTATCTATTGGCTGAGCCGGTATTTTGGGCAGTCCTGAGGATTTGAAAGGTGGGAACTGGGTGTGGTTGAATGATGGGAATCCGGGAGTGTTGGGGTCTCCAGTACCTAAGTGAACCTGGAAGAGAAGAGCAAGGGGGGAGTGAAATAATTGAAGCAATATGTATTCTTGTGCCTTCTGAAAAGTGATAGTGATTTGGGGTTCGTGGGGTGGGGGTATAAAATTAAAAATTTTCAGAACGTGACGTAACGTGACGTAACGTGACGTAACGTGACGTAACGTGACGTAACGTGACGTAACGTTTTTGGAACCAATAAATATTTTATGCGGAATTGTTAATCACTGAGGACTAGTTTATATGTGGTCCACAGTGGATGTCTAGAGGGCAGTTGACGGGTGGCTGGGGGGCAGGGGGAAGTTTTAACCCTTAAAAGGCCACAGCCATCAACATTACATATGGCTGCAGCTTGGTTGTGACACCACCTCATTCAGTCATTTGGTGCCAGTACTACGTGCCAGAGGTGAACATGAGATAAAAAAATTTTCCGTGGCCACCAAACAAAAGCATCATGCTCACCACATGTGTACCACCCCAAGGTCAAGGTTAGTGGTTGGCTATACCTCACTCTATATGGCAAGCTATGAACTGTTTTTGCTTAGTTTTGGCGTGGAGCGGGGAAGGACTAAAACCTCTGTCAGTGGGATTCGGTTTTTTTTTCTGTGCCACTCAAATGTTTTTCATTGATTTTATAATGGTAAATGGATTTGGCCACTAAATGGTGCTATGTATCAAAGCAATTTTCTGTCATAATCAGTGCCATCTAGTTGTCAAACGTTGTATTTTTCCTTTTTAAATCAGAGAAAAACATTCAACCAGCACAGAAAATAATCAAACAAGCGTATATAATAAAAAAAATAATAAGTGCTGCTACTTAAAAATAAAATAATACGCAAAATGGGTGAAAACAAAAGTATTGTCAATCTACTCATTCACAGTAACTAGTATAAATAGACATAAGAATAGGAATATTTAAAAAATAAAGTGCATATTCAAAAAATGTCTGTATTAAAAAAAAAATCATAAATCAAAAGTGCATTGTGAAAAACTGGTGCAATTCTCCACACAAAAACTTAAAATCACCAAGAATCTTTCACCAAAGTGATCAAGTGCCAGTTCCACACCTTATTTATAGAATAATGCCCCATACACACGGTCAGAAATTCCGACGGAAAAAGTCAGATCGGATTATGTTTTCGGAAAAATCCGATCGTGTGTGGGCTCTATCTGACTTTTTCCGTCGGATTTTCCGATGCACAAAGTTTGAGAGCAGGATCTAAAATTTTGCGACAACAAAATCTGATCGCATAAATTCTGATCGTGTGTAGACAATTCCGACGGACAAAGTGCTACGCATGCTCAGAATAAACTAAGAGACGACAGCTATTGGCTACTGGCCCGTTTATACTGCTGACGTGCGTGTTTGACGTCACCTCGTTCTGAACGATTGGATTTTCCGACAACTTTGTGCGACCGTGTGTATGCAAAACAAGTTTTGGCCAAAATCCATCGGAAAAAATCTGATGGATTTTGTGGGTCGGAATGTCCGACCGGGTGTATGGGGCATAAGGCTCACCAGATTGTATACAATTGAAATCACGTATGCAATAAATCTTCAGGGAGGTGATACTCCAATGCTCTGCTCAGATCTATCCAGACTGAAAATAGATGATAGCTCTTTTTGACTCTCAAAACCAGATGACGACGTCTTTAACATATATCTTCTGCCAATGAAGTCCTGACTGAACTTGTATGAGATGCTCAGGAGTCCTTCTCACACCCCAACTCTGCGGAAGCACATTCGCACAAAGTTTTAGATCTTCAGCTTTCCCAGAATCTCATCAGGAGGTCGAGTCACGTCACCAGGACCTAACTAGAGGCAGCCATGGTCATGAAAGTAGTAGCCCCATTGGCAGAAGATATATTTTAAAGACGTTGTCTCCTGGTTTTGAGATTCAGAAAGAACTATCATCTATTTTCAGGTTGGATAGATCTGAGCGGAGCATTGGAGTATCACCTGCTTGAAGCAAGATTTATTGCATATGCAACCGAATTGCATACAGTCTGGTGAGCCTTATTCTATAAGGGTGTGGAAATGGCACTTGATCACTTTGGTGAAGGATTCTTGTTAATTTTAAGTCTTTGTATGGAGAGTTGCACCAGTTTTTCACAATGGATTTTGATTTATGAATTTTTTTAACACAGACGTTTTTTGAATATGGAGTGGAGCTAAGGACGTGTGACGCGGGACACTGACCAGAGAAACGGCGGCCATCTTGTCGGTTTGAAACACTGTTTGATTCTACATGCTTGGCGGTTCTTCCGATTATGTGAGTGCACCAGTTTTTATATTCAATAAATCTTTTATCTGGATGTCTGCGCAATGAGCCTTTCTGTTTTTTGTACATTCACGCGGATGCTGGAGTTATCCAGTGAAGTTTTCGACCAGTGATTCTCAACCAGGGTTTCCGTGGAACCCTAGGCTTCCTCCAGAGGTTGCTAGGGGTTCCTTCAGAATTGGGCAATTTCTGCCTCTCAGATAAGTTCCCACCGACACCATTGATCTTTTTAGCTATCTTTAAGGAGAATATTCTTCCCAATGACCACACGTGTGAGGACCATTCCTCCCACTGACCACCACACTAATGTGTCATGAGTTTATGAGATTTATAAATTTTTCGCAGGGGTTCCTCGAGACCGGAGAACTATTTCAAGGGTTCCTCTGTGTTGAAAAGGTTGAGAAAGGCTGTTTTAGAGAATCGAAGCAGCTTTTGGGGTTCCTTTGACCTGTGTGGAGAGGAATAGGCGAGAGCAGTGATGGCGAACCTTGGTGCCCCAGATGTTTTGGAACTACGTTTCCCATGATCCTCGACTACACTGTAGACTGCAAGAGCATCATGGCAATTGTAGTTCCAAAACATCTGGGGTGCCAAGGTTCGCCATCACTGCTCTCGCCTATTCCTCTCCACACAGGTCAAAGGAACCCTTAAAGCTGCTTCGATTCTCTAAAACAGCCTTTCTCAACCTTTTCAACACAGAGGAACCCTTGAAATAGTTCTCCGGTCTCAGGGAACCCCTGCGAAAAATTAGAAATTTACAACTCATGATACCTTAGTTTGATGATCGGTGGGAAGAATGATCCTTACACTTGTGGTCATTGGGAAGAATTCCCTCCTTACAGATAGCTAAAAAGATCAATGGCATCAGTGGGAACTTATCTGAGAGGCGGAAATTGCCCAATGCTGAAGGAACCTCTAGCAACCTCTGGAGGAACCCTAGGGTTGAGAATCACTGGTGCACACTGATGGTAAGGGTCAGTTGATTTGCGTGCTGCTGGTGGCTATTCTATCCGCTCTATCTGGTTCTGGATGAGGATCTGTGATTCGATAGTTTTCTCCATTTTTTTATTATAGATGGACTTTATTGTTTACTTATTATCTTAAGCGCTGCACCTTCTATTTTATGTTTTGCTATTGTATCCAGCAATATCGTCTCAGTTGCTCTCTTATTTGGTCATTGTATATTTATTAGCGCAACAGATTTTTTTATTTTATTTTTTGAATATGGACTTTATTTTTAATATTCCTATTTTTATGTTTATTTATACTACTTTCATTGCACTACTGTGAACATGCAGTGCAAAAAAATAGCGCAATACCATTATTTTTTTTATTCGTTTTTTTGGCCCATTCACACAGAACAAAATGTAGGCGATAAAATATACGTCAAATTGTGGCACTCACATGTCCATATACTGCAGTGTCAAGCATGTCTGTGAATATCAGGACCCCCACGGCTCCGGCCCGCTCCGCGTTGTACACCTAAAAGCGACAATGAGGAGAAATCAACGTGTGCACGCCGTGAATATTTTTTGTGGATCTTCAGGAACACAAACCGCTCACCTTCTCCGCGAAGGTAATAGAGCCGGTCCTCACGATCACCAGGTTGTCGGAGACGTTCACTCCCCAGTTCCTCAGGGTCTTGTAGTCCTCCTTCTCCCCATAGTTTACGTACACCAGCCCCGCCTGGAGGTATACAGAGAAACGTGTATAATACACAGTGTGGTGTGTGTGTAGAGACAGACGTATGGTTGGTGTAAACTCAGAAGATATACTGTAAGGACCGGTGTATAATATGGAGCTAGGTCCTTCATGGCTTATATACAGTACAATGCAGTGACCAGTCCTTGGTCGCAGTGCACAGTAGTGGAGCCTGTTACAGCGACAGTATGGAATACAGGGACCAGGAGACCTGCAGGCAGGTGTAACTCGTCCTCCATCCAGAAGGGGGTGCTGTGCCACAGGAGAAGAATCTCTGGAGGAAAATTGTTCCTTGAGAGGCTCTGTAGTAGTCAGAGAGGTTGCAGCTGCCTCATTGGACGATGAAACGTCTGATGACCTCTGGTAACCATCTTGGTGTAGGACTCTATATAATAGGGTGCCCTGAGCGAGTAGATAGGTGAGGTGGGTGATGGGCAATACAGAGACCAGTCCCTGGTGGGTGATGTGCGATATAGAGACCAGTCCCTGGTGGGTGATGTGCGATATAGAGACCAGTCCCTGGTGGGTAATGTACAATACAGTGACCAGTCCCGGGTGGGTGATGTGCGATATAGAGAACAGTCCCTGGTGGGTGATGGGCAATACAGAGATCAGTCCCTGGTGGGTGATGTGCAATACAGAGACCAGTCCCTGGTGGGTGATGGACAATACAGAGATCAGTCCCTGGTGGGTGAAGTGCGATATAGAGACCAGTACTGGGTGGGTGATGTGCGATATAGAGACCAGTCCCGGGTGGGTGATGTGCAATACAGAGACCAGTACCTGGTGGGTTAAGTGCGATATAGA
Source organism: Lithobates pipiens (assembly GCF_037356315.1). Lineage (NCBI taxonomy): Eukaryota > Metazoa > Chordata > Amphibia > Anura > Ranidae > Lithobates > Lithobates pipiens. The sequence goes on from NW_027507903.1 coordinate 642,000,611, forward strand.
GACCAGTACCTGGTGGGTGATGTGCGATATAGAGACCAGTCCATGGTGGGTGATTTTCAATACAGAGATCAGTCCCTGGTGGGTGATGTGTGATATAGAGACCAGTCCCGGATGGGTGATGTGCAATACAGAGATCAGTCCCTGGTGGGTGATGTGCGATAGAGAGACCAGTGCCAGGTGGGTGATGTGCAATATATAGACCAGTCCCGGGTGGGTGATGTGCAATATAGAGACCAGTCCCTGGTGGGTGATGTGCAATATAGAGACCAGTCCCGGGTGGGTGATGTGCAATATAGAGACCAGTCCCGGGTGGGTAATGTGCGATATAGAGACCAGTCCCGGGTGGGCAATGTGCGATATAGAGACCAGTCCCGGGTGGGTGATGTGCAATATAGAGACCAGTCCCTGGTGGGTGAAGTGCGATATAGAGACCAGTCCCGGGTGGGTGATGTGTCATACAGAGACCAGTCCCGGGTGGGTGATGTGTCATACAGAGACCAGTCCCGGGTGGGTGATGTGTCATACAGAGACCAGTCCCTGGTGGGTGATGTATGATACAGAGACCAGTCCCCGGTGGGTTATGTGCGATATAGAGACCAGTCCCGGGTGGGTGATGTGTCATACAGAGACCAGTCCCTGGTGGGTGATGTATGATACAGAGACCAGTCCCCGGTGGGTGAAGTGCGATATAGAGACCAGTCCCAGGTGGGTAATGTGCGATACAGAGACCAGTCCCTGGAGGGTGATGTGCGATACAGAGACCAGTCCCTGGTGGGTGAAGTGCGATATAGAGACCAGTCCCGGGTGGGTGATGTATGATACAGAGACCAGTCCCGGGTGGGTGATGTATGATACAGAGACCAGTCCCTGGTGGGTGATGTATGATACAGAGACCAGTCCCTGGTGGGTGATGTGCGATACAGAGACCAGTCCCTGGTGGGTGATGTGCGATACAGAGACCAGTCCCTGGTGGGTGAAGTGCGATATAGAGACCAGTCCCGGGTGGGTGATGTATGATACAGAGACCAGTCCCGGGTGGGTGATGTATGATACAGAGACCAGTCCCGGGTGGGTGATGTATGATACAGAGACCAGTCCCTGGTGGGTGATGTATGATACAGAGACCAGTCCCGGGTGGGTGATGTATGATACAGAGACCAGTCCCTGGTGGGTGATGTATGATACAGAGACCAGTCCCTGGTGGGTGATGTATGATACAGAGACCAGTCCCTGGTGGGTGATGTACGATATAGAGACCAGTCCCAGATGTGCAATACATGAAGATTCACTGAACGAATGGCTATGAATTTTTTTTTTATCAATACCCCCCTATTGTTACTTAGCTGCATTCACCTTAGCAGTCCCCACAGCGCTGTATGGGCAGTACACCTCCTGGTCTTTAAATGGAAAGGCCTCAATAATTGTATTGCCAGCACCAATGATCTGCAGTGTATTGGGGCGAGTCCTATGGGGAAAGCAGAGACATGTGATGAACGGAGGTGGGGTCACCATCCGGTGGGGTCACCATCCGGTGGGGTCACCAGGGGTGCATAGAATTACCTGTCCGGAAACTGTAACTTGGCGTAGTGGCTCTCCACCCAGGTGTGGTCAAGAGTGTAAGTCCGGAACTGCTGGAGGATCTCATCCGCCAATTTCTGGTTTTCCGAGGATCCGGATGGATGAGGACTCCTCGAGAACCTCCTGAGTAAAACACAATAGAAATATATTACACTGAACAGTCCAATGTCAATTCATAGTCGGGGGACCGACTCATGGCCACTTTCTGTCTTTGTCGCCCTCTAGGGGACTCATTGTTCCACCTACAGTATCTCACAGAAGTAAGTACACCCCCCACGTTGTAAATATTTTCTTCTATCTTTTCATGTGACAACACTGAAGAAATGACACTTGGTTACAATGTAAAGTAGTGAGTGTACAGCTTGTATAACAGTGTAAATTTGCTATCCCCTCAAAATAACTCAACACACAGCCATAGATGTCTAAACCGCTGGCAACATAAGTGAGTACACCCCTAAGAGAAAATGTCCAAATTGACCCAATTTGCCATTTTCCCTCCCCGGTGTCATGTGACTCATTAGTGTTACAAGGTCTCAGATGTGAATGGGGAGCAGGTGTGTTAAATTTGGTGTTATCGCTCTCACTCTCTCATACTGGTCACTGGAAGTTCAACATGACACCTCATGGCAAAGAACTCTCTGAGAATCTGTAAAAAAAAGAATTGTTTCTCTACATAAAGATGGCCTAGGCCAGTGATGGCGAACCTTGGCACCCCAGATGTTTTGGAACTACATTTCCCATGATGCTCAACTGCTCTGCAGAGGGCACGAGCATCATGGGACATGTAGTTCCAAAACATCTGGGGTGCCAAGGTTCGCCATCACTGGGCTAGACTATAAGAAGATTGCCAAGACCCTGAAACTGATCTGCAGCATGGTGGCCAAGACCATACAGCGGTATAACAGGACAGGTTCCACTCAGAACAGGCCTCGTCATGGTCAACCAAAGAAGTTGAGATCACGTGCTCAGCGTCATATCCAGAGGTTGTCTTTGGGAAATAGACGTATGAGTGCTGTCAGCATTGCTGCAGAGGTTGAAGAGGGGGAGGGTACTTTACATTGTAGACAAGTGTCATTACTTCAGTGTTGTCACATGAAAAGATAGAATGAAATATTTACAAAAATGTGAGCGGTGTACTCACTTTTGTGAGATACTATATATGTATTTCTGTTGTACTGAAACACCATAGTTCTGGTGTATACTGACATCTGGTGGTGGTTTAGGGTCACTACACATTATTTCCTTAAGTGATTTGGTATCACCCCCTCCTGTTTAGCACTAGTTACTTCAGTCCAAGCTAGACCATCCCTGTTTCTTCCATGTTCTCTCAGCTAGCATTAGTTCCTTATGGAGACAGGGCTTAGGAGTATTTTCATGATCTTACTCTTCAGTAGACTGGAAAGACTATCCTCTGTACTGTACCTATCTGAGGTAAAATTGTGTAGTGTACAACATTTGTGTTCTGTTGAGTAGTTAAACTTCCTGTGGATGGTGTGGAGTGAGCAGGTGACCATATGGTCAGACTATGGAGGTACACTATATTGTCAAAAGTATTGGTACGTCTGCCTTTACACGCACATGAACTTTAATGGCATCCCAGTCTTAGTCCGTAGGGTTCAATATTGAGTTGGCCCACCCTTTGCACCTGGAACAGCTTCAACTCTTCTGGGAAGGCCGTCCACAAGGTTTAGGAGTGTGTCTATGGGAATGTTTGACCATTCTTCCAGAAGAGCATTTGTGAGGTCAGGCACTGATGAGGACTAGAAGACCTGGCTCACAGTCTCCACTCTAATTCATCCCAAAGGTGTTCTATCAGGTTGAGGTCAGGACTCTGTACAGGCCAGTCAAGTTCCTCCACCCCAAACTCGCTCATCCAAATCTTTATGGACCTTGCTTTGTGCACTGGTGTGCAGTCATGTTGGAACAGGAAGGGGCCATTTCCAAACTGTTCCCACAAAGTTGGGAGCATGAAATTGTCCAAAATGTCTTGGTATGCGGACGCCTTAAGAGTTTCCTTCACTGGGAACTTCCAGGGAGTTCAAAATGTCCAAAATGTCTCGGTATGCTGGCTCCTTAAGAGTTGCCTTCACTGGGAGCTCCCAGGGAGTTCCCAGTGAAGGCAACTCTTAAGGCGTCAGCATACCGAGACATTTTGGACAATTTCATGCTCCCAACTTTGTGGGAACTTAGGGGCCAAGCCCAACCCCTGAATAACAACCCCACACCATCATCCCCCCCTCCACCAAATGATTTGGACCCGTTCACAAAGCAAGGTCCAGAAAGACATGGATGAGCGAGTTTGGGGTTGAGGAACTTGACTGGCCTGTACAGAGTCCTGATCTCAACCCGATAGAACACCTTTGGGATGAACGTGAGCCAGGCCTTCTCATCTAACATCAGTGCCTGACCTCACAAATGCTCTTCTGGAAGAATGGTCAAACATTCCCATAGACAGTCACACTCCTAAACCTTGTGGACGGCCTTCCCAGAAGAGTTGAAGCTGTTATGAAGAGCATTTGTGAGCTGCAAAGGTTGAGCCAACTCAATATTGAACCCTACGGACTAAGACTGCTATTAAAGTTCACGTGTGTAAAGGCAGGTGCCCCAATACTTTTGACGATATAGTGTAGGTCAGTGCATAAAGTGGCTTTTGGAACAGAACACTCATAGCTCTGTCATTCAGCAGGGGGGGAGGGCAGACTCAGGGCTGGACTGGGATAGAAATTTGGCCCTGGACTTCATCCAGAGTGTCCCATCACCAGCCCCCTTACAAAAGAGTGTCCCATCAGCACCCCTTACATCAGAGGGTACCATTACCAGCCCCCTTACATCAGAGTGTCCCATCAGCACCCCTTACATCAGAGGGTACCATTACCAGCCCCCTTACATCAGAGTGTCCCATCAGCACCCCCTTACATCAGAGTGGCCCACTGAGCCATCGGCCCACCGGGAAACTCCCGGTAGTCCCAATGGCCAGTACATGCCTGGACAGACTTATAGCTCACAGAAGGTTTGGGTTGCACTGCATTACCTTATTGTGCTCTCAATCTGTTCTCCATCCTTTAGGAACTTATTGAATAAATCCTTCACCTCCGTCCAATCCATTGTTGGTGTTTCCTGCTCTAGGAAGTCATCAGACACCATTTCATTGTCTGCGCCGTTACTCATACATGCCGCACATGGTCTGCGTGTGGCCAGGAATCCGAAGATAAAGGCTGGTGGGAAGATAATGGAGAGACGTCTTATGTTCTGCCTCCTCTCTATAATTATATTTGTATATTTTTACTTTGTCTCTTTTGTATGTTGTGCTTACAAGTAACTTGTGCAGTCACTTCTCTAGGGGCCCCAAAACCTTTCCCCCCCTGTCTTCACTTCGTTATCTACAGCAGTGGTTGTCAACTTATGAACATCACCAAAAGTTTGCACGTATTGTTCAATATACACTCACCAGCCACTTTGGTCAATGGCTTGGTAACACAAATTGCTAATCAGCCAATCACACGGCAGCAACTCGATGCATTTAGGCATCTAGATATGGTAAAGACGACTTGTTGAAGTTCAACCCGAGCATCAGAATGGGGAAGAAAGAGGGATTTAGGTGACTTTGAACGTCACGTGGTTGTTGGTACCAGACGGGCTGGTCTGAGTATTTCTGTGATTTTCACACACAACAACCATCTCTTGGGTTTACAGAGAATGGTGGGGGGAAAAGAGAAAATATCCAGTGAGTGGCAGTTGTGTGGAGGAAAATGCCTTGTTGATGTCAGAGATTAGAGGAGAATGGGCAGATTCTATGGTTCTGATGGTTCTAGATGATAGAAAGGCAACAGTAACTCAAATAACCACTCATTACACTCAAGGTATGCCGAATACCATCTCTGAACACACAACACTAGAACCTTGAAGAAGATGGTCTACTGCAGCAGAAGACCCCACCGGGTGCCACTCCTGTCAGCTAAAAACAGGAAACCGAGGCTACAATTGCACAATAGAAGGTTGGAAAAAGGTTGCCTGGTCTGAGGAGTCTCAATTTCAGCTGCGACATTCAGAGGGAAGGGTCAGAATTTGGTGTAAACAACATGAAAGCATGGATCCATCCTGCCTTGTATCACCAGTTCAGGCTGGTGGTGTAATGGTGTGGGGGGATATATTCTTGGCACACTTTGGCCCCCTTAGTACCAACTGAGCATTGTTTAAACACCACGGCCTACCTGAGTATTGTTGCTGACCATGTATATCCTCTTATGACTACATTGTAACCATCTTCTGATGGCTCCTTCCAGCAGGATAATGCACCATGTCACAAAGCTCCAATCATCTCACCACTGGACAATGAGGTCACTGTACTCCAATGGCCTCCGCACTCACCACATCTCAATCCAATAGAGCACGTTTGGGATATGGTGGAAAAATAGAAGATTGAAAAAAGCGTTGCCTGGTCTGAGGTGTCTCGATTTCAGCTGCGACATTCAGATGGTCGGGTTAGAATTTGGCACATGGATCCACCCTGCCTTGTCACCGGTTCAGGCTGGTGGTGGAATGGTGTGGGGATATTTTCTTGGCACACTTTGGGCCCCTTAGTACCAATTGAGCATGGTTTAAATGCCACGGCCTACCTGAGTATTGTTGTTGACCATGTCCATCCCTTTATGACTAGAGTGTCCCCATCTTCTGATGGCTCCTTCCAGCAGGATAATGCACCATGTCACAAAGCTCCAATTATCCCACCACTGGACAATGAGGTCACTGTAATCCAATGGCCTCCTCACTCACCAGATCTCATCCAATAGACCACCTTTGGGATGTGATGGGAAAGGGAGATTGTCATCATGGAGCCGACAAATCTGCAGAAACTGCGTCACTATGGAGAAAAATCTCTGAGGAACGTTTCCAACACCTTTTTGAATCTATGCCACCAAGAATGAAGGCAAAAGGGGGTCCAACCCGGTCCTAGCAAGGTGGACCTAATAAAGTGACCGGTGAGTGTATGTAAAGCTTGAGAGGACTATTAGAAACTGCAGACCTAATAGAGGAAATGAAGGTCAGAGAGTGAGGACAGGATACATTGTTGGCTGGGGATATGGCGCAGAAAACAGTACGAAACTGGGAACATGTTCCACGAGGCTAATAGAGACAAGGCTAGTAGAGACAAGGCTAGTAGAGACAAGGCTAGTAGTTCCCATTAGAGACTGATGAGGTCGGAGGGCCGCACATAATATACCCTCAGGCCTCAGGTTGGACACCAGGGATCTACAGCTGCAAAGCCATACCTAATATACACATTCAGTGGTTGCTGGTTGCCTGAGTGTTAAGTTGATACCTGGCTAGGTTCCTCCTTGTATCACAAACATGCAGCATGGCACAAAGCCAACTTCTGATCTGCCTACTTATTTTGGGTCAGTAACTTGGGAAGGAAGAAGCAAAACCAGAGGTGTAGAATAACAACTGAGAGGTTAGCCTCAAAATTTTAGAAGAGTGCGGTAGAAATTGCTCTCATGGTTGCAGGTCCTGCCCTTTTGCACTCCCTTCCTGCTAAAGCTAGGGTTGCCACCTCATCCCTTTAAACCCGAACATGTATTAATTACACAGGTTCTGAGGCTGATTAAGCAGGTAATTAAACCCATTTGTTACTTTATCTGCATTAAATTAGCCTTCAGAACCTGTGTAATTCATATGTGTTCAGGTTTAAAGGGATGAGGGTGCAACTCTAGCTAAAGCACCCAAGATGGCCACCTCTTCTTCATACGCCTTGGCCCAGCAGAAGAAGATAAAGATCAGAGGGAGAGAAGAATATATATGGGAGGAGAATGTATCACTGAACTCTGAGCATGTAAAGAACCTTCCAGTGCTGCTGGCAGGAGACAGAAAGTTCCCTTCCCTTTTTATATTACACTATATTGTCAAAAGTATTGGGACACGTGCCTTTACACGCACACTTTAATGTCATCCCATTCTAATGCCCTGTACACAAGATCGGACTTTCCGACAGAAAATGTGCGATCGGAGCTGGTTGAGAGCTGGATCTAAAAATTTTCCACAACAAAATCCGTTCGCATAAATTCCGATCGTGTGTAGACAATTCAGACGCACAAAGTGCCACGTTTGCTCGGAATCAAGCAGAAGAGCAGCACTGGCTATTGAACTTCATTTTTCTCGGCTTTCTTGACGTTCAGAATTTCCGACCAACTTTGTGTGACCGTGTGTATGCAAGACAAGTTTGAGCCAACATCCGTCGGAAAAAATCAGATGGATTTTGTTGTCGGAATGTCCAATCATCTGTACGGGGCATTAGTCTGTAGGGTTGAATATTGAGTTGGCCCATCCTTTGCAGCTATAACAGCTTCAACTCTTCTGGGAAGGCCATCCATAAGGTTTAGGAGATGTGTCTATGGGAATGTTTGCAAGGTCAGGCACTGATCTTGAATGAGAAGGCCCTGGCTCGCAGTCTCCACTTTAATTCATCCCAAAGGTGTTCTATCAGGTTGAGATCAGGAACTCTAGGAATGCCAGTCAAGTTCCTCTACCCAAAACTCCCTCATCCATGTCTTTATGGACCTTGCTTTGTGCACTGGTGCGCAGTCATGTTGGAATAGGGAGGGGACAACCCCAAACTGTTCCTTCATAGTTGGGAACATGAAATTGTCCACAATGTCTTGGTGTGCTGACACCTTAAGGGTTCCCTTCACTGGAACTAAGGGGCCAAGCCCAACCCCAATTTCATGCTCCCAACTTTGTGGGAACAGTTTGGGGATGGCCCCTTCCTGTTCCAACATGACTGCGCACCAGTGCACAAAGCAAGGTCCATAAAGACATGGATGAGCGAGTCTGAGGTGGAGGAACTTGACTGGCCTGCACAAAGACATGACCTCAACCTAATAGAACACCTTTGGGATTAATTAGAGCGCAGACTGCGAGCCAGGCCTTCTTGTCGAACAGCAGTACTTGACCTCACAAATGTTCTTCTGGAAGAATGGTCAAACATTCCCATAGACACACTTCTAAACCTTGTGGACATCCTTCCCAGAAGAATTGAAGCTGTTATAGCTGCAAAGGGTGGGCCAACGCAATATTGAACCCTACTGACTAAGACTGGGATTCCAATAAGGTTCATGTGCGTGTAAAGGAAGGTGTCCCAATACTTTTGGTGATATAGTGTATATCAAGTTTGAAAAAAACATTTGTTACTTTTTGTAAAAGTTTGAAATACATTTGGTAATAAGTGTTAAAGTGGCGTCTCTCTCACCGATGCATGCGGTGATGATGACGGCGATGGCGATTTTCTGCCACGTTGGGAGGTCCCAGAACTTTGAGGTCCTCGAAACTGGCTTCTTTGTGGTCTCAGGAGAGTCATCCATGTGTAGCTCGGCCTCATCCTCCTCCACCGACCGGTAGATAGAAAACGAGTTCTGTGACGGCATCTGCAGGGCAAGAGCAAAATAGTGAGGTGTGTCACAGCAAAGAAAATGCGCAAACTTATGCCAGCAATGAAAATGAAAGCAAAAGTGGTTACTAGGGCTGGGGGGGGGGGTTACCTGTAAGATCAGTGACTCCCATACTCCACAACCTCTTTACAAATAAAGGGTGACAATTTTTAAGTCTGCAGTTGTGTCACAACTCCACCTCCTGACACACAGGTGAACGCTGCATTGTCTAAGCACCTCCCACATTTTCTTCAAGGTCTCCAACGTCAGAACTGCAGGCAACAGTAACTGCAGATCAGAACTTCCACTCCCGCTCTTCTTTGAGCTTTGATGCCAACACAAGCACTTCCACCCAGAGCTAAAGGGACCATAACCACTTCAATACCGGACACTTTCACCTCTTTCCTGCCCAGGCCAGTTTTCAGCGCTGTCACACTTTGAATGACAATTACTCAGTCATGCAACACTGTACCCAAATGACATTTTTATAATTTTATTGGGGATGATCACTGTATAAGCAATCATTTTTAATTTGTGATTGGCATTCATTCATGTGCCATTGTGTACTACTGTGATAGCTGTGAATGGCCCTGTACCATGTGATCACTGTGACCAATCGCAGAGATCACAATAGTACACAATGACTATGATTGACAAGCCATTGTTTGTTTACAGCTGACATGTGATCGCTGTGATTGGTCACAGCAATCACATGGTACCAAGGCCACGCATAGCCGCCCCGTACAACAATCAGCGTTCCGCTGTGTTCCGGACACAGTGGGTCACAGATCTTGCCAAAGCATGCCCCCCAGGGCATGCATGAGGGAGGATGCCATATGGACTCCACCAAAGATAACAGAGCACTCACCCCACCATATTATTAGAATAGGCCAGGCGGGGAGGGGTTAAAGTGTGCTTAAGGCATGCTAAAGTGCATTAAATTCCACTTACAGTACCACTTACAATTTCCCCCTTAAAGTACCCTTTTACTTTAAGGTACCCATCAGAATCCCCCTTTACATCAGAATCCACACCAAAGACCCCCCTTGTATCAGGGTCCTCATCAAAATCCCCCTTTACATTGGGGTCCTTATCAGGGTCCCCCCTTACTTTGGGGTCCCCATCATTCCCTTACATCAAAAGCAGAGACCATAGGCAGCCTCTGCTGAACTCACAAGGATCATACCTCCCAACATACATGCAAACCACTAGATATGAATGGAACACAAAAATCATAACCCCCCCCCCCCACCCAAAAATACATGGAAACCCCAAGGTATGATATTGAGTGGAATACACGTATCATACTCCCAACATAGATAGGAACCCCAGATATTATATTGGGTGGAATACACGTATCATACTCCCAACATAGATAGGAACCCCAGATATTATATTGGGTGGAATACAAGGATCATACCCCCAACATGCATGGAAAACCCCAGATATTATATTGGGTGGAATAAAAGGATCAGACCCCCAACATAGATGGGTACCCCCAGATATGATATTGTATGAATACAAGGATCAGACCCCCAACATAGATATGACTCCCCAGATATGATATTGGGTGAATACAAGGATCATACCCCCAACACAAATATGACTCCCCAGATATGATATTGGGTGAATACAAGGATCAGACCCCCAACATAGATGGGAACCCCCAGATGTTATATTATGTGGAATACAAGGATCATACTCCCAACATAGATGGGAACCCCCAGATATGATATTGGGTGGAATACAAGGATCATACTCCCAACATAGATGGGAACCCCCAGATATGATATTGGGTGGAATACAAGAATCATATCGTCCCAACATGGATGGAAACTTCCAGATATAATATCGGGTGGAATATAGGGAACATACCCCCAACATAGATGGGAACCCCCAGATATAATATTGTATGAATACAAGGATCATACGCCCAACATAGATGGGAACTCCCAGATATAATATTGGGTGCAATACAAGGATCATACGCCCAACATAGATGGGAACTCCCAGATATAATATTGGGTGCAATACAAGGATCATACGCCCAACATAGATGGGAACTCCCAGATATAATATTGGGTGCAATACAAGGATCATACCCCCAACATAGATGGGAAACCCCATATGTGATATCGGGTGGAATAAAAGGATCATACCTCCAACATGGATGGAAATTCCCAGATATGATATTGGGTGAAATAAAAGGATCATACCCCCAATATGGATGGAAACTCCCAGATGTGATATTGGGTGGAATACAAGGATCAGACCCCCAAGATAGATAGGAACCCCAGATATGATATTGTCTGAATACAAAGATTGTACCCTCAACATAAATGTTAACTCCCAGACATAATTTCGGGTAGCATACAAGGATAATACCCCAAATTAGATAGGAACCCACAGATATGATTTTGGGTGGAATACAAGGATCATACCCCAAACATAGATAGGAACCCCCAGATGTTTTTTAGTTGGAATACAAGGATCATACCCTCAACGGAAATGGGAGCTCCCAGATATGATTTTGATACTAGTGATGCTCTTAACTGCCCTGTGTTTGGTCTCTGGTTATTTGTAGCTAGTTACAATGTTGCTGCTATAGCTGCATGCAAATCTCTCTGCTGGTTTCCCTTTGGGGATGTGTAGCTAGTTACAATGTTGCTTCTGTAGCCAGATACAATGTTTATGTATATGGAGTTACAGATCTCTCTAGTGACTTTCTCTGTTTTTTTGTAGCTAGTTACAATGTTGCTGCTATAGCAGCATACAATGTATGTGTATACAGCATCAGATATCTCTGCTTTTTTTGTGAGGATGTGTAGATAGCTAGTTACAATGTTGCTGCTATAGCCAGAGACAATGGTTATCTATACAGAATCAGACCTCTCTGCTGGTTTTCTGTGGGGATGTGTAGCTAGTTACAATGTTGCTGCTATATCTGCATACAATGTTTGTTTATACAGCATCAGATCCAGGGCCGTCTTTAAGGCAGGGCAAAAGGGGCAGCTGCCCTGGGCCCTATCATTGCTGTGGGGCCCAAAACAGCTGCCTCATACTTGCCAACTATCCTGGTTTAAATTCCCTTGTCCCTTGAAGTCTTAGTCCTGTGCTGTGTCCCAATATGTCAGTGTGAAGTGTGTGGTACTAATGCTGCCCAGCTCTGCCCTATTGTTGTGTACAGATGACTCACCTGCAGACCTGTGTTTACATGTAAATAACCGTCATTAATATGTAAATAGCGGCGACAATACTAAGTAAATAGCTTCAGCCGGTGGCATTGATATGTACATAAAGGAGGCATTCATATGTATATCATGCTCCCCTGCAGTGAGGAGAGGATGTGTTGTAACCTCTAGCAACTAATCAGTGAGCTGTAATGTGTGCTGTAACCTCTAGCAACCAGTCAGTAAGCAGTAATGAAATGCTGTAACTGCTGGCAACCAATCGCAATTGCTGCCAGATCTGATACAGTAAACTGATTTTAAGTCTAGCTGCTATTTATTGTATGTCTCAGAGCAGGTGGAAAGGGAAATTGCATTGGGGGGGGGGGGGGGGGGCAAGAACAATTTTGCCCAGGGTCCAATCAATATTAAAGACGGCCCTGATCAGATCGCTCTGCTGTTTTTTTGTGGGGATGTGTAGGTTAGTTGCAATGTTGCTGCTGTAGCTGCATACAATGTTTGTCTATGGAGCTACATATTTCTCTGGTGCCTTTCTCTGGTTATTTGTAGCTAGTTACAACATTGCTGCTATAGCTGCACACAATGTACAACATCAGATCTCTCTGCTGATTTTCTGTGGGGATGTGTAGCTATTTACAATGTTGCTGCTATAGCTGCATGCAATATTTGTCTATACAGCATCAGATCTCTCTGCTGGTTTTCTTTGGGGATGTGTAGCTTGTTATGCCCTGTACACACGGTCGGACATTCCGACCACAAAATCCGTCTGATTTTGTCCGAAACTTGTGTTGCATACACACGGTCACACAAAGTTGACAGAAAATCCGATCGTTCTGAACGAGGTGACGTACAAAACGTACGACAGGACTACGTAGAGGCCAGTAGCCAATAGCTTTCATCCCCAAATTTATTCTGAGCATGCGTGCCACTTTGTGCGTCGGAATTCTATACACATGATCGGAAAAAGTCCGATCGGATTTTGTGGTGATAAAATTTTAGGTACTGCTCTCAAATTCCGACGGAAAAAGCCCGCTGGAGCACCCACATGATCAGATTTTCCGACAACATAATCCGATCGGACTTTTCCTATCAGAATTTCCGACCGTGTGTACAAGGCATTACAATGTTGCTGCTATAGCTGCATGCAATATTTGCCTATACAGCATCAGATCTTTCTGCTGGTTTTCTGTGGCGATGTGTAGCTTAGTTGCAATGTTGCTGCTGTAGCTGCATACAATGTTTGTCTATGGAGCTACATATCTCTCTGGTGGCTTTCTCTGGTTATTTGTAGCTAGTTACAATGTTGCTGCTATAGCTGCACACAATGTTTGTCAGTACAGCATCAGATCTCTCTGCTGGTTTTCTGTGGGATGTATGGCTAGTTACAATGTTGCTGCTATAGCTGCGTGCAATATTTGTCTACACAGCATCAGATCTCTCTGCTGGTTTTCTATGGAGATATGTAGCTAGTTACAATGTTGCTGCTATAGCTGCGTGCAATATTTGTCTATACAGCGTCAGATCTTTCTGCTGGTTTTCTGTGGGGATGTGTAGCTTAGTTGCAATGTTGCTGCTGTAGCTGCATACAATGTTTGTCTATGGAGCTACATATCTCTCTGGTGGCTTTCTCTGGTTATTGGTAGCTAGTTACAATGTTGCTGCTATAGCTGCACACAATGTTTGTCAGTACAGCATCAGATCTCTCTGCTGGTTTTCTGTGGGATGTATGGCTAGTTACAATGTTGCTGCTATAGCTGCGTGCAATATTTGTCTACAGAGCATCAGATCTCTCTGCTGGTTTTCTGTGGAGATATGTAGCTAGTTACAATGTTGCTGCTATAGCTGCGTGCAATATTTGTCTATACAGCGTCAGATCTTTCTGCTGGTTTTCTGTGGGGATGTGTAACTTAGTTGCAATGTTGCTGCTGTAGCTGCATACAATGTTTGTCTATGGAGCTACATATCTCTCTGGTGGCTTTCTCTGGTTATTGGTAGCTAGTTACAATGTTGCTGCTATAGCTGCACACAATGTTTGTCAGTACAGCATCAGATCTCTCTGCTGGTTTTCTGTGGGATGTATGGCTAGTTACAATGTTGCTGCTATAGCTGTGTGCAATATTTGTCTACACAGCATCAGATCTCTCTGCTGGTTTTCTGTGGAGATAAGTAGCTAGTTACAATGTTGCTGCTATAGCTGCGTGTAATATTTGTCTACACAGCGTCAGATCTTTCCGCTGGTTTTCTGTGGGGATGTGTAGCTAGTTACAATGTTGCTGCTGTAGCTGCATACAATGTTTGTCTATGGAGCTACAGATCACTCTGGTGGCTTTCTCTGGTTATTTGTAGCTAGTTACAATGTTGCTGCTTTAGCTGCATACAATGTATGTCTATACAGCATCAGATATCTCTGCTGGTTTTCTGTGGGGATGTGTTGCTTAATTGCAGTGTTGCTGCTGTTGCTGCATACAATGTTTGTCTATGGAGCTACATATCTCTCTGGTGGTTTTCTCTGGTTATTTGTAGTTAGTTACAATGTTGCTGCTATAGCTGCATGCAATGTGTGTCTATACAGTTTCAGATCCCCGTGCGGGTCTTCTGTGGGGATGTGTAGCACTAGCTGCTAGTTTCTGCTGTAGCCAGATACAATGTTTATCTATGGAGTTACAGGTCTCTCTGGTGTGCCAGGATCATCATCCGCTGCACTGAATGACACGAGGAGGAGATAGGAAGCTTGTCATTGTGTCACTGGCTTCAGACGATGCAAAAAGTCAATCGCTCTGAAAATAGACTAAGAATTTACTCAATTGACTCATTGACTGCAATTATTTTCTTTTTACGCAACAAAAACGCTAAGGACAGCGATTTTATAACGGCAACAAATTTCTGCTACAAAATCGCTTGTGTGACATCATCCTAATCTTTGTGAATGATTCTAAACTACATTGTAACTTTTTTTTTTTTTAACAGGATTCTGCTGACTGGCTTCCTGAAACCGGCCAGACTGCGACTTCAGAAAACTAATTCCGGATCTGCTAGGCTATATTCACCCCGGTGCAGGTATGACTGCATGCCTGCGTTTTTGGTGCGTTTTAGGTCTGGCGCGTTTACGGCAGACTATTCATTGGCTGTCCTATACAAAGCAATCGGACAAAAAGAACCGCAGGCGCATTTTTCCTAAATCGCATTGCAGCGCATCGCATGGCAATACGTTGGCTGTTGGGGAGTGGAAGACCTTCCCTAGAACCGTTCCTGGATTTTTCACTTTTTTTTTTAATAACCATCATAACATCCTTATTTTCCCGAACATCAGATCGGGGAATCAGTGAATTTGGTGTGCACTCCACATTCCCAATCGCTACATTTTTACAACCATGTCATCAGTGCCGGGACAAGGTCATCTAAAGCCCAGGAGAACATGCCAAACTGCGCCCCCCCCACCCAAGACGTACACTGTATTACCAAAAGTATTGGGACACCTGCCTTTACACGCACATGAACTTTAATGGCATCCCAGGCTTAGTCCGTAGGGTTCAATATTGAGTTGGCCCACTCTTTGCAGCTATAACAGCTTCAAATCTTCTGGGAAGGCCGTCCACAAGGTTTAGGAGATGTGTCTATGGGAATGTTTGATCATTCTTCCAGAAGCGCATTTGTGAGGTCAGGCACTGATGTTGGGTGAGAAGGCCCTGGCTCGCAGTCTCCGCTCGAATTCATCCCAAAGCTCTTGTATCAGGTTGAGGTCAGGACTCTGTGCAGTCCAGTCAAGATCCTTCAACCCAAACTCGCTCATTCCTGTCTTTATGGACCTTGCTTTGTGCACTGGTGCGCAGTCATGTTGGAACAGGAAGGAGCCATCCCCAAAAGTTTTTTTCAAAGTTGGGAGCATGGAATTGTCCAAAATGTCTTGGAATGCTGACGCCTTAAGAGTTCCCTTCACTGGAACAAAGGGGACCAGCAGGGCTGGACTGGGACAGAAACTTGGCCCTGGACTTCATCCAGACCAGCCCACTTACATTTTGAGTGTCCCCATCAGCAGCCCCTTACATCAGAGTGTCATTACCAGCCCCCCTACATCAGAGTGTCCCATCAGCAGCCCCCTTACATCAGAGTGTCCCATCAGCAGCCCTCTTACATCAGAGTGTCCCATCAGCAGCCGCCTTACATCAGAGTGTCCCATCAGCAGCCCCCTTACATCAGAGTGTCCCATCAGCAGCCCTCTTACATCAGAGTGTCCCATCAGCAGCCCCCTTACATCAGAGTGTCCCATCAGCAGCCCTCTTACATCAGAGTGTCCCATCAGCAGCCCTCTTACATCAGAGTGTCCCATCAGCAGCCCCCTTACATCAGAGTGTCCCATCACCAGCCCCCTTATAACAGAGTGTTCCATCAGCACCCCCTTACATAAGAGTGTCCCATCAGCACCCCCTGACATAAGAGTGTCCCATCAGCACCCCCTTACATAAGAGTGTCCCATCAGCAGCCCTTTTACATCAGAGTGTCCCATCAGCACCCCCTTACATCAGAGTGTCCCATCATCAGCCCCCTTACATAAGAGTGTCCCATCATCAGCCCCCTTACATAAGAGTGTCCCATCAGCACCCCCTTACATAAGAGTGTCCCATCAGCACCCCCTTACATAAGAGTGTCCCATCAGCACCCCCTTACATCAGAGTGTCCCATCAGCACCCCCTTACATCAGAGTGTCCCATCAGCACCCCCTTACATAAGAGTGTCCCATCAGCACCCCCTTACATCAGAGTGTCCCATCAGCACCCCCTTACATCAGAGTGTCCCATCAGCACCCCCTTTACATCAGAGTGTCCCATCATCAGCCCCCTTACATAAGAGTGTCCATCAGACCCCCTTACATCAGAGTGTCCCATCAGCACCCCCTTACATCAGAGTGTCCCATCACCAGCCCCCTTTCATCAGAGTGGCCCACTGAGCCATCGGCCCACCAGGAAACTCCCGGTAGTTTCAATGGCCAGTACATGCCTGGGGACCAGCCCAACCCCTGAAAAACAACCCCACACAATAATCCCCCTTCCACCAAATGATTTGGACCAGTGCACAAAGCAAGGTTCATAAAGACACGGATGAGTGAGTTTGGGGTGGAGGAACTTGACTGGCCTGCACAGAGTCCTGACCTCAACCCGATAGAACACCTTTGGGATGAACGTGAGCCAGGACCTTCTCATCTAACATCAGTGCCTGACCTCACAAATGGGCTTCTGGAAGAATAGTCAAACATTCCCATAGACACCCTCCTAAACCTTGTGGACGGCCTTCCCAGAAGAGTTGAAGCTGTTATAGCTGCCAAGGGAGGGCCAACTCAATATTGAACCCTCCGGACTAAGACTGGGATGCCATTAAAGTTCATGTGCGTGTAAAGGCAGGTGTCCCAATACTTTTGGTAGTATACAAGCATTATGTTTCATCAAATATTCCCCCCCCCCCCCACCCCTAAAAAACAAAAACTGAGCACTAATTTGCATTCTTACCCCCTAAGCATAAATTCCCCCTCCTTCCAAGTCATTGCCCCCCCCCCCCAAAAAAAACCCTCTTAGCACAATTCCTCTACCCCTAAAATTTCTCCTCTGAGTACTCATCTTCTCCTCCCAACACAAACCCCCCTAAATGACCATGCTTAGCACACTTATTCCCCCAGATTCCACCTTGTAGGATAATACTTACCCCCTGACACCCCCCCCCCCCCATTTGGTTTCCAACACAAACCCCCCTAAATGACCAGACTTGGCACACTTAGCCCCCTCCTAGAATAAAACGTACCCACTGCCGCCCCCCAAAATTCCCCTTCCAATACAAATCCCCTCCCTCCTGATTTCCTTGCACCCCTCCCTTGCACAATGCCACAGTGCCCCTCCTGCCCGCCCCTTGTCCCGGTCCTGACCATTATGCATTGACCTGTATGGATTGAAGCATTATGTTTCTTTATTCCAAATATATTCAGCCATAGAATTCAAAATGAAATGCTGAGCAGATCCAATATAAAACACATGCGGGATGTACACTCCCCGGCCAATTTATAAGGTACACCCGTTCAATTGGTTGGTTACACAAATTGCTAATCAGCCAATCACTTGACAGCAACTCAATGCATTTAGGCATCTGGACGTGGTGAAGACGACTTGCTGAAGTTCAAACCGAGCATCAGAATGGGGAAGAAAGGAGGTTTAAGTGACTTTGAACGTGGCATGGTTGTTGGTAGGAGATGGGCTGGTCTGAGTATTTCTGGGACTATCACACACAGCCATCTCTCGGGTTTACAGAGAATGGTCTGAAAAAAAGAGAAAATATCCAGTGAGCGGCAGTTGTGTAGAGGAAAATGCCTTGTTGATGTCAGAGGAGAATGGACAGACTGGTTCCAGATGATAGAAAGGCAACAGTAACCCAAATAACCACTCAATACACCCAAGGTATGCAGAATACCATCTCTGAACATCCAACCTTGAAGCAGATGGGCTACAGCAGCAGAAGACCACACCAGGTGCCACTCCTGTCAGCTAAGAACAGGAAACTGAGGCTACAGTTGGCACAGGATCACCAAAACTGGACAATAGAAGATTGGAAAAACGTTTGCCTTGTCTGAGGGGTCTGGATTTCAGCTGCGACATTCAGATGGTGGGGTCAGAATTTGGCGAATGGATCCATCCTGCCTTGTATCACCGGTTCAGGCTGGTGGTGGAATGGTGTGGGGGATGTTTTCTTGGCACATTTTGTGCCCCTTAATACCAATTGAGCATGGATTATACGCCACAGCCTACCTGAGTATTGTTGCTGACCATGTCCATCCCTTTATGACTACAGTGTCCCCATCTTCTGATGGCTCCTTCCAGCAGGATAATGCACCGTGTCACAAAGCTCCAATCATCTCACCACTGGACAATGAGGTCACTGTACTCCAATGGCCTCCACACTCACCAGATCTCATCCAATGGCCTCCACACTCACCAGATCTCATCCAATGGCCTCCACACTCACCACATCTCATCCAATGGCCTCCACACTCACCAGACCTCATCCAATGGCCTCCACACTCACCAGATCTCATCCAATGGCCTCCACACTCACCAGATCTCATCCAATGGCCTCCACACTCACCAGATCTCATCCAATGGCCTCCACACTCACCAGATCTCAATCCAATAGAGCACTTTTGGGATGTGGCGGAACAATAGAAGATTGGAAAAACGTACCCTGGTTTTATGGGTCTGGATTTCAGTTGTGAAATTCAGATGGTCGGGTCAGAATTTGGCGCATGGATCCATCCTGCCTTGTATCACCGGTTCAGGCTGATGGTGGTGGTGTAATGGTGTGGGGGATGTTTTCTTGGCACATTTTGTGCCCCTTAGTACCAATTGAGCATCGTTTAAACGCCATGGCCTACCTGAGTATTGTTGCTGACCATGTCCATCCCTTTATGACTACAGTGCCCCCATCTTCTGATGGCTCCTTCCAGCAGGATAATGCACCATGTCACAAAGCTCCAATCATCTCACCACTGGACAATGAGGTCCCTGTCCTCCAATGGCCTCCACAGTCCCCAGATCTCATCCAATAGAGCACTTTTGGGATATGGTGGAAAAATAGAAGATTGGAAAAAACGTTGCCTGGTCTGAGGAGTCTGGATTTCAGCTGCGACATTCAGATGGTGGGAACAGAATTTGTCGCATGGATCCATCCTGCCTTGTATCACCGGTTCAGGCTGATGGTGGTGGTGTAATGGTGTGGGGGATGTTTTCTTGGCACATTTTGTGCCCCTTAGTACCAATTGAGCGTCGTTTATACACCAGAGCCTACCTGAGTATTGTTGCTGACCATGTCCATCCCTTTATGACTACAGTGTCCCCATCTTCTGATGGCTCCTTCCAGCAGGTTAATGCACCATGTCACCAAGCTCCGATCATCTCACCACTGGACAATGAGGTCACTGTACTCCAATGGCCTCCACACTCACCAGATCTCATCCAATGGCCTCCACACTCACCAGATCTCATCCAATGGCCTCCACACTCACCACATCTCATCCAATGGCCTCCACACTCACCAGATCTCATCCAATGGTCTCCACACTCACCAGATCTCATCCAATGGCCTCCACACTCACCAGATCTCATCCAATGGCCTCCACACTCACCACATCTCATCCAATGGCCTCCACACTCACCAGATCTCATCCAATGGTCTCCACACTCACCAGATCTCATCCAATGGCCTCCACACTCACCAGATCTCATCCAATGGTCTCCACACTCACCAGATCTCATCCAATGGCCTCCACACTCACCAGATCTCATCCAATGGTCTCCACACTCACCAGATCTCATCCAATGGCCTCCACACTCACCAGATCTCAATCCAATAGAGCACTTTTGGGATGTGGTGGAACAATAGAAGATTGGAAAAACGTACCCTGGTTTTATGGGTCTGGATTTCAGTTGTGAAATTCAGATGGTGGGGTCAGAATTTGGCACATGGATCCATCCTGCCTTGTATCACCGGTTCAGGCTGGTGGTGGTGGTGTAATGGTGTGGGGAGATATTTTCTTGGCACATTTTGTGACCCTTAGTACCAGCTGAGCATCCTTTAAATGCCACGGTCTACCTGAGTATTGATGCTGACCATGTCCATCCCTTTATGACTACAGTGCCCCCATCTTCTGATGGCTCCTTCCAGCAGGATAATGCACCATGTCACCAAGCTCCAATCATCTCACCACTGGACAATGAGGCCCCTGTCCTCCAATCATCTCACCACTGGACAATGAGGCCCCTGTCCTCCAATGGCCTCCAAACACATTGGCATCATGGATGTGCAGCCGACAAATCTGCAGCAATTGCGTGAATCATGTCACTGAGGACCAAAATCTCCGAGGAACGTTTCCAACACCTTGTTGTATCTATGCCACCAAGAATGAAGGCAAAAGGGGGCCCAACCACGCTACTAGCAAGGTGGACCTAATAAAGTGGCCGGGGAGTGTATGTCACAGCACTGAGGAACGCAGAGTGATCAGAGGGAAAATGCTGAACTTTTCCTTCTTGGGAGGACTGAAGACACATGGAAATGAGCAAAGTCGACACGTCTCCAAAAGTGTACAAAAAAATACATCAACAGTCCACCCAAGAATAAAGGCAAACATGAGCAATAAGCAGAATATTCCAAAAAAATAAATGACTATAACAACCACACAGGAAATAAAATAGTATATAAAGTACTCACCGCGCTTTGGAATATGTCTCTGACAGAATTCATATCTCCACCTGCAGACTGAGACGGAGAGATATCAGTTCAATAGATTAATCCGCCCAAACCACAGACTGCGCCCGCCCGCCCACTCCGAGGACACGAGAGAATCGTCCAATCGATATGCTGTATATACACCGCCCTGTATAGTATATACACCAATTCGTGGAAAATAGCGCCTGAAATTGTCCCCCTCCAACATCTCACTCCGATATTTTAGAAAACGAATAAAAAGAAATAAGTCAAACAAGTACTGTAAAAAAAAAAAAAAGTCAATAATATGTACAGCAAGCTTCAGAGGCCAGGAGTAAGCAACAGACTCCGAGTTGTATTTATGCAGAGTGCAGGGGTCAGTAGTATTTATGCAGAGTATAGTGGGTCAGTAGTATTTATGCAGAGTTCAGAAGTCAGTAGTATTTATGCAGAGTGCAGGGGTCAGTAGTATTTATGCAGAGTGCAGGGGTCAGTAGTATTTATGCAGAGTGCAGTGGGTCAGTAGTATTTATGCAGAGTGTAGGGGGTCAGTAGTATTTATGCAGAGTGTAGTGGGTCAGTAGTATTTATGCAGAGTGCAGGGAGTCAGTAGTATTTATGCAGAGTGCAGGGGGTCAGTAGTATTTATGCAGAGTGCAGGGAGTCAGTAGTATTTATGCAGAGTGCAGTGGGTCAGTAGTATTTATGCAGATAGCAGTGGGTCAGTAGTATTTATGCAGAGTGCAGGGGGTCAGTAGTATTTATGCAGAGTGCAGGGGGTCAGTAGTATTTATGCAGAGTGTAGTGGGTCAGTAGTATTTATGCAGAGTTCAGAAGTCAGTAGTATTTATGCAGAGTGCAGTGGGTCAGTAGTATTTATGCAGAGTGCAGGGGGTCAGTAGTATTTATGCAGAGTGCAGGGGGTCAGTAGTATTTATGCAGAGTGCAGGGGGTCAGTAGTATTTATGCAGAGTGCAGGGGGTCAGTGGTATTTATGCAGAGTGCAGGGGACAGTAGTATTTATGCAGAGTGTAGGGGGTCAGTAGTATTTATGCAGAGTGCAAGGGTCAGTAGTATTTAGGCAGAATTAAGAGGTCAGTAGTATTTATGCAGAGTGCAGGGGTCAGTAGTATTTATGCAGAATTCAGAGGTCAGTAGTATTTATGCAGAGTGCGGGGGTCAGTAGTATTTATGCAGAGTGCAGGGGTCAGTAGTATTTATGCAGAGTGCAAGGGTCAGTAGTATTTATGCAGAATTCAGAGGTCAGTAGTATTTATGCAGCGTGCAGGGGTCAGTAGTATTTATGCAGAATTCCGAGGTCAGTAGTATTTATTCAAAGTGCAGGGGTCAGTGGTATGTATGCATAATTCAGAGGTCAGTATTTATGCAGGGCTGGTGCAAGGATTTTTGACACCCTAGGCGGAACCTCATTTTGGCGCCTCATTGGCTCCACCCCTGCCTCCACCCCCTTTACCCTGGCCATGTGACAGAAGACGCCGCTATACAGGAAGCATCAGCAGTCTGCAGAGCATGCAAATCTGGAGGGAAACCAGCACCCGGACGCCCCTAGACAGCATTGCGCCCTAGGCGGCTGCCTAGTTTGCCTAGTGGTAGCACCGGCCCTGTATTTATGCAGAGTGCAGGGGTCAGTAGTATTTATGCAGAGTGCAGGGGTCAGTAGTATTTATGCAGAGTTCAGAGGTCAGTAGTATTTATGCAGAGTGCAGAGGTCAGGACTGTGTAACGCAGAAGGTGTTTAGGGGTCAGGAGAGCGTAACACACAAGATACATGGGTCAGAAGTAAATAACACACAAAATGCAGAGCTCAGATGAGCATGATACTCAAACTGCAGGGGTCAGAAGTGCATTCATCTCAGTGCAGGGGGACAGAAGTGCATAAGGCACAGAGTGCAGGGGTCAGAAGTGCATAACAGAAAGGGGTTGGTTTACTAAAACTGGAGACAGCACCTGAGCATGGTAGCCAATCAGCTTCTAACTTCTATAACAATAAAATCTGGAAGCCGATTGGTTTCTATGCAGAGCTGCACCAGATTTTGCACTCCCCAGTTTAAGTGAATCAACCTCAAAGTGTTAGAAATCAGAAGTACATAACGCACAGAGTGCAGAGGTCAGGATTGCATACTGCACAGAAAGCAGGGCTCAAAAGTGCATACGTGCAGCCCAGGGCAGATGTGCTTAACACACATGGTGCAGGATTGGTAGCAGATAATGCACAGGGTGCAGGGGTCAGGAGTGTGTAAGGCATATAGTGCAGGGGTCAGAAGTGCATAACAGAAAGGGGTTGATTTACTAAAACTGCAGAGTGCAAAATCTGGTGCAGCTGAGCATGGTAGCCAATCAGCTTCTAACTTCAGCTTGTTCAATTAAAGTGATTGTAAAGGCAAAAGATTTTTTTTATCTTAATACATTCTATGCATTGAGATAAAAATCCTTCTGTGTGCTGCAGCCCTCCTCAGCCCCCCCCCCCATACTTACCTGAGCCCCATCTAGATCCAGCGATGTTGCAGAACTGCCTCAGTTGTCCAGGACTCCCCTCCTCATGAGACAGCAGTGTGGCACCATTGGCTCCCACGCTCAGACTGCAGAGGTCAGGAGTACACAACACTGAGTGTGCAGAGGTCAGGAGTGCATAAGGCTGAGAGCGCAGAGGTCAGGAGTGCATAATTATGAGAGGTCAGGAGTGCATAAAGCTCAGACAGAAGAGGTCAGGAGTGCATAACTCTGAGAGTGCAGTGGTCAGGAGTGCATAACTCTGAGAGTGCAGAGGTCAGGAGTGCATAACGCTGAGAGTGCAGAGGTCAGGAGTGCATAACGCTGAGAGTGCAGAGGTCAGGAGTGCATAACACTGAGAGTGCAGAGGTCAGGAGTGCATAACGCTCAGACAGCAGAGGACAGAAGGGCATAACGCTGAGAGTGCAGAGGTCAGGAGTGCATAACACTCAGACAGCAGAGGTCAGGAGTGCATGACGCTGAGAGTGTAGAGGTCAGTAGTGCATAACGCTGAGAGTGCAGAGGAAAGGAGTGCATAATGGTCAAACTGCAGAGGTCAGAAGTGCAAAACGCTCAGAGCGCAGAGGTCAGAAGTACAAAACGCTCAGAGCGCAGAGGTCAGAAGTCCAAAACGCTCAGAGCGCAGAGGTCAGAAGTGCAAAACGCTCAGAGCGCAGAGGTCAGGAGTACATAACACTCAGACTGCAGAGGTCAGGAGTACACAATGCTGTCAGAGTGCAGAGGTCAGGAATGCACAACACTCACACTGCAGAGGTCAAGAGTGCACAATGCTCTCAGACTGCAGAGGTCAGGAGTGCATGACACTCGGACTGCAGAGTCAGGAGTACATAACGCTAAGAGTGCAAAGGTCAGCAGTGCACAATGCTCTCAGAGTGAAGAGGTCAGGAGTGTATAACACTCAGACTACAAAGGTCAGGAGTGCATAATGCTCAGAGTGAAGAGGTCAGGAGTGCATAATGCTCATAGTGTAGAGGTTAATAGTGCATAACAATCAGGCCACTTTACACAATACAACCAAAAATAATCTCTTCCTCCAAGTACAATTTATCCCCTAATCTCATATTCCCCACAATTCAAATACCTATTAAATAACCCCTGCCCCCCCCCTTTCCAATACAGATCTTCTTCTATACCGCTAAACCGCTAAAGCCCCCCCCCCCCCCAGCCTCACCTTCTCAATATAGGCATCCCCCAGTACAACCCTCCTCCAAGCCTAACCCCTCTGTACAGACCCCACCAACCAACCTACTCTCCCAGTACAGACCCATCCCCCACTTTTTTTTTGTTTTGCATGGCTCTGCGATGCCTATAGTACTGAGTATACAGCGAGTACAATCACACCATTCTGTACAATAATACCAAGCATACATCAATAATGATCACACTCAGGGCCAGGACAAGGGGTGGGCAGGAGGGTTAGCTGCCCTAGGCACTATGGCATCATGTGAGTTGGGGGGGGCACTGCAAAGAGATTGAGGGTATTTGTGTTGGCAGGGGGAATATGGGGGGTGGCAAGGGGGTAAGAATTGTTCTAGCAGGGGAAATTGGGGAGGGGTGGCTAGGGGAAATGGTTCAGGGGGATTTGTGCTGGGAGGGGAGATGGTTGTAGCTGATTTGAGTTAGGTGGACGGGAGGAGGTTTTGTGCTAGTATAGTTGGTTGGGGGGTATTTGTGCTAGGAGGAGGGATTTGAGGGGGATATCTGTGCTAGGAGGGGGATTTGGAGTGGGGGGGGGGGTGTACTTGGAGGAGGGTTTGTGATAGTAGGGCTGATTGGGGGTATTTGTTCCAGGAGGAGGCATTGGTGGGGGGATATTTGTGCTATGAGGGGGATTTGGAGTGGGGGTGTACTTAAAGAAGGGTTTGTGCTAGGAGGAGTGATTTGGGGGGATATTTGTGCTAGGAGGAGGGATTTGGGGGGATATTTGTGCTAGGAGGGGGGTTTGGAGTGGGGGGAAGGATGCGCACTTAGAGGGAAAATCGGAGGAGAGTTTGTGCTAGGAGGGGTAATTGGGGGTATCTGTGCTAGAAGGAGGGATTGAAGGGGGTATTTGTGTTAGGAGGAGGGATTTTGGGGGGTATATTTGTGCTAGGAGGGAGGTTTGGAGTTGGGGGAGGATATGCACTTAGAGGATAAAATCGGAGGAGGGTTTGTGCTAGGACGGGTGATTGGGGGTATTTGTGCTAGGAGGAGGGATTGGAGGGGAGTATTTGTGCTAGGAGGATGGATTTTGGGGGGATATTTGTGCTAGGAGGGGGGTTTGGAGTGGGGGGTGTACTTAAAGGGGAAATTAGAGGAGAGTTTGTGCTAGGAGGGGTGATTGGGGGTATTTGTACTAGGAGGAGGGATTGGAGGGGGTATTTGTGTTAGGAGGAGGGATTGGGGGGGGATATTTGTGCTAGGAGGGGGGTTTGGAGTGGGGAGGGTGTGTACTTAGAGGGAAAATTTGAGAGTTTGTGCTAGGAGGGGTGATAGGGGGTATTTGTGCTAGGAGGAGGGATTGGGGAGGGGGTATTTGTTTTAGGAGGAGTAATTGGTGGGGGGATATTTGTGCTAGGAGGGGATTTGGAGTGGGAGGAGGATGTATACATAGAGGGAAAATTGTAGGAGGGTTTGTGCTAGTAGGGGTGATGGAGGGGTATTTGTACTAGGAGGAGACATTGGTGGGGGGATATTTGTGCTAGGAGGAGGATTTGGAGTGGGGGAGGATGTGTATTTAGAGGGAAAATTAGAGGAGGGTTTGTGCTAGGAGGAAGGACTGGAGAGGGGTATTTGTACTAGGAGGAGGGATTGGAGGGGGGTATTTGTACTAGGAGGAGGGATTGGAGGGGGGTATTTGTGCTAGAAAGAGGGACTGGAGAGGGGTATTTGTGCTAGAAGGAGGGACTGGAGGGTGTATTTGTGCTAGGAAGAGGGACTGGAGAGGGGTATTTGTGCTAGGAAGAGGGACTGGAGAGGGGTATTTGTACTAGGAGGAGGGATTGGAGGGGGGTATTTGTGCTAGAAAGAGGGACTGGAGAGGGGTATTTGTGCTAGAAGGAGGGACTGGAGGGTGTATTTGTGCTAGGAAGAGGGACTGGAGAGGGGTATTTGTGCTAGGAAGAGGGACTGGAGAGGGGTATTTGTGCTAGGAAGAGGGACTGGAGAGGGGTATTTGTGCTGGGAGGGATTTGGAGTGGGGGGGAGGATGTGTACGGATTTTGGAGGGGGGTATTTGTGCTAGGAGGAGGGATTTTGGGGGGAATATTTGTGCTAGGAGGGGGGTTTGGAGTGGGGGGGAGGATGTGTACGGATTTTGGAGAGGAGTATTTGTGCTAGGAGGAGGGATTTTTGGGGGAATATTTGTGCTAGGAGGGGGGTTTGGAGTGGGGGGAGGATGTGTACTTAGAGGGAAAATCGGAGAAGGGTTTGTGCTAGGAGAGGTGATTTTTTTAGGTGGGGGAGGCATTTGCGCTGGGGGGATTTGGGGGATGGAGGAATCAAATATTTGTGCTGGGGGGGTTTTCAACAGGGGGTGAATTTGTACTGGGAGGAGGGGGATTTATGCTTGGGGGTAAGTAAGCAATAAGTATGCACGATTTTTTTTTTTTGGGGGGGCACAATTTGGCATGTTGGCCTTGGGTTCTAGGTAACCTTGTCCCGGCATTGATCACACAATGCCGTATTATATAATATATATATATATATAGGTCTCGGTATCCACTATGGAAGTGTTTTTTTCTCTCTGATCCTCTCACTTCCTCATAGCATATAGTAGTGCTGAGTATTGTGATTCCGGGAATCGGCTGGATCAGCATGTTCAGCGAGGAGACGGTGGGAGAGGTGTGGGGGAGGGGGGAGGGGGCGGCGCTATTTCCTGGAAATGACAGGAGATACAGAGCGGTTATCTGTGACAACACTCGTGTTGGAGGAGATCCGTATAATGCAGTGCGGAGTCCTCGGTAATGTCTGATCTGTGCTACAAAGAAACCATAAAAAAAGGATATCCTCCAACCTCTTGTTGTTTTCTTCCAGAGAAAAAACAACAAAACAGAACTCTGACGGCCATGTTTGCCACGTGGCGTAAAAACCCTTCCGATCCTCCCACGGACAGTCAGATCATTCCCTTTCCTTCACTATCTACACTACCGGGCAAAGGTTTTAGGTGTGAAAAAAATGCTGTAAATGAAGAATGCTTTCAGTAGTAGCAAAGTAAATGAACGGAAGAGAAATCCAATCATTATTTGGGGTGACCGCCCTTTGACTTCAAACCAGCGTCCCTTCTTCTAGGTCGGGGGTTTCTCAGCCAAGGGTTCCATGGAACTCTAGGGTTCCTCCAGTGGTTGCTAGGGGTTCCTTGAGAAAATGAGCAATTTCTGCCTCTCAGATAAGTTCCCACCGACACCATTGATATTTCTAGATATCTGTAAGGAGGTAATTCTTCCCAATGACCACAAGTGTGAGGACCGTTCTTCCCAATGACCACAAGTGTGAGGACCATTCTTCCCAATGACCACAAGTGTGAGGACCATTCTTCCCAATGACCACAAGTGTGAGGACCATTCTTCCCAATGACCACAAGTGGGAGGACCATTCTTCCCAATGACCACAAGTGGGAGGACCATTCTTCCCAATGACCACAAGTGTGAGGACCATTCTTCCCAATTACCACAAGTGTGAGGACCATTCTTCCCAATGACCACAAGTGTGAGGACCATTCTTCCCAATGACCACAAGTGTGAGGACCATTCTTCCCAATGACCACAAGTGTGAGGACCATTCTTCCCAATGACCACAAGTGGGAGGACCATTCTTCCCAATGACCACAAGTGGGAGGACCATTCTTCCCAATGACCACAAGTGTGAGGACCATTCTTCCCAATGACCACAAGTGTGAGGACCATTCTTCCCAATGACCACAAGTGTGAGGACCATTCTTCCCAATGACCACAAGTGTGAGGACCATTCTTCCCAATGACCACAAGTGTGAGGACCATTCTTCCCAATGACCACAAGTGTGAGGACCATTCTTCCCAATGACCACAAGTGTGAGGACCATTCTTCCCAATGACCACAAGTGTGAGGACCATTCTTCCCAATGACCACAAGTGTGAGGACCATTCTTCCCAATGACCACAAGTGTGAGGACCATTCTTCCCAATGACCACAAGTGTGAGGACCATTCTTCCCAATGACCACAAGTGGGAGGACCATTCTTCCCAATGACCACAAGTGGGAGGACCATTCTTCCCAATGACCACAAGTGTGAGGACCATTCTTCCCAATGACCACAAGTGGGAGGACCATTCTTCCCAATGACCACAAGTGTGAGGACCATTCTTCCCAATGACCACAAGTGTGAGGACCATTCTTCCCAATGACCACAAGTGTGAGGACCATTCTTCCCAATGACCACAAGTGTGAGGACCATTCTTCCCCACTGACCACAAGTGTGAGGACCATTCTTCCCCACTGACCACAAGTGTGAGGACCATTCTTCCCAATGACCACAAGTGTGAGGACCATTCTTCCCAATGACCACAAGTGTGAGGACCATTCTTCCCAATGACCACAAGTGTGAGGACCATTCTTCCCCACTGACCACAAGTGTGAGGACCATTCTTCCCAATGACCACAAGTGTGAGGACCATTCTTCCCCACTGACCACAAGTGTGAGGACCATTCTTCCCCACTGACCACAAGTGTGAGGACCATTCTTCCCCACTGACCACAAGTGTGAGGACCATTCTTCCCCACTGACCATCACACTTATGTATCATGAGTTGTAGATATAGTCATTTTTAGCAGGGGGTTCCCCCGAGACCAGAAAGTTATATCCTCAGTGTTGAAAAGGTTGAGAAAGGCTCTTCTAGGTAGACTTCCACTCGGCAACAAGTCCAGAACCTCATGTGACACCATGCGGAGAGAGACTAGACTTCTGTGACTGTACCACGGATTGGTGGGGAATCCGCGGTACATCGGAAGTTAGTAACGGGCCTGAAGGATTCCCAAGGGATTTTGCAGGAGTCTCAGGAGGGTATTCTGGGATTGGTAAAACCATACTATGACTTGTTTCGGGAGAAGGGTTTGGATAAGGAGAAGATGGCACAGTTCTTAGCCCTTGTACACACGGTCGGAGAATCCGTCGGAATGTGTCCTATCGGACCGTGTTGTCGGATAATCCGACTGTGTGTGGTATGCATCGGACTGATTCTGTCCGAATATCTGTCAGACCCAATTTTCCAACATGTTGGAAATATTTCCCGACCAACTGGTTCGATCGGACATACTCCGATCATGTGTAGAGAATTTTGATCGGACAAAGTGCCACGCATGCTCAGATCAAATTCCTACATCAAAGCTATCGGCTACTAGCCTGAACGTAGTCCCGTCCTAACGAAATTACGTCATCACGTTCTGAATGATCGGATTTTTCGACAACTTAGTCCGACCGTGTGTATGCAATAGTTTCGGACAAGATCCGACGGGCAAAATCCGACGGACAAAATCCGACGGATTTGGTTGTCGAAATCTCCGATCGTGTGTACAGGGGCGTAGAGGCGGTTCCAGGTCCTGTTGTTGATAATTTGGACTTTTCTCCTTTGACAGCAGATATATAACGGTGGAAGAAGTTAGGGAGGCTATTGATAAATTACGTCAAAGGAAGGCACCAGGACCTGATGGCATTACAGCTGAATTTTATAAGAAATGTAAAGAGTTCCTAGCTCCGATTTTGGTGGATGTGTTTAAAAGTTGTTTGGAGAAACGCCCGATGCCTCCATCCATGAGGGTATCATCCTTAGCTCTGCTGTTCAAGGGTAAAGAACCTAATGACATCAAGAACTGGAGGCCTATAGCCCTTTTAAATGTAGACCGGTAGATTCTGGCAAAAATATTATTTTCTAGGTTGAAGTGTTTTTCTCCAGCACTATTGACAGACTGTCAGTATGGCACGGTAAAAGGGCAGAATATTTATGGTGCTCTCATTTCCTTAAGGGAAGCTTTTGAGAGGTGGAAGGTTCTTAGGCATGGGAAGTATATGGTGAGTTTAGACCAAGCTACAGCTTTTGACAGGGTTGACCATGGGTATCTGTGGGCGACTTTGTTAAAGTATGGTATCCCAAGGTTCTTTGTTGATTGGCTGAGAATTTTATATTGGAAGGCTGAGAGTTTTCCACTTATCAATGGGTGGCAGGGCAGTACCTTTAGGGTTGAGGCTGGGGTGAGGCAGGGTTGCCCCTTGAGTTCCCTCTTATATGTGTAGTTCCCTGCTCCTAATGGGCAGACGCTATTGTTTTTGTAAATTTAAGTTTGTCTGAAGCTGCAGTTTTGGCTCAGACTAATTATGTCAAAGTTCTGGTTTCTGTACCAGTTCAGCTGGGTTGTGCTAGTTTTCACTTGGCCATAAGTGTCGCTTTCACCACCGGCAAGTGTTGGAAATGCAACAGGCTGAATGCATTGGGTACCCCTTTTACTCAGAAACAGCCCGGTGGGAGTGGTTCACCCGCTGTGTATTCTGGGTAAGGGTACTTAAGGTACAGACGCCATATTTTTGGGGTTCGTTATCCTGACCTCATGGCCCTCCTGGCCTGAGGTGTGTGCTGCCTGTCTCTATGTCTTGGGGCCGGCTAGCCCGAGGTTTTTTTAACTGAAAAGGTAGGCCCAAAAGTCTTGGGGCCTACCGATCCAGGGGTGGTCCTGTGCTGTCTTGCCTGAGGGGAGAAGCCAAGCGACTGGAAGATCCAGGGGAGGACTTTTTCAGGAGAGGACCGAGTAACAAGGCTGGTACCTCTGGAAGAGCCTGGAGACTCATTTGGAGGACGCAACCCGGGTCACCTAACACACAGTATCGCCGTAACGGCTGAAGGAAACTGGTACTGTGTGACAACTCTAATTTCTCAACAAGTTGCTGGTTGTGCTTTCCTGTGGCAGAGGATTGCACAACAATTCCGTTGAATTGACAAGTCTGTGAGACTTTGTTGGAGCATCTCACCGGCTGCTCGGTTAGTGAGAGAGGCCTATCCTGTGATTGCTGGATCCAGTCTGTGGAAGATGTTTGTCCTCTGGATCAAAGAAATAGCTCTAACCCGCAATTACAAGGTACCTGAACTCCCCTTAACCCTCTATCCCTCTATTACGAAACTTCATGTTCTTTCAAATAAATCTTTGGGAAAAGAACTGTTGGAGCTAACATTCTTTAATCCACTCTACAACGGGACCCCTAAGACGGACACAGTGAGCAGGTTAGGTAACGGTAAGCCCAAAGAAACCCAGCAGCTTCTTCAAGGGTCAGTGCTACATATGTTTTTGCCATTGATCCTTTTTTGAGATCACTGCAGGAGTGTGGATTTCAGGGGGTACCTATGACCCATGCCTCAGCCCTATCCATATTCACTTATGCGGATGATGTCACCGTAGTGGTGTCCGCCTCCCATGAGGCCCAGTTGCTGGCAGCTTCCATTGGAACTTACTCTGATGCCTCTGTCTCTCTTGCCAACTTTGAGAGGAGTGAAGCTCTCTGGACACTGCAGGGTGATCCAGATTTTGATCTGCCCTAGTTTGCAATAGTTGCAAGCTGTCTTAAGATCTTAGGGGTTAAGTTTGGAAGGGAAGATAATGCCAGGCTAAATTGGGAGGAGAAATTGGATGCTGGAAATGCAAGGGTTCAGGGATGGAAGAATTGAAGGCTGACCTACAGAGAAAGGGTCACAATGTTGAAAACTTACTTAATTCCTATCTTTCTATATGTTTCTATGTTTTTTTTTTTCCATTTTTCCTGGCTCTCCAGTCTGGTTTTTCAGCTCTTCTAGGGTAATAGACTGAATCCAATAAAAAGAGGGGTTACTTACCTGCTGAAGAAAGATGGTGGGTTGAATATGATAAATCCTAAGGTGTGTTTTGATTCTCTGTTTCTTAAAGTTATACCCAACGACTTGTACACTGACACAGATGAAGTCCTTTTTAAAAGGTTTTATTTTGCAGTAAGAACTCTCAATTAACAGTCTCTTAGGGAACAGAGGGCACGGGTGAAGAACTCAGGCACCTTGAACTGCAGGTCTAGCAAAGTCTCTATTTCCACCCAGAGAGTAGCTACTCGCAGCTGGTCACTTCAAGGCTGAACAGATCTCTAGCCAGAGATCATGACAGTCGGCACGTTGACTCAAACTTGAACAATCAACTAAGGGTGAACAGGAACCTTTTTCCTCCGTACCTAGAACGTTTCCCGTCTCCTCAATGGTACTGGAAAAGTGTGAATTTGTCAATGTCCTTCTCAACTCAGTAACCAGGCACTTCTCAGGATGCCACTTGCCGGCCCTCCTCTGAAGAGTCTTCCCCCGGTCACTTCCACAAGCTGTGGTGTCCCTCCAACCCGAGAGCACACCCGGACACTTTGAATCCTCCCTGTGTTACTGCGCCTCGGACCAGCAGGTTCCGAGACTCGGGAACGGACAGATCCCTACCCCAGACCAGGCAGGTCTATCAGGGGCCACTGACAGGAACATGTTGCAGGGTGTTGAACACCCCATGACCGGGACTCCATCACGGGGCTACCCCGGTCCTGGAACCAGAACAGACCACACAGGTCTCACAAACAACTCCGGAACTCCGAACGCGTGACCCACACCCCTTTAAGTACCCCTTCCCAGACTCCTCAGCAGGCCCCGGCACTCCCACTGATTGGCTCCGAGAAGGCAGATACCTAAACATCCAACCAGACCTGGTTCTAACTTGTCATGTACACCTCACCGTTCACATGACCAGGCAGAACTTCCAAACACAGCCTGGCCAGACTGGTGTTAAGGCTTACCTACACAACTAACCCTCAGAACCTTTATTGTTCTGAGGCCAAAAACTAAATGTACATGTGTGGGATATTTGATCCCAAATGTCATCCGCTACATGGAGGAAAGCTTAAAGTTGCTGAATAGCCCAAGATTACCCTCAAAGTTTCATGACCTTGCCTGGCTGTCTCTCCATGGTAAGATGTATGTGAGGGGGAACATGAAAGGTCTGGCCGCATCTGAAAGGATGTGCCCTTTGGGCTGTAATCTGGAGGAGTCCATGGAGCATTTCTTGGTGGATTGTTGGGTAAGCCATGGAGTCTGGCAGGAAGTAGCTCCCAGAGTTGGGATCCAAAGGTTGGAAACCCTAAGTTGCTCAGACACGCTTTATGGTGCCCCCCCCCCCCCCCCCCCAACAATACATAGTGTAGACAGAGGGACAATGTACATCATCATCACCGTAGTCAAGTACTATCAATGGCATGCAAGGACTAAAGTTGCCATGCATAATGAACAGTTTATCTCTAGTAAAATTGAAAGTTTAGTGTTATCCGAGTTACGATGGATTAAGGGTTTGTAAATTAGGAAATGTTGGAGAAGCATAGACTTATGGGAAGGAGTCTTCTTGTAACATGACATTTATTTTCCTATTAATGTCCTTTTTTAACTGCTGAGTTTTTGACCTAACAACATGTCAGTAATTGTATTACAACAGAAGTAGTACTCTACAGAGTCCATACATACAGAATAAGAACAGATACCGAGAATTGGTAGTACTGTCCATTCATAGAGCACTATACACTGTTGTATTAGACTGGATCCTGGTGACGGTTTTGCTGTGTTGTACGGGGTGAGTAGGGTGTGATCTGGCCGCCCGCCCACTCTCATGCATGTCTTCTGCTGATTAGGACTGTTAGTGTGTACAAATCATCCCCTCCCACACATCCCATCATCTCCTCTCACACGGCTCTTCATTTCTCCTAAAAATTCACGACCCCCACCCCTTTCCCCCATGATGGACACCCCCAGACCACTGACCCCTCAAGGCAGACCCTTCGTCTTCACTGCCAGTGCAAACATCTGCACTGGACTGAGGGGCTTCTGACACCCTGCTGGAGTACGTGTCATAGACCGACATCATGCGCAGGCTGAGATGATGTCATCGGTCTGCTGCAGGCAGGAGGAAGTATATCCTCAGTCTTCTGTAACACCAGGATCTACATGGCAGTGTAATCTCTGAGCCGGCATCTCAGCTTGGGAAATAGAAGGTAACCCTGGATGAGGCCAGAATAATGATGGCTCCGTCCTTCTAGGGTTGAAATGCAGATGAAGGCATTGTCAAGAGGTGCTGGTCTCTGCGAGAGGGAATTAATACATGGGGGGGATTTGCTTAGCATGCTGCACCTAATATGAGAAAATGTATCCGTTGGCGGGCAGATCATGGCTGGTGGAAGAGGCCGGCGGGGGGCTGCACATAGTTTCCTCCCTCAAGAGTCCTCAGCTCTGATGTATGCAGTGGGAGAAGCTATGTGTAGCCTTTTCCAGTCTAATGAGGACCTCCAAGGCCAAAGATAGCTGACATCCTTTAATATGTGGTGGGTTGTGAGGCATAGCGGGTGCCAAGATGGTGAAAGTCATTGGGCGCCAGACACTTCATGGATGTGAAAGAGGTTTTATTTCTTTTTGTCCTTTTTGTATTTTATGGGGGAAAGAGGGTTAGGGCTAGGACACCCTTAGTTAGTTGCAAAATCAATTGGCAAACTGAAAGCCTTCAATAGGAGGGCAGCCATACTGAGAAAGGCCCCAGCAAGAAGCCACATCTGCACATGCAGGAATGCTGTCTCCTATGGCAACAGTCTTTAACAGTTCCTAACACAAATGTAACAGTCCTTTCAGCTTCACTACAACTCCCTCTTTTAGTTCTCCAACACTGAGCTCCCGGTCTCTCACTAGACCTTCTGATTCACTGACTCTGAATCCCTTGATCTCCTCCAAGGTTGGTGGCAGCATCTCCCTCAAGCATCACCCACGCTTCCCTGCCGGGTCCCTAGCTTGGCACTCCAAATACCTCTCAAGCGTCACCCACGCTTCCCTAGCAGGTCTCTAGCTTGGCACTCCAAATACTTCTCAAGCATCACCCACGCTTCCCTGCTGGGTCCCTCGCTTGCCACTCCAAATACTTCTCAAGCGTCACCCACGCTTCCCTAGCAGGTCTCTAGCTTGGCACTCCAAATACTTCTCAAGCATCACCCACGCTTCCCTGCTGGGTCCCTCGCTTGCCACTCCAAATACTTCTCAAGCGTCACCTATGCTTCCCTCTCAGGTCCCTAACTTTGCACTCCAGATACTTCTCAAGCATTACTCACGCTTCCCTGCCGGGTCCCTAGCTTGGCACTCCATATACTTCTCAAGCGTCACTCATGCTTCCCTCTCGGGTCCCTATCTTGGCACTCCAGATACTTCACAAGAGGTACCCACGCTTCCCTGCTGGGTCCCTAGCTTGCCACTCCACATACCTCTCAAGGATCACCCCGCTTCCCTGCCGGGTTCCTAGCTTGCCACTCCACATACCTCTCAAGGATCACCCCGCTTCCCTGCCGGGTTCCTAGCTTTGCACCTCAGATACCTCTCAAGCGTCACCCACGCTTCCCTTCCAGGTCCTTAGCTTGGCACTCCAGATACCTCTCAAGCGTCACCCACGCTTCCCTTCCGGGTCCCTAGCTTAGCACTCCAGATGCTTCTCAAGCATCACCCACGCTTCCCTCTCGGGTCCCTAGTTTGGCACGCCACATACTTCTCAAGGGTTACCCACGCTTCCCGCCGGGTCCCTAGCTTTGCACTCCAGATACCTCTCAAGCGTTACCCATGCTTCCCTTCTGGATCCCTAGCTTGGCACTCCAGATACTTCTCAAGCGTCACTCACACTTCCCTGCCGGGTCCCTAGCTTGGCACTCCAGATACTTCTCAAGCGTCACTCACACTTCCCTGCCGGGTCCCTAGCTTGGCACTCCAAATACTTCTCAAGCGGTACTCACGCTTCCCTGCTGGGTCCCTAGCTTGCCACTCCACATACCTCTCAAGGATCACTCACGCTTCCCTGCCGGGTTCCTAGCTTTGCACTCCAGATACCTCTCAAGCGTCACCCACGCTTCCCTTCCAGGCCCCTAGCTTGGCACTCCAGATACTTCTCAATTGTCACCCACGCTTCTCTGCTGGGTCCCTAGCTTGGCACTCCAGGTACTTCTCAAGCGTCACCCACGCTTCCCTGCCGGGTCCCTAGCTTGGCACTCCAGATACTTCTCAATTGTCACCCACGCTTCTCTGCCGGGTCCCTAGCTTGGCACTCCATGTACTTCTCAAGCGTCACCCACGCTTCCCTGCCGGGTCCCTAGCTTGGCACTCCAGATGCCTCTCAAACGTCACTCATGCTTCTCTGCCGGGTCCCTAGCTTGGCACTCCAGGTACTTCTCAAGCATCATCCACGCTTCCTTGCTGGATCCCTAGCTTTGCACTCCAGATGCCTCTCAAACGCCACTCACACTTCCCTGCCAGGTCCCTAGTTCGGCACTCCAGATACTTCTCAAGCGTTACCCACGCTTACCACCTAGTGGTACAAGAGAAAAGTGCAACAAGGTCAAACATAGGGAGAAATAGATAGATCTCTCTCAATAGATCTCTATCAATCGACCAAGATAACGACTCCTGGCAAGTAAATTTGTGAGGAGTTCCCTGACTAATCCCCAGGGCGCTACATGTGTAAATATTTAAATGTCTTTATGGTCAGGTGCCAACCTGGAGGAGTAATGCTGATCCTCTATGATTAAAAGCACTGCAATCCAATGAATGAAAGGGACGGGTCAGGCACAGTCAGGCTGGGGGAGGAAAGTGTTAGATGATGCCGGACGTCCAGCCAGGAAATGAGGCGGAGCTCCTTGTGACTCTCTGCAGTTTCTAATGCACGTTGTAAGAAGCTCACAGTGTGCGGTGAAATCAAAGTAAGCCATTTCAATTCAGGCAAGGAGCCGATACAACTGTGCAAGACTGGAGGGAGGGCCGGAGGTCAGATTTATTATATGTGTCACAGAATGTATCTGTTATATAAGTTATACATATAGATCCAGCTTCTGCAGTACCACAAGACACCAGGAGATGGCACCATAATCCATGGTAGTCATTGTATCAATATCAGGGAGATATCTGCATTTAGTTGTGTTATTATGTATCTTATCCTGATTATGTTTTCTTTCAGATGGTTACCATATAAAGGTCAGAAACTGATGGAAAGTATAAAAATGTATGTGTGTAGAACTGCAGATGATGAAAATACTGAAATAACTCAGATTCAGAACTTTTACAATATAGGTGGAAAACAACAATAGGAAATCTTTTCAGATCTGCAAATCCCACCATCCCTGTGCTGAGTTCCCGGGTCTGTACACCTGCTGTGCCCATTATGAGGGGTTTCCACCATCCCTGTGCTGAGTTCCTGGGTCTGTACACCTGCTGTGCCCATTATGAGGGGTTTCCACCATCCCTGTGCTGAGTTCCTGAGTCTGTACACCTGCTGTGCCCATTATGAGGGGTTCCCACCATCCCTGTGCGGAGTTCCCGGGTCTGTACACCTGCTGTGCCCATTATGAGGGGCTCCCACCATACCTGTGCTGAGTTCCCGGGCCTGTACACCTGCTGTGCCCATTATGAGGGGTTCCCACCATCCCTGTGCTGAGTTCCTGAGTCTGTACACCTGCTGTGCCCATTATGAGGGGCTACCACCATACCTGTGCTGAGTTCCCGGCCTGTACACCTGCTGTGCCCATTATGAGGGGTTCCCACCATCCCTGTGCTGAGTTCCTGGGTCTGTACACCTGCTGTGCCCATTATGAGGGGTTCCCACCATCCTTGTGCTGAGTTCCCAGGTCTGTACACCTCCTGTGTCCATTATGAGGGGTTCCCACCATCCCTGTGCTGAGTTCCCGGGCCTGTACACCTGCTGTGCCCATTATGAGGGGTTCCCACCATTCCTGTGCTGAGTTCTCCGTTTTTAAAACTCCACTTGACAATAAATCTCACCTATACCTGCCCCCATAACACACAGCTCTGCCCCCTATAGATGGAGCACTTACCTCTCCTGAGGTGTCCTCGGTATTGGCTCCTGTCTCCTCACTCATCCTCTCCTCCTCTCCTCTCCATACAAATAAATCAAAGTCCACATAGAGAAAACTTTCCAAAACTTGCTAAAGTTTCGTAATAATAATATAAATAAAGAAGAGACAATCGATACAGGCAGAGGCAGCTGTCTGCCTGGTAACTGCCTCTTTGCTCCACCACCGGCGCCACAGTCACTGGAGAGGAGGGAAGATGGGGCAAGCAGTGTCCTTCCTTTATATAACTGCTGACCTTCTTCTGAAAATGTTAACTCTCTGGCTGTCATGGCCAACCAGCAACTTCTGTACCTTCTACACACATCAGCAGAAAACCAGGAAATATGAGATGCTCCAGGTTCACTGAGAGACACAGGGTGATCTGGGGTCACTGAGAGACACAGGGTGATCTGGGGTCACTGAGAGACACAGGGTGATCTGGGGTCACTGGGAGACACAGGTGATCTGGGGTTACTGGGAGACACAGGTGATCTGGGGTTACTGGGAGACAAAGGGTGATCTGAGGTTATTGGGAGACACAGGGTGATTTGGAGTCACTGGGAGACACAATGTGATCTGGGGTCATTGGGAGACACGGGGTGATCTGGGGTCACTGGGAGACACAGGGATATCTGGTGTCACTGGGAGACACAGGGTTATCTGGGGTCACTGGGAGACACAGGGTGATCTGGGGTCACTGGGAGACACGGGTGATCTGGGGTCACTGGGAGACACGGGGTGATCTGGGGTCACTGGCAAACACGGGGGGATCTGGGGTTACTGGGAGACATGGGGTGATCTGGGGTCACTGGGAGACACAGGGTTATCTGGGGTCACTGGGAGACACGGGGTGATCTGGGGTCACTGGGAGACACGGGTGATCTGGGGTCACTGGGAGACACGGGGTGATCTGGGGTCACTGGCAAACACGGGGGGATCTGAGGTTACTGGGAGACATGGGGTGATCTGGGGTCACTGGGAGACACGGGGGATCTGAGGTCACTGGGAGACACGGGGTGATCTGGGGTCACTGGCAAACACGGGGGGATCTGAGGTTACTGGGAGACATGGGGTGATCTGGGGTCACTGGGAGACACGGGGGATCTGAGGTCACTGGGAGACATGGGGTGATCTGGGGTCACTGGGAGACACGGGGTGATCTGGGGTCACTGGGAGACACGGGTGATCTGGGGTCACTGGGAGACACGGGGTGATCTGGGGTCACTGGCAAACACGGGGGGATCTGAGGTTACTGGGAGACATGGGGTGATCTGGGGTCACTGGGAGACACAGGGTTATCTGGGGTCACTGGGAGACACGGGGTGATCTGGGGTCACTGGGAGACACGGGTGATCTGGGGTCACTGGGAGACACGGGGTGATCTGGGGTCACTGGCAAACACGGGGGGATCTGAGGTTACTGGGAGACATGGGGTGATCTGGGGTCACTGGGAGACACGGGGGATCTGAGGTCACTGGGAGACATGGGGTGATTTGGGGTCACTGGGAGACATGGGGTGATCTGGGGTCACTGGGAGACACGGGGTGATCTGGGGTCACTGGGAGACACGGGTGATCTGGGGTCACTGGGAGACACAGGGTGATCTGGGGTCACTGGGAGACACAGGGTGATCTGGGGTCACTGGGAAATATAGGGTGATCTGGGGTCTGAGGGCCTAAGGGTGCTTTAGGACAGAGGCCACAAGATGCAAACAGTCAAGTAGGTAACAACAGAAGGGGGGGGGGGCTCAGTTTATTTGCAGCAACTCAAACATGGAGCATGGAGTG
Source organism: Lithobates pipiens (assembly GCF_037356315.1). Lineage (NCBI taxonomy): Eukaryota > Metazoa > Chordata > Amphibia > Anura > Ranidae > Lithobates > Lithobates pipiens. The sequence continues at coordinate 642,041,256 of NW_027507903.1, forward strand.
TATTGCTTGCAATTTCAAGCTGCGCCAATCAGGAGCTGCTTCCTTATTTGCCGCTCACCAGAGAGGAGACCCAATACTGAAGAGGCCAGGAGGTGAGGGTGACATTTGGGTTGTCCTCCATCCTAGTTCCAGGGCCCGCCCTTTTTCTTCATTGGATTTCATTGGATACAGCCCGCCTTGGAACACCCACTCATCATCGTATTTTTTTTTATTTGCATAGCTCCTCCCACTGCTTGCATCAGGACAGAGAGGGGTAGTGATACAGGCAGGGCCGAGTAGTGATAAGGCTGTACAGCCAGCCCTCCTGTACTGGGTCCGGGCCCCATCAGTTCAAGGGGGGGGGGGGGGCTGAGCACCTGCCAAGCAAGAGCGCTGGCTGTACTGCCTTATGGTTGACAATTGTGACTCTGCATTGCATAGAGAAGCACAGAGATACAGTGGTGACATCACTGGGTAGAAAAAAAAAGTATGTAAAGCAAATGCAAAGGTTTTATCTAAAAAAAAATGTGATAGCGGAGAATGAGGCAGAGGACCCGGGACCGACACTGATGAGTCACATGAATCTTTATTTGGCATGTTTTGGGTTTTCATTACATCCCCCACCCTTCCACCCCCAATGAAAGGTCCTATCATGGCCCTGTTTTTTCCTGGCTCAAATCTGCTGAGTTTTGACACAGTAGTTAAAATGTCAAATTTCTGCACATGTTCCTGGCAGTCAGAACGGAAACAGCGAGCCTTCCCCAGGTATTGGGGCATTATTCGATAAAATGATAATGGTGCTTGGTGGAGTTCCCCTTTAACACACAGCATTTCTGAATCACGTGCTGCAATGTGATGAGGGAATCAGACGCTGGGGGGGGGGGGGGGTCACACGGTATAATGGGTGTGTATGGACTTCCTGCAGGCGGTGACGTTGCACGGCGAAGGCGTTAAAGCGCGGCGTTGGTTGAGTTGGACCACTCAGGGACACTTCCGCTCCACGCATTGCTTGCCTCCCTCCTCGTATTCCTGCTTGGAGATCCACATCTGCTGGAAGGTGCCCTGCGGACAGACACACAATGCTCTGAAGGAGGGAGCCAGCCTAGCAATAAACTGACAACAGACAATGTCAAAAATACTTTTAAAATATTTATAGGTAGATGTAGACCATTACATATTTATGATTACATATTATCATATCTAGCCAGCAGGTGGCACTCTTGGCTCCTTTTTGCACGCTTCTGGGCCCTCTTTTGCTCCAGTGTTGTTTATGGAACCCAATTGTTCCAATACCTCTAGAATCTGCACCTGTACATCCAGGGGCCTGGTCCTTCCTGTCCACATCCAGCATGCCTCATGTGCCCTGGAAGATGGTCTTTTAGCTTTGACTGGTGGTGCCTGTAAGCATGCATGCAATGTGTTGAGTATCCCTGACCCTGGGTGTATCCACAGGACTAAAAGGGTATTTAAACTCTCTCCCTTAAGCTGATCAAGGTTGTGACTTATTGCCAACAACCTTGTTTGTAAGATCACTAACTTCTATCTGGCTTGTTACTGACCTGTACCATCTAACTCTGCCTGCCCTAACTGCCCACTCTGCTCATTCCTGTTTTGTTGCGTGATTGCTGCCTTGATCTTTGTCTGCACTCTCACTATTCTTGCCAGCAGACTGCCTCAACCCCTGCCTGGACTCTGAATACTCCTTCCTGTTGCCTACCTCGACCTCTGCCTGGATTCTGAATACTCATTCCTGCTGCCTGCCTTAACCTCTGCCTGTACTCTGAATACTCTTTCCTGCTGCCTGCCTCGACCTCTGCCTGGACTCTGAATACTCCTTCCTGCTGCCTGTTTCGTCTTCTGTCTTGACTCTGAATACTCCTTTCTGCTGTCTGCCTCGACCTCTGCCTGGACCCTGAATACTCATTCATGCTGCCTGCCTCGACCTCTGCCTGGACTCTGAATACCCATTCCTGCTGCCTGCCTCGACATCTACCTGGACTCTGAATACTCCTTCCTGCTGCCCACCTCAACCTCTGCCTGGACTCTGAATACTACTTCCTGCTGCCCGCCTGAAACTCTGCCTGGTCTCTGAATATGCCTTCCTGTTGCCTGCCTCAACCCCTGCCTGGACTCTGAATACTCCTTCCTGCTGCCTGCCTCGACCTCTGCCTGGACTCTGAATACTCCTTCCTTCTGCCTGCCTCAACCTCTGCCTGGACTCTGAATATGCCTTCCTGCTGCCTGCCTCGACCTCTGCCTGGACTCTGAATACTTCTTCCTGCTGCCTGCCTCAACCTCTGCCTGGGCACTAACTACTCTTGCTTGCCACCTGCCTTGACCTCTGGACATTCACTACTCCTGCTTGCCACCTAACTCTACCTCTGCCTGGACCCTGACTAATTTTGCCTGCCTCCTGCTTTGACCTCTGCCTGGACCCTGACTTCTCTTGCCTTTCACCTGCCTTAGCCTCTGCCTGGATACTGACTACTCTTACCTGCTGCCTGCCTCAGACACTGACCACCCTTCCTGACAGCTATCTCAACCTCTGCCTGAACACTGACTTCTCTTTCCTATCACAACCTCTACCTTGATATTGTCTATTCTTACCTGCCCCTTGCCTTGACCTCAGTCTGGACATTGACCCCTCTTGCTTGTCATCTGACCCTACCTCTGCCTGCATCCTGACTACTCTTGTCTGCAGCCTGCCTTGACCTCTGCCTAGACTCTGGCTTCTCTTGCCATTCACCTTCCTTAACCTCTATGTGGACATGGACTGCACTTGTGTGCCGCTGGCCTCAGCCTCTGCCTAGCCACTGACTACTCTTGCTTGCCACCTGATTTTACCTCTGCCTGGACTCTGGCTTCTCTTGCCTTTCACCTTCCTTAACCTCTGCCTGGATAACTCTTACCTGCCAACTGCCTCAAGCTGTGTCTGGACACTGACTACTCTTGCCTGCTTCAACCTTTGCCCAGACACTGACTACTTTTGCCCTCCTCAGCCTGTGTCTGCACACTGACCACTCTTGCCTGCGTCAACCTCTGTCTAGACTCTGACTACTCTTGCCTGCCTCAACCTCTGCACAGACACGGACTACTCTTGCCTGCCTCAACCTCTGCCTGGACACTGACTACTCTTGCCTGCCTCAACCTCTGCCCAGACATGGACTACTCTTGCCTGCCTCTACCTCTGTCTGGACACTGACCACTCTTGCCTGCCTCAACCTCTGTCTGGACATGGACTACTCTTGCCTGCCTCAACCTCTGACCAGACATGGACTACTCTTGCCTGCCTTAACCTTTGCCCAGACATGGACTACTGTTGCCTGCCTCTACCTCTGTCTGGACACTGACCACTCTTGCCTGCCTCAACCTCTGTCTGGACATGGGCTACTCTTGCCTGCCTCAACCTCTGCCCAGACACGGACTACTCTTGCCTGCCTCAACCTCTGTCTAGACATGGACTACTCTTGCCTGCCTCAACCTCTGCCCAGACACGGACTGCTCTTGCCTGCCTCACCCTGTATCTGGACACTGAATACTCTTGGCCTTCCACCAGCCTTGACCTCAACCTATACTAATTATATTGTGGTTTAGCCATCTCTGCTGGGCATCCCCTTGGTGGGGCAATTCTGAGTGTTGCAACCTGGTGATATAATACATCAAAGCAGGCCGAAGGGCCACTAGGGTCACCGGGCAATCACTCCTTACAGGCTTGCTCTGGTGAAGACCAAGGTGCCACTTTTACTCCACCCCTAAGGTGAGCCTGCATCATCGGTCAGAGGGCCATTGCACCTAAAACTCAATAATAATAATTTAGCAATTTTTTTTTTTTTAAAGTCAGCCTTCTGATCAGGAATACTCCCACCATGATCATCAAAGGGTTAAGGATGGACTTTGCATACCAGAGAGGCGAGTATGGAGCCTCCGATCCAAGAGCTGAAGCGGCGTTCGATGGAGCTGTTGCTGGCGATGAGCTTGAGGCGCATGCTCTGCGGAAGAGGAGAAAGACCTTGTGAGAAGCTCACAGTGTGCGGTGAAATCAGAGCCATTTCAAGTCATTTCATTCGAGGAGAGGAGCCGGTACATCTGTGCAAGGCTGGAATCCTAGAGCTTTATTCCTCCGTAAATACAATGTAACAATATTGATACATTGTATTTCCTTGTAGTACTGATGACCGATCAAAGGCTTGTTCCTTCATTCACACACAATGTTATTTTTAAATAGTTTCAATAGTCTTTTTTTTCTTCCTTTTTATTTATTTTTTTTGCTTTATCTAAACTTATGGATCTGTTCAATATTTTTTGCAGCATCATTACAAAATAAACACATTTTAAAAAAAATATATATTTTATTTGTAAATAATTTCTATTAAAAAAAAATTGGATAAATCTCAGAATAATATTTGTATTTTTAATCTACAAAAACACAAGATTGTATATTAAAAAACAAAACAAAAAAAAACAGGGGACACATTGAATCTGTTTAGGTTATTTAATCTCCAGGTCAAATGTTTTTTATTCATAAGAATAAGGGAGTTTGGGAAAGAAAGCATTCTGGCCACTGATTATTATAGAAAATAAGCATTTAGCAGCCATAATGCTGTATTTTCTGGTAATGTGGGAATTGCTCTGTAGGGGGCGTACAAGTTCGGGGGGCTCAGCTTGGTAACTATTATTGGGATCTATTTCCTTCCACATAAATCAGCATATGAATAAAGCTGCACACCGCTGTTCTGGAAAGCCGAATTCATCTTTATTGCTCCAGCCAATCAGAGAACACTCCACACCAGCACCTCACTGACGCGTTTCTACCCCTAATTGCAGGAGCTTTACGGGGGGGGGGGCAAAATATGTCAGGAATAGGTGCTAGTGTGGCGTGTTCTCTGATGTGTTGGAACAATAAAGTTGATTTTAACTTTCCAAAACAGCGGTTTACATTTTGTCACATTATAACAAAAAAACGTAAATGTATTTTATTGGGATTTTATGTGATAGACCAACACAAAGTGGCACATAATTGTGAAGTGGAAGGAAAATGATAAATGGTTTTCAACATTTTTTACAGAGAAAATTTAGTACTGTCCGTGATACTTTTTTTTATTTGCACTAACATTTTTTACAAATAAATATGTGAAAATTGTAAGGTGCATTTGTATTCAGCCCCCTTTACTCTGATACCCCTAACTAAGATCTTGTGGAACCAATTGCATTCAGAAGTCACCTAATTAGTAAATAGAGTCCACCTGTGTGTAATTTAAGCTCGGTTTAAATGCAGCTGTTCTGTGAAGCCCTCAGAGGTTTGTTAGAGAACCTTAACCACTTGCCGACCGCCGCACGACGATGTACGTCGACAGAATGGCACGGGCAGGCATAAGGGCTTACATGTACGTCCTTGCCTGCCCGCCAGTCGGGGGCCCGATCGGGCCCCCGCCCAGTGCCTGCGGCGGTCGGTATTCGTTCGGGAGCGATCCCGGACGAGGGGACGGCCATTCATTCATGGCCACCCCCTCGCGATCGCTCCCGACGAATGAAAATGTCCCGTGACATCACTTCCTCTCCTGTAATGTAAACACAGGAGAGGAAGTGATGTATTCTCTCCTCCGTGTCGGTATTTTTCGTTCCGGCACCGAGGAGAGAGGATCGGTGAGTTGCACAAGCACTACACTACACAGTAGAACATGCCAGGCACACTCACACCCCCCCTTTACCCCCCGATCACCCCCCAATTACCCCTGCCCCCCCCAGTCACAGTGACACCAATTGCTTTTTTTTTTTTTTGCATTGGTGTCATTTGTGACTGTAATAACTGTTAGGGCAGTTAGGGTTAGCCCCCTTTAGTTCTAATGTGCCCCCCTAACCCCCCCAATAAAGGTTTAACCCCGTGATCACCCCCCGTCGCCAGTGTCACTAAGGCTTCACATTGCAGCGGTTTATGAGAACTAATGTGATTCGCACCGCACTGCAGTGCAAATCACATCCGATCTCTGTGCGATTCGAGTTCAGCCATACAGATAGTATGGCTAAATTCGTGTCGCACCCGCCGCAAATTCGCACGGGACCCTTTTTTTGGCCCGCAGCAGAATCGGATCGCATGGGTGTTCACACCATGCGATCCGAGTTTGCAGATCGCACTGCGATATGCGAACTGATCTGGGGGTGTCATTAACATTTCACTGACACTCCCAGCAGTTCGCATAGGGCAGTGTGAACTGCCGCCGGGAGGCATGCGATGCGGGAACCCGCCGCGGATTCATGGCGTTCCCGCATCGCTCCAGTGTGAACCCAGCCTAATAAGCGATCGTTTTTCTGATCGCTGTATTAGTGTCACAGGTGACGCTAGTTAGGCAGGTAGGTATTTAGGTTCGCCGCAGCTTTTTATAGCGCCAGGGACCCCCATATACTACCGCATAAAGCCCCCTGATTGCCCCCTAGTTAACCCTTTCACCAGTGATCACCATATAACTGTTACAGGTGACGCTGGTTGGTTAGTTATTTTTTTATAGTTTCAGGGCACCCGCCATTTATTACCTAATAAAGGTTTAACCCCCTGATCACCCGGCGGGTGTCATTTGTGACTGTAATAACTGTTAGGGCAGTTAGGGTTACAGGGCACCCGCCATTTATTACCTAGTCTCACTAGTGTACCCCTAAATTTAGGGGTGCCTACTTTCCAAAATGTTGTCATTTGGGGGGGGGGGGGGGGGGTTGTGCCATCTTGGCATTTTATGGCCTTCAAAACTGTAACGCCCTTAGAAAGCCTGAAGGCGGTGCTTGGTTTTCGGGGCCCCGTACGCGGCTAGGCTCCCAAAAAGTCCCACATATGTAGTATCCCCGTACTCAGGAGAAGCAGCAGAATTTATTTTGGGGTGTCATTTCACATATGCCCATGGCATGCGTGAGCAATATATCATTTAGTGACAACTTTGTGAAAAAAAAAAAAAGTTTGTAATTTTCCTGCAACTTGTGGCAAAATATAAAATATTCCATGGACTCAAAATGCCTCTCAGCAAATAGCTTGGGGTGTCTACTTTCTAAAATGGGGTCATTTGTGGGGGTTTTGTGCCATCTTGGCATTTTATGGCCTTCAAAACTGTAATAGGTAGTGAGAAGTGAAATCAAAAATTTACGCCCTTAGAAAGCCTGAAGGCGGTGCTTGGTTTTCGGGGCCCCGTACGTGGCTAGGCTCCCAAAAAGTCCCACATATGTGGTATCCCCGTACTCAGGAGAAGCAGCAGAATTTATTTTGGGGTGTCATTTCACATATGCCCATAGCATGTGTGAGCAATATATCATTTAGTGACAACTTTGTGTAAAAAAAAAAATTTTTTATTTTTTGTCATTATTCAATCGCTTGAGGCAAAAAAATAAAATATTCAATGGGCTCAACATGCCACTTATCAATTTCCTTAGGGTGTCTACTTTCCAAAATGGGGTCATTTGGGGGGGTTTTGTACTGCCCTGCCATTTTAGCACCTCAAGAAATGAGATAGGCAGTCGTAAACTAAAAGCTGCGTAAATTCCAGAAAACGTACCTTAGTTTGTAGATGTGACAACTTTTGCGCAAACCAATAAATATACAATTATTGACTTTTTTTTTACCAAAGACATGTGGCTGAATACATTTTGGCCTAAATGTATGACTAAAATTGAGTTTATTGGATTTTTCTAATAACAAAAATTAGAAAATATCATTTTTTTTCAAAATTTGCGGTCTTTTTACGTTTCTATCGCAAAAAATAAAAATCGCAGAGGCAATCAAATACCATCAAAAGAAAGCTCTATTTGTGGGAAGAAAAGGACGCAAATTTTGTTTTGGTACAACATTGCATGACCGCGCAATTACCAGTTAAAGCAGCGCAGTGCCAAATTGTAAAAAGACCTCTGGTCATTTACCAGCAAAATCAGAGGCGGCTCTCTAATTAGGCAAATAAGGCGGTCGCCTAAGGCCTCGCACTCACAGGGGCCTCCCGACAGCCTAATTGAAGAGCCGCCTCTGCTGACAACAATGCCGCTGCGGCATTAAGCTCAGACCGGCAACGGTTTAACATTGCCTGTGAGATAGAGAGCACTGACACCAGCACTGAGATAGAGAGCACTGACACCAGCACCAAGAGCACTGACACCAGCACTTTAAAGCTCTTAATATATGTAATTTGTACAGTTCGTTTTTTTATCGCTTGAATTATTTTTCCCATTATGGGCAGGAGTGGGGCCTCATGTCTAGGTTTTGCCTAAGGCCTCAAAAAGCCTAGAGCCGCCTCTGAGCAAAATGGTCCGGTCTGAAGGTGGTTAATGAACAAACAGCATCACAAAGGCCAAGGAACACACCAGACAGGTCAGGGATAAAGTTGTGGAGAAGTTTAAAGCAGGGTTGGGTTATAAAAAAAATATCCCAGGCTTTGAACATCTCACGGAGCTCTGAGCACTGGTTGTAACATGACAAATTTCAAGGGGTGTGAATACTTTTTCAAGGCACTGTATAGGCCATTATCTACCCTCATGTATACACCACACAACTATGGACAATCAGAAAATAATGGCATTTAAACTACCCCTATCATGAGATCCTATTGCTGACCTCCTTCTGAAAAACACGAATTGCCTGTCATGCAGTCATGATGACCCTAAAGCTTCAATACTTTGAGTCGCTGGCCCGAACCAACTGCACCTGTTGGGAAAGTTAGAGCAAAGTCAGAACTCCTGATTCAAAGGATCAAAGCAAATGGTTCATCGTGACAGCCAGGCAGATAGCGTTTTCAGAAGGAAAGCCCAGCACTGGTAGACTCCACATTTCTCTCATGGCACCTTTTCTTTAAGGAGTGATAGCTGGTGAGATAATCCTTGTCAACTGACTGTATATTAGATTTGGTCTTGAAGGCCACTGGAAAGTGATTCAATTTTTCTACACCAGTTGGATGCTCCTGTTCTGGGGTCTGCAGTCCTGCTGCCTGGTCTGGTCTTTATCTAGAACACTCCTGTTCTGGGGTCTGCAGTCTTACTGTCTGGTCCGGTCCAGTCCACTGTTCATCCAGTACGCTTCTCAGCTGGGGTCCACAATCCTGTTTTTTGGTCCAGTCCGCTGTTCATCTAATACACTCCTGTCTAATACACTCCTGTGCTGGGGTCTGCAGTCCTGCTGCCTGGTCCGGTGTTCATCCAGTATGCTCTTGTGCTGGGGTCTGCAGTCCTGCTGCCTGGTCCGATGTTCATCCAGTATGCTCCTGTGCTGGGGTCTGCAGTCCTGCTGCCTGATCCGGTGTTCGTCCAGTATGCTCCTGTGCTGGGGTATGCAGTCCAGCTGCCTGGTCCGGTGTTCATCCAGTACGCACCTGTGCTAGGGTCCTCTGTCTGCAGTCCTGCTTCCTGTCTGGAGTCTGTGCTGGGGTCCGCAGTTCTGCTGCCTGGTCTCGTCTGGTGTTCATCCAGTATGCTTCTGTGCTGGGGTCCACAGTCCTGCTGCCTGGTTTAGTGTTCATCCAGTATGCGCTTCTGCTGGGGTCTACAGTTCTGCTGTTTGGTCTGGTGCAATGTTCATCCAGTACACACCTGTTCTTGGGTCCTCATCTCTGCTGCCTGGTCTGGTCCACTGTTCATCCACTAAACTCCTGTGCTGGGATATGCAGTCCTGCTGCCGGGTCTGGTCCAGTGTTCATCCAGTATGCTTCTGTGCTGGGGTCTGCAGTCCTGCTGCTTCGTCTGGTCCAGTGTTCATTCAGTATTCTCCTCTGCTGGGGTCTGCAGTCCTGCTGCCTCGTCTGGTGCAGTGTTCATTCAGTATACTCCCCTGCTGGGGTCCGCAGTCCTGCTGCCTGGTTTAGTCTGCCCTTTCTTCCAGTACATCCTGTGCTGGGGTCCACAGCTTTGCCACCTGGTCTGATCCAATTCATCTAATATGCTCCTCTGCTAGGCCCTGCAGTCCTGCTGCCTGTTCCAAACCGGTGTAAGTATAATACACTCCTAGCCCGGGGTCTGCAGTCCTGCTGCCTGTTCTGGTCCGATGTTAATACAATACACTCCTGTCCTTGGGTTTGCAGTCCTGCTGCCTGGTCCAGTGTTCATTTACATGATCCTGTGCTGGGGCCCGTAGTCATACTGCCTTGTCTGGTCCAGTATTCATCCAATGCACTCCTGTGCTGAAGTCCTGCTGCCTGTCCAATTTGGTTTTCATCCAGTACGCAGTGCTGGGGTCTGCAGTCCTGCTGCCTGGTCCAGTGTTCACCCAGTATGCTCCTGTTGTGGGGTCTGCAGTCCTGCTGCCTGGTCCAGTGTTCACCCAGTATGCTCCTGTGGTGGGGTCTGCAGTCCTGTTGCCTGGTCCAGTGTTCATCCAGTATGATCCTGTGGTGGGGTCTGCAGTCCTGCTACCTGGTCCAGTTTTCATCCAATAAGCTCCTGTGCTGGGGTCTGCAGTCCTGCTGCCTGGGCCAGTGTTCATCCTGTACTTTCCTGTGCTGGAGTCTGCAGTCCTGCTGCCTGGTCCAGTGTTCATCCAGTAGGCTTCAGTGCTTGGGTCTGCAGTCCTGCTGCTTGGTCCAGTGTTCATCCAGTACACTCCTGTGCTGGGGTCTGCAGTCCTGCTGCTTGGTCCAGTGTTCATCCAGTACGTTCCTGTGCTGGGGTCTGCAGTCCAGCTGCTTGGTCCAGTGTTCATCCAGTATGTTCCTGTGCTGGGGTCTGCAGTCCTGCTGCCTGGTCCAGTGTTCATCCAGTATGTTCCTGTGCTGGGGTCTGCAGTCCTGCTGCCTGGTCCGGTGTTCATCCAGTACGCTCCTGTGCTGGGGTCTGTAGTCCTGCTGCTTTGTCCAGTATTCATCCAGTATGCTCCTGTGCTGGGGTCTGCGGTCCTGCTGCCTGATCCAGTGTTCATCCAGTACGCACCTGTGCTGGGCTCTGCAATCCTGCTGCCTGGCCCGGTGTTCATCAAGTATGCTTGTCTGCTGGGATCTGCAGTCCTGCTCCCTGGTCCGGTGTTCATCCAGTGCGCTCCTGTGCTAGGGTCTGCAGTCCTGCTCCAGTCCATTTTGGTGTTCATCCAGTACGCTACTGTGCTGGGGTCTGCAGTCCTGCTGCCTGGTCTGGTGTTCACACAGTATGGTCCTGTGCTGGGGTCTGTAGTCCTGCTCCAGTCCACTGTTTCCTCCTGTACGCTCCTGTTCCGTGGTCTAGCATGTGTGCTCCACAGTCTTGAGTCCCTCTTTGCAGCACAATTCTTGTCATCCTCGCTGCCACCAGAACGCCCCACTCATCATCTGCTTCCGCAACTGTGAAGTAGTCTCCACACATTAGAGCAGAATGAACCTAGGAGTTGTGACCTGGAGACCCTTAATAATTATTATAACCCATATAACTGTCATGTCTGTCCGTCAGCATCAAATAATGTGTGATGTTGGAAAATAATAATAGCGGTCCCTGGCCTCTTACCGGTGGCGTCTTCTGTGACAGTTCACGGTTCAGCCTGTCGTTGAAGCCTTGGAGGAGCGTGTTACCTCCGGTGACGATGACACTGCCATACAGACCCTGCCGAGACACAGCAATTCACATTACATAGGAACACATTGAACACGTGTTGGGGGTTTTTATCTATATCTGTGTCCCCAGTGGGAAGATTTAACTTCACTTCCTGTCCCGGTGACCCAACAAGAAATCTAAGTTTTAGTTTGTACAGTATATAAAAGTTGTTGGTTTATGGCAGTGAGTTTTTATAGTAGTGAATAGATTTGGGAACTGGATAACCAGTGCTATAGTTCCTAAAGGAAAATAAGATTGTGAGACAAATGATGAGTATGAATATCCCCACCCTACTCCAACTCTTCACCTTTATGATTAAACGCCAGGCTGGGGTGAAATGCGTCAGTGGTAAAGGAGTATGGGTCTGATGGAGGGCAATCCAGGCAGATACCACATTACTAAGGTCAGGCCCCCCTTATATGAACTCACCGGTCTTATGTCGATGTCACACATCCCGATACTGCTGGTCACTACGTGTCCCACCCCCAACATGGTGTTACCAGAGAGACCCTGAAAAGAGAAGAAAAGTTACAAAGCGCCCCCTACAGGATATCACCTCTATTTCATGCATTTCCAGCTGTGGTGTGGTGGATTTTGGACCTGTCTTCTTAGGTGCGTTTTATGTGCGGAGGTTTAAATAAATATCATCATTTATCAGTGTATACATCTAACTGAACCGAAAAGCCAATACTCCCATTACTGGGAGGGGTATTAGTGCTCCCATTATTAGCAAGTCCCATTACTGGGAGGGATATCAGTAGTCCCATTGCTATGAGGGGTATTAGTGTTGCCATTACTGGGAGGAGCATTTGAAGTACTATTACTGGGAAGGGTAATAGTACTCCCATTGCTGAGAGGGGTATTAGTACTCCCATTGATGTGAAGGGTATGAGTGCTCCCTTTGCTGGGAGGGGTATTAGCACTGCCATTGTTGGGAGGGGTATTAGCACTGCCATTGTTGGGAGGGGTATTAGCACTGCCATTGTTGGGAGGGGTATTAGCACTCCCATTGTTGAGAGGGGTATTAGCACTGCCATTGTTGGGAGGGGTATTAGCACTCCCATTGTTGGGAGGGGTATTAGCACTACCATTGTTGGGAGGGGTATTAGCACTGCCATTGTAGGGAGGGGTATTAGCACTGCCATTGTTGGGAGGGGTATTAGCACTACCATTGTTGGGAGGGGTATTAGCACTCCCATTGTTGGGAGGGGTATTAGCACTCCCATTGTTGGGAGGGGTATTAGCACTGCCATTGTTGGGAGGGGTATTAGCACTCCCATTGTTGGTAGGGGTTTTAGCAGTCCCATTATTGTGAGGGGTATTAGTAGTCCCATTATTGGGAGGGGTATTCGTACTCCAATTACTGGGAGAGATATTAGTACTCCCATTGCAGAGAGGGGTATTAGTATTCCCATTGCTGGGAGGAGTATTAGTAGACCCATTGCTAAGAGTCATATTAGTAGTAGTTCTATTGCTGGGTGGGGTATTAGAATTCCCATTACTGGGAGGAGTATTTCAAGTCCCATTACTGGGAAGGGTATTAGTGTTCCCATTGCTGGGATGGGTATTAGTACTCCCATTTCTGGGAGGGATTTTAGTGTTCCCATTATTAGTAGTCTCATTACTGGGTGGGGTAATAGTCCCAGAATACTCCTCCCTTTGCTCGGAGGGGTATTCATACTCTAATTACTGGAAGAGGTATTAGTACTCCCATTGCTGGAAGGGGTATTAGTACTTCTATTGCTTGGAGGGGTATTAGTACTCCCTTTGCTGGGAGGAGTATTAGTAGTCCCTTTGCTAAGAGGGGTATTAGTAGTCCCATTGCTGGGTGGGGTATTAGTATTCTCATTACTGGGAGGAGTATTTCAAGTCCCATTACTGGGAAGGGTATTAGTGTTCCCATTGCTGGGATGGGATATTAGTACTCCCATTGCTGGGAAGGGTATTAGTGCTCCCATTATTACTAGTCCCATTACTGGGAGGGGTATTAGCAGTCCCATTGCTGGGAGGGGTATTAGCAGTCCCATTGCTGGGGGGAGTATTAGCATTCCCTGTTACTGGTAAGATGATGGCCTTCCATCCAGGAGTGGTGGGTGTGTTTTTGTTGGCTGGTACACATCACCTTCACATTGGATGGGTCGAAGAGCCCCTCGGGGATACGCAGTCTCTCAGCGCCATAGTCTGTGTTGTAGCCATTGGGCATCTCATAATGGACGGTGGGCATCTGAGCGGCTACCCTGCACAGAGAGGAAGAAATCGGTCCATGCTCTATAGCATTAAACCGCACCTTTATATCTTTTTTATTATTGTTGTTACATATTCACACACACAGTACATGTTCATCAGCCAATGGGATTCAATATCTAATTATACATATATATATTTTTCTTTTTTCTTTTAAAAAAATAGATTGCCATTATAATTATTATTATACAGGATTTATATAGCGCCAAAAGTTTGCACAGCACTTTACAAAATAAAGGGTTCCAGTACAGTTACAATTTAATTCAATACAATAGGATGAGGAGGGCCCAGACCATAAGAGCTTACAATCTATGCTATCGGTCATGGAGGCAGTTTAAGGCTGACACTTACTGTTCATCATATGGAGAGTCTGACACTTGCAAGACGGAGGCCTGGAAATCCTGGATGACCTCCTGGTGGAGATTGAAGGACAGTTGTATGTGATATATTAATTCATAGACCAAAAACTGGCATCATGTCTGAGATTCCGTACATCTACAGTACTTTTGTTTTCACAGAAACTTTCACAGGCCATGAAATTGACAAAATATAAACACCCACCTTGCTGAAACAGGGCAGAGACACGTTCACCCATCTTTACTATCCCACCACTGTAGATTGAGTAAAGGAAGCCCTAAGGAAGCTCAAAGCCAACTTTTTGGAGCTTACACAGAGCTAAGAGCTCTTCACCCTAACCCCATGTGATGGCATTGAGCCAATTCAACACTAGGATTGTCACCTTGGAGAAAGGGAAGTGAGTCCCATTTTCTTCCATTTCCAGGAATTTTCTTCAGTGATTGGTGGTTGAATGGAAAAACAAGGAGGCGAAGTAAAAGTGAGTATTTGCTGCTGGAAAGGGAAACATTTCATGAACCCATAGCTTTACCCTGCTTAGGAAGAACTAAAGATGTATCCCTACATCTTAGCTTAACGTGAAAACCTAACCCTTACCCAAAGCTTGACCTAACCCCTAAAACATGATGACCTTCACCACTAAACCTAAATCTTACATCCTCTTTACACCTCTGTGCCCCATGGTTGCGTGTGGAACCATGTGCAGGTCCCCCCCTAGGTCCCCTTTACACCTATGTTTCCCATGGTTGTGTGTGACACCTTGTGCAGTGCCTCGTGGTTGCACCCAAACACACAATTCATTGGGTGCCAAAGGACCGTGCAATAGAAAAATGCTGCCCAGTCTATTTCTTGTTTGTTGCCATGTGTTGGCTGCACCTTCAAAACCAATGGGTCACCTAAAATAATGGAGGTGTATAAAATCTCATGTTAGGATGAGTGAGGATATGTATTACAGTGGACCACAAAGATGTGAAGGAGGTCCTTAAATTTTGATCCTACCGCCTTCTGCCATCTTTTAGTGGTACTTCCATTTTTCCAACATGTCCTATGGCAGGGATCTCCAAACTACGGACTGCCAGTTTTTCCGAAACTACACATCCCATGAGGTATTGTAAAACTCTGACATTCACGGACATGACTAGGCATGATGGGAATTGTAGTCCCTGAGCAACTGGAGGGCCATAGTTTGGAGACCCCTGTCCTAGGGTATTGGGAAGGGGTGCACTTTGCCTTTTTTTTTTCCATTGATGTTGGAGGACTTTGCCATCACACTTTGTGCACCCATATCTTGGATCCACCATGCATCTCAAGTACACACTAACAAAGCCGGTGTTAACAAGCACTCACATTGCTCATGTAGTTCTGCCAGGATTTGGTGACGGCGGGCAGTTTGTCTTTCTTCCTCCAGTTCGGGGGTGACCCTTCCCGTACCGGCTCCTGGAGGAGACATAAAACCAGAGGGAGCAATGCCACTTATCGGGACCTCAAAACAGAGAGGATTATAGGCAAGGTTTAGTTTTGTCAATGTTTCTTCTTTTTTTTTTAAATATGTAAGAATCCAGCTTGATGAAAAAGAAACGAATCTAATCAACATGTGTTCATTAAAAAAAAAAAAAAACAGGGTATAGTTTGACCACAAGATGGTTTCACTTTTCTGCTCCTTACCACCACACAAGTCTATAAGTTGGGCGACCCACTAAAAACAATACCCTCCCTGTGTTGATGAAGTCTTATTTCTGCAGCTGTTAAAAAAGAGGGCTGAGTGATGCTTAGTTAAAAGCAGAGCCCTCTAGTGGCCAATCTACACATCTCTATATTTATTACTTTATGTCCTCCTTTATCTTCCTTTGTTACATACTCCATGTATACCTTTGTGTGCGTTCAATAAGCCCTGTGCATTTTTTGAATTATTGCACTAAAAAAATTGTCAGAGAAAATACGAAACCAGGCATTATTGCGCATATAAATAGGAGGGAAAGTCCTGCATTTTTCGCCGTTGACAGATGGCCCGAAGGCAGGAAACCAAATACATCGGTACTCCAATGGATACATTTTTAGTTTAATTAGAAATATTCACCTTGGATGCGATCATGTACGGCGGGATAATATCCACCCCCATCTCCTGGAATAATTCACGGCATTGCATGGTAATAAAATCACCGGCCAGGGGTGACTTGACGATACCTGCAAGACAGACATAAAGTCACTGGAAATCCAACGGACCCCTATACTTTGCCATGGGCGATATTCTTCTACTTTTTATTGTTGTAGTATCGTTACTTCTCCATTATAGTGGGAGATGTAAAAGAGGCGAAATCACTTGATGAAAATTAACATGTTGTAATTGCCATTTGCAGCATTCAGACCCCCCTCCATAGATTTCAGGGGATGCAACCACCCCCCCCCCATAAATTTCAGGAGATGCAACCCCCCATAGAGTTCAGAAGATGCAACCCCCATAGAGTTCAGGGGATGCAACCCCCCCACAGAGTTCAGGGAATGCTATGCCCCATAAAGTTCAGGGGATGCAACCCCCCATAGAGTTCAAGAGATGGACCCCCCATAGAGTTCAGAAGATGCTCCCCCCCCCCCACACACACACACACACAGATTTTAGGGGCTGCAATCTTCCATAGAGTTCAGGGGATGCAACCCCCCCTAGAGTTTAGGGGATGCAACCTCCCACAATGTTCAGGGGATACAACCTTCCATAGTGTTCATGGGATAGATGCAATCCCCCATAGTGTTCAGAAGATAGATGCAACCCCCCTAGAGTTCAGGGAAAGCAGCCCACCATAGAGTTCAGGGAATGCAACCCCCCTGCCCATAGGGTTCAGGGGATGCAACCCTCCCCATAGAGTTAAGGGGATGCAACCCCCCCATAGAGTTCAGGGGATGCAACTACCTCCATAGAGTTCAGGGAATACAACCCTCCACAACGTTCAGGGAATACAGCCCCCCACAATGTTCAGGGGATACAACCCCCCATAGTGTTCAGGGGATAGGTGCAACCCCCCCCCCCACTAGAGTCCAGGGGATGCAACCCCTCTCCCATAGAGTTCAAAGGATGCAACCCCCCTCCCCATAGGGCTCAGCGAATGCAACCTACCATAGAATTCAGGTAATGCAACCCCCCATAGAGTTCAGGGGATGCAACCCCCCCATAGGGTTCAGGGGATGCAACCCCCCCATAGGGTTCAGGGGATGCAACCCCCCCCCCCATAGAGTTCAGTGAATGCAACCCCCCATAGGGTTCAGGGAATTCAACCCCCCCATAGAGTTCAGGGAATACAACTCCCCTCCCCATAGGGTTCAGGGGATGCAGCCCCCCCCCCATAGAGTTCAGGGGATGCAACCCCCCATAGAGTTCAGGGGATGCAACCCCCATAGAGTTCAGGGAATACAACCCTCCACAACGTTCAGGGAATACAACCCCCCCCACAATGTTCAGGGGATACAACCCCCCATAGTGTTCAGGGGATAGATGCAACCCCCCGCCCCCATAGAGTAGAGAGTCCAGGGGATGCAACCCCTCTCCCATAAAGTTCAAAGGATGCAACCCCCCTCCTCATAGGGCTCAGGGAATGCAACCTACCATATGATTCAGGTAATGCAACCCCCCCCCCCCCATAGAGTTCAGGGAATGCAATCCCCCATAGGGTTCAGGTAATGCAACCCCCCATATAGTTCAGGGGATATAACCCCCCTCCCCATAGGGTTCAGGGGATGCAACCCCCCTCCCCATAGGATTCAGGGAATGCAACCCACCATAGAGTTCAGGGAATACAACCCCCATGCCCATAGAGTTCAGGGGATACAACCTTCCCCCCATGGAGTTCAGTGGATGCAACTCCCGGGAATGCACACAGAAACGCACACCATGCTTGTGGTGCCATTAAGGCTGCATTCACACTTAGTGTAGGTGGAAACATGCTTTGTGTTGCATGCTGTTCGTGCGACATTTCAATGAGATGCTCTATACATGGCAAAATAGCGTATGAAACTCTGGTTCGCATGTTTTTCACCACACATTTTGGCTTGCAGTAAAACGCGCGGCTGCTTGCTGCATTTGAGGTGCAATTAACAAATGAATGACACCGCAAGCATTATGTGTGTTTTTTAATTGCTCCGGAAACGTGTGCGTAAATGCAGCTTTCTGTGCACGCTCTCGAAATGCGTAGAGTCTAAGGCTCCATTGACACCTAGTGTATTCAAAATGTGTTTTACGTGCTTTTTCTTTTGGAGTGTTTTTCATGTGACACCCATTAAAATCAATGAGCCCCCCTACGCACGGCAAAACAGGTCATGGGGCTTTTTCCCATGTTCCAGTTTGCATGTTGTTGCCATGAATTTTACAGCATTTTTTGCACATTTTTGTGCATGGCGAAATACGCATCTGCTTGCCGCTTTTGGGGTGCCATTTAAAGAATCAGTGATGTCGCTCACCCTGCTGTAGGACATAGCCATCGTGGACCGGAAGGGCAGTGGTGTGGGTGGCTCCGCTGTCCAGAACCAGGCCTGTAGAACGGCCATTTGCAAATCTGCAGAGAGGGAAGGGTTAAGGAAAATGTCTGCGCAGAGGATACATGGGGAATGAACATACATGACGTCATCCCGCATTGTATGGTGAAAGATACGCGGTGAGGACGGCCGTCTTGCACAAAAAGAAGGCGGGGATGTTATAATGTTCAAACATCAATTCGGTGAGCTTCTCCCTCTTGGCTCTGGCGTTCCACTGAAAGACACAAAGAATGGAGAAATAGGACCCTCCCCCTGCAGGGTTACAACATGAGTCTGCCCCTCCTCCTACAGGGTGGCACATAGAGGTGGTACTCACGGGTGCCTCTGACATGAGGACGGGGTGTAGGGCCGGGTCGGACTTCAGGTGTTTGTTGAATGTGTGGTCCAGAATGGCTTGAAAGGCCTCCCAATCTTCAACTGTTAAGATACAAGATACATTGATGATGAGAGGTGCAAGGATGGCATATACAGGAATGATGAGGGGGGTATATGGTTAGTGGGATCCATGGTGATTGTGGTACACGATAAGTGGGGTATACTGGGAGCAGGTGCATGATGAGTGGGGTATACTGGAAGTAATTACATGGTGAGTGGGGTCTACTGAGAGTAGGTGCATGATGAGTGAGGTCTAGTGGTAGGTATACGATGTGTGGATTATACTGGGAGTAGGTACATAATGAGTGGGGAATACTGGGAGTAGGTACATGATAAGTGGGATCTACTGGGAGTAGGTGCATGATGAGTGGGGTCTACTGGTAGGTATACGATGAGTGGATTATACTGGAAGTAGGTACATGATGAGTGGGGTATACTGGAGTAAGTACATGGTGAGTGGACTATACTGGGAGTAGGTACATGATGAGTGGTGTCTACTGGGAGGAGGTACATGATGAGTGGGGTCTACTGGAAGTAGGTGCATGATAGGTGGGATCTACTGGGAGTAGGTACATGATAGGTGGGGTCTACTGGGAGTAGGTACATTATGGGTGGGTTATACTGGGAGTAGTTACATGATGAATGGGGTCTACTGAAAGTAGGTACATGATGAGTGGGGTATAGTGGGAGTAGGTACATGATGAATGGGTTCTACTGGGAGTAAGTACATGATGAGTGGGGTATACTGGGCGTAGGTATATGATGAGTGGGGTCTACTGGGAGTAGGTACATGATAAGTGAGGTCTACTGGGAGTGGGTACATGCTCAGTGGGGTCCACTGGGAGTAGGTACATGATGAGTGGGGTCCACTGGGAGTAGGTACACGATGAGTGGGGTATACTGGGAGTAGGTACATGATGAGTGGGTTCTACTAGGAGTAGGTACAAGATGAGTGGGTTCTACTGGGAGTAGGTACAAGATGAGTGAGGTATACTGGGAGTAGGTACATGGTGAGTGGGGTCTACTGGGAGTAGGTACATGGTGAATGGAGTCTACTGAAGGATGTACATGATGAGTGGGGTCTACTGGGAGTAGGTACATGGTGAATGGAGTCTACTGAAGGAGGTACATGATGAGTGGGGTCTACTGGGAGTAGGTACATGATGAGTGGGGTCTACTGGGAGTAGCTACATGGTGAATGGAGTCTACTGAAGGATGTACACTATGAGTTGGGTCTACTGGGAGTAGGTACATGGTGAGTGGGGTCTACTGGGAGTAGGTACATGGTGAGTGGGGTCTACTGGGAGTAGGTACATGGTGAATGGAGTCTACTGAAGGATGTACATGATGAGTGGGGTCTACTGGGAGTAGGTACATGGTGAATGGAGTCTACTGAAGGAGGTACATGATGAGTGGGGTCTACTGGGAGTAGGTACATGATGAGTGGGGTATACTGGGAGTAGGTACATGGTGAGTGGGGTCTACTGGGAGTAGGTACATGGTAAATGGAGTCTACTGAAGGAGGTACATAATGAGTGGGGTATAGTGGGAGTAGGTACATGATAAGTGGGTCTACTGGGAGTAGGTACATGGTGAGTGGGGTCTCCTGGGAGTAGGTACATGATGAGTGGGGTCTACTGGGAGTAGCTACATGGTGAATGGAGTCTACTGAAGGATGTACACGATGAGTGGGGTCTACTGGGAGTAGGTACATGGTGAGTGAGGTCTACTGGGAGTAGGTACATGGTGAATGGAGTCTACTGAAGGATGTACATGATGAGTGGGGTCTACTGGGAGTAGGTACATGGTGAATGGAATCTACTGAAGGAGGTACATGATGAGTGGGGTCTACTGGGAGTAGGTACATGATGAGTGGTATACTGGGAGTAGGTACATGGTGAGTGGGGTCTACTGGGAGTAGGTACATGGTAAATGGAGTCTACTGAAGGAGGTACATAATGAGTGGGGTCTACTGGGAGTAGGTACATGGTAAATGGAGTCTACTGAAGGAGGTACATAATGAGTGGGGTATAGTGGGAGTAGGTACATGCTGAGTGAGCTCCACTTGGGGTAGGTACATGCTGAGTGGGGTATAGTGGGAGTAGGTACATGATAAGTGGGTCCACTGGGAGTAGGTACATGATGAGTGGGGTATACTGGGAGTAGGTACATGGTGAGTGGGGTATACTGGGAGTAGGTACATGATGAGTGGGTATACTGGGAGTAGGTACATGGTGAATGGGGTGAATGGGGTGTATGGTGAGTAGGTATAAGGTGAGTGGATTGTATGGTTACTGGGGTACATGAAAAGTGAGTACACAGCAAGGGGGGTACATGGTGAGTTGGTGGATCAGAGGATCATGTGCAGAAATTTAATTTTCATTGTTCCCCTCCACAGTCACACACTATTATTACTATACATTTATATAGCTCTGACATATACCGCAGTGCTGTACAGAGAACACTGAGCCAGTCACATCAGTCTCTGCACCAGAGGAGCTTACACTCTAATGTCTCCACCACAGTCACACAACCATAGATCATTTTGGCCAGAATCCAGAACGGTGGCACCTTCTAGCACACAGCAGCTGGTCTCACCCATGACAATGGAGGATTATGGGTAATGACGGCAGCCAAGGCTGGCAAGCACAGGATGGCACAGAGCGGGCAGACAGCCGGTACAGAACAGACATGGTTTGGTGGAGAGTTGACACGTCAGGCTCACTCATTCCGTTCTTCAGCGGAGAGGTGACCTCGGTGTGAGGCCGCGGCACATGCAGACAGGTGGTGTCTATGTAGTAGACCCGGCTCAGCTTGCGCTCTTTCTCTGGGTCAGACGAGACGGACTCATCTGGTGAAAAGACACCCAGGGTGGTCGGGAAGTCAGCCTGATGGGATGAAAGAAAAGAGGGTTCCAGTTTAGAGTACAAACCCAATCACTAAAATTGTTAAAACGGTTTATATTTTTCTTTACCAGGTTCCCCCCACAAACGTCCTGATGAAATGAGAATAGTGAAAGGGATAAGGGTAAGCAGGAGTAAACAAAGGGGTTCATTAGGAGTTAGTAAGGACTAATACTCCTTTTAACTCGTTCAGGTTTTCTGGAATTGCTCGCTATGTGCGTAGTAAAGAACTAGTCTTTGGTCTGCTCATACGCACTCAACAAAATACATTGTTTGCTGGAGCCAATGATCTCCTGAAGCATACAGTAGAACATTGCTGGGACCAGCAGTGGGCAGAAGGGACGGCTGCCTTGGGCACAGCATATTTTGTGGGGATGGGGCGCCACAAGTGCCTTCTACTATAAGGTTGACAGGGGTAGTGACAGCGGCATCACTACTTCTGTCAGCCCAATGCTGGAAGCAGCAAGGAGAGGAGGAGAGAGCAGGGAGGAGGTGTGGGCTGTGCTCTCTCCCCTTCCTCCTCATAAGCTGGCAAATAATAAATGGGGGGGGGGGCAGGGCAGGACTTAGGGTGGTGGGGGCCCCTGGGCTTGAGTCACTTTCGGGCCATACCTTATATACATTACTATATTTATCGGCACATAAAACGCGCCGGCGTATAACATGCACCCCAAGTTTAGGAGAGAATTTTAAGGAAAAAAACTTTTAGGTGGGAAGTTTAAGGAAAAAACTTTTTAAATGTCCATCAATGCAGCCTTATCAGTGTCCATCTACAGCCTTGCCCATCATTGCAGCCTTGTCCAGTGTCATTGCAGCCTTGTCATTGTAGTCTTGAAGTTTAAAAATGGCGCCGCCAAGATACAGAGTCCTGTGTATCTTGGTGGCTCTTGGGTCCTCTCGGTGGTTCTTGGGTCCTCTCGGAGGCTCTCGGGCCTGAGGGTAGCCGAGTATACTTGGCTCGGCTCACAGTCACGCCCAGTCCCTGTGTTATGTCCATCATAGGGCGGGACTGAGCGTGACTGTGAATGGAGCGGAGCCTAGTACACTCGGCTATGTATCTCGGTGGGGCCCCCTATTGGGCGGGGCCCATGGGCTTGAGCCCAGTCAAGCCCAATGGTAAGTCCAGCCCTGGGGGGGGGGGGGGCACAATTTGGCATCTTTGCGCTGGGCACTAGATGATCTCGTCCCAGAACTGCAGTGGAACCTGGCTGCCTAGCTGGCATCCAGATCCTGAAATGACACCACACATGGTGGGCGGGGCTTGGGATGCCAAAACCTGGACATCTTGTATAGAAAATTTGAACTGGATACCAGTTGTAAAAAGCAGAATAGGGGGAGACCTTATGTAGTCTTCACCCCTAAAAGCCTAACCTAACCTAATTCGAACACTAATGTACACCTCACACTCATCTCAGTATATGGGCATCTGACCATCCCCACAGTGAGGGTACATTTTTTTCATCCTGGGGTTCAGCATTAATTACAAAGATGTGTGATATCCAGGGAAACAAATAGAAGTTATTTCACCAATTTTTGTTTTTAATAGGTCCCCAAAGCGTTAAATGTATACTATATTGCCAAAGTATGTGGACCCCCCCCCCCCCACCACCACCACCAAATGACGAAGTTTAGGTGTTTCTAGTAAAGGGTACCGTTACTACTACATGATACAAAGACATTGTGGACAATTGTGCTCTTCCAACCTTGTAGTAACTGTAGAGCTGACTCCTGCAGGCGCTATTGTTTTTGTAAAATTGAGTTGCCTGAAGCCACAGTTGGGCTTTGGGATTATTTCTAAAAATTTCTGGTTTCAGTACCAGTTCAGCTGGGTTGCACTGGGTTCTCCTTGACCGTAGGTGTCGCTGTCACTGCCGGCAAGGGTAGAAACGCAGTCTAGCTAGATGCATTGAATGCCACTTGTCTCTCGGAAACCAGTCCAGTGGGAGTGTTCTCCTGCTGTGCATTCTGGGGGGGGTGGTATTTAAGGTACCAACGCCATGCTGGCGGGGGATTATTTTCTGTCTTTTTGGTTCTGGTGGTCCTCCTGACCCAGTCCCATGGCCCTCCTGGCCTGGGGTGTGGAACTTTGCATCCTGCGCCTCGGGGCTGGCCGGCCCGAGGCGACGCAACTGAAGGAATGGGCCCGAGCGAATCTCGAAGGACTATTGATCCAAGGATGGTCCGGTGCCGTCTCATCAGAAGGGAGAGGCCCAGCAACTGAAGAACCCCAGGGGAGGAGGCCGTGCGCAAGGCTGGCTTCTCTGGAGGAGCCTGGAGGCTTAGTTGAAGGACGCATCTTGGATCTACTCTCATAGGGTATCGCCGGGTTGGCTGAGAGAAACTGGTACCGTATGTCAGTTCTTTAAATTTATCCACATCCTTCAGTAACGTTCAAGTGTATCTCACAAGTCTGTGGCAGAGACTTTACTGAGCATCCCACCGGCTGCTAGGCCAAGTGAGAGAGGTCGATCCAGGGGTTGAATCCAGTGTGGGAACCGCTTTATTCTCTGGATTCTCTTAACTTCTTTACCCTGCAATTTAAGTGCCTGAACTCACCCCTAACCCTCTACCCTCCATTAAGAGACTGTGTTTTTCTAAATAAATAAACCAAAAGAGGATTCAGTGTCAGTTTCAACATTCTTTGGGCCATTTACCACGGGATCCCCAAGAAGGAAAAGCAAGCAGGTGAGGTAACGGTAAGCCCAAGTAAAACCAGCAGCTCCTTCGGGGGTTAGTGCTACATAAAATTTTGGGGAAGACCCATTTCTGCTCCAGCATAACTGTGCCCCTGTGTAATAACCCAATCCATGAAGACATGGTTTGAATAGTTTTGTGTGGAGGATCTTGAGTGTCCTGCACGGAGCCCTGACCTCAAACCTACCTCTGGGATAACTTGGAACACCAGTGGTGAACCAAGGTCTTTTCATCCATCATCAGTACCTGACCCCACACATGCCGTTTTGGCTATATCTGCACAAATTTGCCGACATACTGCAAAATGTTGTGGAAATCTTTTTCCAGGTGAGTGGAGTCAGCTTTGTATAGACATGGTTTGAGGAGTATGGTGTGGAGGAACTCTAGTGGCCTGAACAACCCCTGCCTTCAACCCTACTGAACCCTTTTGGGATGAATCGGTCAGGTCTACTCATCCGACATTGCTACCTGACCTCACAAATGTTCTTTTGACTGATTAGACATTTATTTCCACAGACACACTCCAGGATGTTGTGGGAAGCTATCCCTGAAGAGTTGAGCTAGCTCCATATAGACATGGTTTGACCAGTTGGGTGTGAAGGAACTTGAGTGTCCTGCACAGATCCCTGGCCTCACCCCTTCTGAACACCTCTGGAATGAATTTGAGCACCAGTGGTGAGCCAAGTCATTTCATACATCATCAGTACCTGACCCCACAAATACCATTTTAACTACATCTGCATAAATTTGCAAACATACTCCAAAATGTTGTGTAAAGTTTTTCCAGATGAGTGGAGTCAGCTTCATAAAGACTGTCACGCTTACACCTAACACAGGTGGTCAGACACTATAGCTAGCTTCTGTGTTCTTCACCTATAACAGCCCCCCTTTCACCTAAGCCAAGCAGGTCCACAGGTACTCTGTTGTCCCCAGGTCTTATACACACTGCTATAATGCCTGGCCACCACGGTGGGACAGGCGTGAACTGAGCAAAGCAAATATGTAAATGCAGGTGGCAGACAGGCGGAGTGGTTCAATGACCTTCCAGGTACAAGACAGGCAAGGTTCATAATAGGGTCAATCCATAGTCAAAAGGCAGACAGAGTTTAGAGAATAGTCTGATATCCAATCTGAGGTCATCAAAAAGGGAATCCAAACAGCAGAGCAGGGCAGACAACAGGGAGCGTGATCAGGTATTACACACTCTATCACAAGCATGAGACTGCAGGCTTGGCTGGCTTACATGGAGGTTTGGTCTCCTCCTAGAACCTGGCTACATCAATCACCTTGCAGGTGGATATACATGCATGCATCATAGCCAAAACCAGGATGCTGGAATGAGAGCAGCAGCTTTCAAAGTTTACACGCTCCTAACCAAGACTTGGTCTGACCAATTTGGTATGGAGGAACTTGAGTGTCCTACACAGAGCCCTGACCTCAACCCTACTAAACACCTTTGGGATAAATTGGAGCACCATGGTGAGCCAGGTCTTCTCCAACATCAGTACCCGACCATAGACACACTCCAAACTTTAGTAGCAAGCCTTTCCAAAATAGTGGAGCCAGCTTCAATAGGACATGGTTTGATTAGTTTGGTGTAAAGGAATTGGAGTGTTCTGCACAGAGCCCTGACTTAAACCCCAGTGAACACTGTTGGGATAAATTGGAACGCTGATTGCGAGCAAGGTCTTCTCCTCCAACATCTATATCTGACTTTACAAATTCATACAGACACACTCCAAAATCTTGTGGAAAACCTTCCCAGAAGAGTGGAGTCAGCTCCATAAAGACATGGTTTGAGGAGTATGGCATGGAGGAACTCTAGTGGCTGGAACAAACCCCTGCCCTCAACATTATTGAACGCATTTGGGATTAATTGGCCAAGTCTAATCATCCAACATCAATACCTGACCTCACAAATGTCCTTTTGACTGATTGGAAATCAATATCCACATATATACTCCAGAATGTTATAGAAAGCTATCCCTAAAGAGTTGAGCTAGCTCCATAAATACATGGTGTGACTGGTTGGGTGTGGGGAAAGTTGAGTTTCCTGCACAAAGCCCTGACCTCAACCCTACTGGACAGGTTATCTCATCCATCATCAGTACCTAACCTCACAAATAACCCATTGGCTACATCTGCACAAATTTCCAGACAAACTTCAACATTTTGTGGAAAGCCTTCCCAGACAAGTAGAGTCAGCTTCATAACGACAAGGCCTGACCAGTTCAGTGTGGAGGAACTTGAGTGTCCTGCACAGAGCCCTGACCTCAACCCTACTGAACACCTTTGGGATAAATTGGAGCACGAATGGTGAGCCAGGTCTTCTCCAACATCAGTATCTGACCTTAGACACACTCCAAACTTTGGTAGAAAGTCTTTCCAAAATAGTAGAGCCAGCTTTAATAGGACATGGATTCGTTTAGTGTGAAGGAATTTGAGTGCTCTGTACACAGCCCTTACTTCAAGCCTACTGAACCCCTATTGTGATGAATTGGAATGCTGATTGGGAGCCAGGTCTTCTCCTCCAACGTCAATACCTGAACTCACCAATGGCACAAATTATTACAGACACACTCCAAAATCTTGTGGAAAGCCTACCCAGAAGAGTGGAGTCAGCTCCATAAAGACAAGGTTTGAGGAGTATGGTGTGGAGGAAATCTAGTGGCCTTAACAAACCCCTGCCCTCAACCCTACTTAACATCTTTGGGGTGAATTGGCCAGGTCTACTCATCCGACATCAGCACCTAACCTCACAAATGTTTTTTTGACTGATTGGATATCAATTTGGATATCAATTTCCATAGACACACTCCGGAATGTTGTGGGAAGCTATCCTGGAAGAGTTGAGCTAGCCCCATGGATTGACCAGTTGGGTGTGAAGGAACTTGAGTTTCCTGCACAAAGCCCTGACCTCAACCCTACTGAACACTTTTGGTATGAACTGTAAGCCCCTGTACACACGGTCCGTCGGATTTTGTCCGACAGATTGTGTCCGAAACTGTTGCATACACACAGTCGGACCAAATTGTCGGAAAATCCGATCATTCAGAACGTGATGAAGTTATTTAGTTACGATGGGACTACGTTAAGGCTAGTAGCCAATAGCTTTGGTCTAGGAATTTGATCTGAGCATGCGTGGCACTTGGTCCGATCAAAATTCTCTACACATGATCGGAGTATGTCCGATCAAACCAGTTGGTCGGGAAATATTTCCAACATGTTGGAAAATTGGGTCCGACGGATATTCCGACGGAATCAGTCCGATGCATACCACACACAGTCGGATTATCCGACAACACGGTCCGATAGGACACATTCCGACGGATTCTCCGACCGTGTGTACAAGGGCTAACACTAATGGCGAGACAGGTTTTCTCATCCAACATCAATACCTGACCTCACAAAGACCCTTTAGGCTACATCTGAACAAATTCACAGACACACTCCAGAATTTTGTGGAAAGCCTTCCCAGACAAGTGGAGTCAGCTCACCAGTTTGTTCTGGGGGAGCTTGAATGGCCTGCACAAAGCCCTGGCTCTCAGCCTGAGCTAGGTCTTTTCATCCAACATCAGTACCTGACCTCTCAAATGTTTTTTTGGCCCGATTGGACACAAATTCCCACAGACACCCTTCAAAATTTTGTAGGAAGCCTTCCCAGAAGTGTGGAGCCTGCTCTATAAAGACATAGTTTGAGGAGTATGGTGTGAAGGAAATCAAGTGGCTTGCCACGATCCATACCCTCAAACCCACTGAACACCTTTGGGGTAAAATAAGAACGCCAGTGGCGAGTCAGGTCTTCCTATCCAATATCAGTATCTGACCTCAGAAATGTTCTTTTGGTTGATTGGACAAAAATTTCCACAGACCCAGTCCAAATTGTTGTAGGCTACACTTAGTTTTAGGCTACATGTACACTGTGCACCCCTAAATTAAACTCTCCTGGCAGCAGAAAAAGACTTTAGGGACGTTTAACTGCCCCCTAAACCCTGCTGCTCCTAAACTCTGATAAAAACTCATGCCTAGGCCTCATGCACACTGGACATTATAAAAACACAAGTAGAAAAAACACGAGTTTTGCAACTTTTTTCATTAGCGTTTTGCCGTGTTAGCATTTTTAAAAGTTTTTTTTTTAGCAAGAAAACACGGCTTTGCTATTTTTAACTCCCACGTTCCCACAATGCTTGAGCCCCAAAAATGCTAAAAAATGCCCGGATAGCCACGTTTTACTTTTTTTTTAGTATTAGAGCGTCACTACAGCTGAAAAATTCCTGTTCAAACGCAGTAGTTCTGGGATTTTTTTCCAGCCTGAAAAGGCCCCTGCCAAAAAACGCTGCTAAAAGCCTATGTGTGCATGGTCACATAGGATAACATGATGGGGAGTTTACTGGCTGCAGAAAAAAAAAACGCCTGATGCCAAAAACAGCAACTGTAACCATGTCCAGTGTGCATAAGATCTAAGGAGCAGCAGTGTACATGAGGCCTTAAGAGTGGACATGTTTTGACCAGTGGAGTAACTTGAGTATCCTGCACAGAGCCCTGACCTCAACCCTACAGAACACCTTTGGGGATGAATTGAATGCCGATTGTGAGCCATGTCTTCTCATCCAACATCAGTGCCTGACCTCAACAATGGGCAGAAATTCCCCCAGGAGGGCTGCCATGTTACCAGTAGCAGCATGGGGTCTCTTTAGCTGTCAGGTTTGTCTTGGTGCACTGTGGTCCTGGGTTCAGTCCACACCAAAGACTTTATCCGCATTGGGTTTGCAGAGTCAGTTGCAACTGCCCCGCCTACTCTACTGGTGACATCATCACAGTAGAGACACCTACCCTGAGCTCACTGTTATCCCACCTCATCAAACAAGGCTGTAACAAGCCTGATTTCAGCAGTCAGCTGGTGAGTGACAAAGGAAGGTTTCGGTTTCTGGTCAGCACACTGAAGATCACAGAGGATGGATATTATAACACAGGGGCGATTGAGGTAGTTAAAGAGGGGTAGGTACCTTGGGGCAATCTTCACCTGCATAGCCGGCCCGGACCGAGTATGACCCGATATCAAACACCAGAGCCCCGACCTCATCTGCAAAACACAACAGACACCTTGAGGAGCCCCACTAAAAAATATTGTATGGAGGGTGCAGGATGTGTTGTATATAATACAGAGGATACAGAATGCATTGTATATGATATAGAGGGTGTGGGATGTGTTGTATATTATATAGAGTGTGCGAGATGTGTTGTATATTATATAGAGGGTGCAGAATATATTATATAGAGGATGCATTATATATTGTAGAGGGTGTGGGATGCGTTGTATATTGAGCATGTAGGATGTGTTATATATTATATAGAGGATGCGGGATATGTTGTATATTTTATATAGAGGATGTAGGATGTGTTGTATATTATACAGAGGATGCAGAATATATTATATAGAAGATGCGGGATGTGTTGTATATTATATAGAGGATGCAGGATGTGTTGTATATTATATAGAGGGTGTAGGATGTGTTGAATATTATATAGAGGGTACAGAATGTGTTGTATATTATATAGAGGGTGTAGGATGTGTTGTATATTATATAGAGGGTTCAGTAGGTGTTGTATATTATATAGAGGGTGTAGGATGTGTTGTATATTATATAGAGGATGCAAGGTATATTATATAGAGGGTACAGGATGTGTTGTATATTATATAGAGAATGCGGGGTGTGTTGTATATTATACAGAGGATGCAGGATATATTATATAGAGAATACAGGATGTGTTGTATATTATATAGAGGATGTGGGATGTGTTGTATATTATATAGAGGGTGCGAGATGTATTGTATATTATATAGAGGATGTAGGATGTGTTGTATATTATATAGAGGATGTAGCATGTGTTGTATATTACATAGAGGGTGCAGGATATATTATATAGAGGATGCATGATATATTATATAGAGGGTGCATGATATATTATATATTATATAGAGGGTGCGGGATGCGTTGTATATTGAGCATGTAGGATGTGTTATATATTATATAGATGGTGTAGGGTGTGTTGTATATTTTATATAGAGGATGTAGGATGCATTGCATATTATATAGAGTATGCAGGGTATATTGTATATTATATAGAGGGTGCAGGATGCATTATAGAGAGGATGCAGGATATATTAGAGGATGCAGGATGTGTTGTATATTATATAGAGGATGCGGGATATATTGTATATTATATACGGGGTGCAGGATGTGTTGTATATTATATAGAGGGTGCGGGATATATTATATAGAGGGTGTAGGATGTGTTGTATATTATTTAGAGGATGCAGGATATATTTCATATTATATAGAGGATGCGGTATATATTGTATATTATATAGAGGATGCAGGATATATTTTATATTATATAGAGGATGCGGTATATATTGTATATTATATAGAGGATGCGGGATGCGTTGTATACAATATAGAGGGTGTAGGATGTGTTGTATATTATATAGAGGGTGCAGGATATATTTTATATTATATAGAGGATGCGGCATATATTGTATATTATATAGAGGATGCGGGATGTGTTGTATATTATATAGAGGGTGTAAGATAAATTATATATTATATAGAGGGTGCAGTATGTGTTGTATATTATATAGAGGGTAGAGGATGTGTTGTATATTATATAGAGGATGTAGGATGTGTTGTATATTATATAGAGGGTGTAGGATGTGTTGTATATTATATAGAGGGTGTAGGATGTGTTGTATATTATATAGAGGGTGTAGGATGTGTTGTATATTATATAGAGGGTTCAGTAGGTGTTGTATTTTATATAGAGGGTGTAGGATGTGTTGTATATTATATAGAGGATGTAGGATGTGTTGTATATTATATAGAGGGTAGAGGATGTGTTGTATATTATATAGGGGGTGTAGGATGTGTTGCATATTATATAGAGGATTCAGTAGGTGTTGTATATTATATAGAGGGTACAGGATGTGTTGTATATTATATAGAAGGTGCAGGATTTCATTGATATCATATATAAGGTTTAAGGTGGTGTACAGCACTCACCTCCCCCGTACACCCCTCCGCTCATCCTGCACAGACACCTGAGGACCCCCAAGCTGGCCACATCTGATCCCCAGGACCAGAGACCGTCTGAGCATTCTTACCCCACCGACCAATAACAGCACAGCCTTCCCAGACATAACCTGCCCGATTGGCTGAGGAGGACGTCATTATAACCAGCCTGTCTGTCGCCTGATAGAAGAAATGGAGAGCCAGAGAGAATTCTTAAAGGGGCAGCGCAACATCATCACACTGCACCATAGAATACGGAGTCTAGAGCGATTAACGATCGCACCGCGCTGGCCATGTGATTCCGACTGCCTCAGGTTTTGTTCAGACAAAGCAAATCCTTTCTTTCTTCATTCATTGTAAAGAAAAAAAAAAAAGAGGCAACCCATTCTATGGGAAGAGGTTGAAGCATTTTACTTTGAATCATATGATGGATAGGGATGAGCTGAACACCCCCCGATACGGTTTAGGACCAGAATATTCGAACAGGCAAAACATTTGTTTTAGCACCATTAAAGACTATGGGACACGAACATGAATAATAAAAAGTGATCATTTTAAAGGCTTATATGCAAATTATTGTCATAAAAAGTGTTTGGGGACCCGGGTCCCGCCCCAGGTGACATGTATCAATGCAAAAAAAAAAGTTTTAAAAACTGCTGTTTTTTTCGGGAGCGGTGATTTTTTTTTTTATGCTTAAAGTGAAACAATAAAACTGAAATATTCCTTTAAATATCTTGCCTGGGGGGTGTCCTTAGTATGCTTGTAAAGTAGCACATTTTTTTTCTACGTTTTGAACAATACCACAGCAAAATGACTGTAATGTAATGTTGGGTCCTGGCAATATAGATGAAAATCGTTGAAAAAAAAAAAACATCATGGCCCTTTGGGTCTGGTATGGATATTAAGGGGAACCCGCACCCAAATAAAAAAAAAATATGATTAGGGGGCCCTCAGGCACTATATACTCCAAGCAGAAGTATATATACTATACGGCCTGCCCTATATACTCTGCAGAATATTGGGCCTTTGGTGGTGGTGGTAGCAGAACAATGTAACCCCTCTCAGTTACATTTGGAAGGCGCTGCAATGGGCCCTGCTGTGAAATATTAGATCAAGAATTGTAATTACACTCCCCTGTTGAACAGGGGCAGAAAAATTGGGTGTTGAAATATCATTAGGCGTTTGAAAATTGGGCGTTGAAGATCATAGTCAGCAGCAGGCAGACTCTGGGCTGAGCCCGCAGCGCTTCCAGGTGGCCGTCAGATCCGATGGTGAGGTTCAGGGTGCCACATGCCATGAGTGGGTCTGGGGGCAGGGAGGGCAGGCATGACAATGCTGTGCCCACTACTTATAGGAGAAGGGTGGATGGGGGGGGGCAGCATCATCCATCCATCCATAGATCGACTGGAGAGAAGCCGGAGGATGAGGATAGGATGGGCACAGTGGCTGCATATGATGGGCACAGTGGCTGTATTCTGTGGGCACAGGGGCTGCATTTGCTGAGGGCAGTGTCTGCAATTGCTGGGCACAGTGGCTTCATTTGATGGGCAAAGTGGCTGAATGTGATGATGGAACAGTGAGGCTGCAATTGATGTTTGTTTTTGTTTTTTTTAAGTATTTTTCAGTTTGTTTGCGTGCCCCTACCCCAAAATAAATTTGGAGCACCAGCCGCCAATGACAGTATCACTGATGCATGCATTGTCGCTGCTCACCATCCTTGTGGACTCCTCAAATGGTGACAGGACAATGCATGCACCCTTGATCAGTAGCCACTGGCGTGGCGAAAAGAAGCCAAGCTCCCCTGACCCGGTACCATTCTCACACAGGTACTCATTAATGGCCCTCGGCTGTGTGTTCAGCCACTGCAGCATTGCCACGTTGAGTTCCACCTGGTGGACATGTCACAAATGAAGCGGGTGGTGGGCAGGTTGCATTGCCTTTGAATGTCAGCCAGGTGAGCACTGGCATTGTATGACCGGCGGAAATGACCACAGACTTTTCTGGCCTGCCTCAGGAGATCCTGTAAGCCTGGGTACCTGCTCAAGAACCACTGCACCACCAAATTGAGGACGTGTGTCAAACAGGGTCCCTGTAAGAGGGCAGAGAGAAGGTTGGAGCCATTGTTGCATACAACCATTCCTGGTTGAAGCTGGAATGGTGTCAACCACCTCTGAGTCTGCCCCTGCAGATCTGACAGAATCTCTGCCTCAGTGTGGCTCCTGTCCCCTAAGCAGACCAACTCAAGCACCGCATGACATCTTTTAGCCTGAGTGCTTGCGTAGCCCCTTGAACGCTTATGGAGCACCACTGGTTCAGAGGACTAATCTGCAGAAAAGGCCATAGAGGAGGAAGAAGAAGAGGAGGTGGTGGAGGAGAGAACTGTGGCAGAATCACCACTAGCAATTTGGAGGCGTGGTGGCGGAACAAGCTCCAACAACACTGAACCCTGTCCTGCATCCTTCCCAGCTGCCAGCAGAGTTACCCAGTGCGCTGTGAAGGAAAGGTAACATCACTGCCCATGCCTGCTGGACCATGAGTCTGCGGTAATATGCACCTTACTGCTGACCTCCCTGTCCAACGAGGCCAAAACATTGCCTTCCACATGCCTGTAGAGAGCCAGAATGGCTTTCCGTGAAAAGAAATGGCATTTTGGAACCTGCCACTGAGGTACAGCACATTCCACAAATTCACGAATGGAGGACAGAGTCTACCAGCTGAAAAGGCAGAAGTTGCAGTGCTAGCAAATTGGCCAAGCTAGCATTTAGATGCTGAGCATATGGATTGCTGGGACCGAATTTATTTTTACGGTTCAGTCCCTGGGGTAGGGAAATTTGCCTGCTAAAATCAGATGGTGGTGTAGTGGTAGCAGATTGGCTGTAAGTACTTGGGACACCTATTGCTATACATTCATTCCTCTCAGTGCAGGTTTTTGAGAGGGTTGGAGATTCCAAATGAGGAGCAAGGAGAAGTCCGCCTTTTTCTTTGATATGGGCCTTTCAGGTGCTGTTGCCAACGGACTGCATGGCAGGTCATCATATGTCTGGTCAAGCATGTGGTGCCCAAGCGGCTGCTGTTCTGGGCATGCTTGATCCGCTTCAGCCATAGGTTGCAAACAGCAACAGTGCGATCTGCTGCACATGTGTCAAAAAAGCCCACACCAAGGAACTTTTAAAAGTCAGCAGGGAGTCAGTAGCGCCCTGAACCTGCGGAGCTATGCGGTGTGATGCAATAGGGTGACTGCCCTAAAGGAAATCCTGCCTCATTGGAGTTGTGCCTCCTCCTCTTCACCCAAGTACAATCAGTGACCTCATCATCCCCCCCCTCCTCATCACTGGAGCAAATTTGGCAGTATGCTGCAGCTGGAGGAACAGGATTGCCAGTTTCTTGTCCTTCTTGGGCACCCCCTCTATCTAGGCTGACATTACTCCCTTCCTCAACCTGGGAACCAACATCGGAGCCTTCAAATCGCTGCACATCCTCCAGCAGCATGTACCCGACACTGTGGTCGAAGAGTTCTGGGGACTCCTCCATGCATGATGGTGGGGCTACGGAAGGAGTGACTGTTTACCAGGAGCTGGTGGAATAGGACACTTTAGCAGCTGCATTAGAAGGCAAACTACTCTGAGCCTGGGTGACAGAGGATGAGGACGGCTTTGTTATCCACTCTACCAACTCTTCTGCATGTTCTGGCTCAATAACACGGCCAGCAGCAGAAAAAAAAAAAGACAAGTGTGCCCCACGGCCACCTGCAGTGGATGCACCATGTCCACGACCAGCAATGTTGACTGTAGACACAGAGCCTGCTTTCCCTCTTTTAGTGGTCTGTGAGCATCTGTCTCTCCTTGGTGGCCTTCCGGACATGATGTATATTTTGTTTTGCAACACCACACTGTACTGTGTACACCACCAGAAAATTAGTAGCAACTGTACACACTGTATCAGATACTGTGTACAATGCCTGCTCTGTATTAGCAACTGTACTATGGCTGCACTGTATTGTGTACACCACCAGAAGTGTAGCAGAAACTGTACACACTATATTAGATACCACTTGAAGTGTATTAGAAACAGTACACCACAGAATGCACTGTAGATACAGGCTACGCTGGATGCAGAGTATATATTACCCTTTTGTACCACCCCCCCCCCCCCCTTTAGAATGTAAACTCTACGAACAGGGCCCTCCTGTCCATTCTGTATTGAACTGTACTGTAGTATTGAACTGTACTGTAATTGTGCTGTCCCCCCTCTACATTGTAAAGCACTGCGTAAACTTTTGGTGCTATATAAATCGTCTTTTTCTACCACTAGATGGCAAAAAAGCACTTTCTACCATTTGAACCTTAAGCTAATGTCATACCACGTGAGAGGCTTGAACAGTCCCTACAAATGAAGAGCATTATGGAAAACCGCACTGGACTCCTATGTGCACAAGAGACGCATTTCTCCAGCATCAAACCCCTGAAATGCTCCCATGTAAAGTTTCAACACATATTTACAGCCAATGATACTTACAAAAAAACAAAAAAACATCTAACATTTTCTTTGTTGCAGGACCATATCAACCCACAAGGACGCTTCATTATATTGGTCGCAGAATTGGACCGGGCCATCAACACGCTGGTGAACTTATATGCTCCTAACCTTAAATCGATGAAATGTATCCGTAAAGTCAACAAGCTAGCTAGCTAAGACAATGCAAAAGGGCAATCTGGTTATATGTGGGGAATTCAATACGGTCTTAAATGGGGAGCTTGACTCCTCCTCGGCAGGAAAAGGGAGTGGGTTTGCTTTTGGAGAAGGGGGGGATTTTCTTATAGAGAAGTTTACAGGGGGTGGTAATCACAGGGATTTGCTTCTGGGAGGAAGTTTGATTGGATGAAGGGAGATTTTCTTCAGAACTAGAAATCTTTGCTGGGGAAGAGGGTATTGACTGAGGGAGATATTTTTGCTTTGGTGGGTCGGTTTAGAGTGGGGGGTTTAATTTTGGGGGGGGGGGATATTTGAGGGAGGGAGATATTTTACAGTGGGAACCTTTACTTGGGGAGGGAGGGTTCTTAGGAGGGAGAGGGGGATTTTTTTTCCTTTTAAGAGAGATTATTATTTATTTTTTTTATACTTACCCAGGTGGATGGAGCATCAATCTAATGTATCTGTCCCCAGCTGCTTCTAAGCCCAACAGAGTGATCAAAGACCGCTGATTACTCAGTTCTCAGCCTTCAGTGAGCAAAGAGTGGTGACTGTCAGTTCTCAGTCTTCAGTGAGCAGGCTATAGCTGGCTGTCGGCTACAAATGGGTCACAAAAGTGCAGAACGAACTGTGCTCCTCCACAAGAGATGTACAACCAAGCGGTATGCCGTCCCTTCAGAGTGCATGCACTGGGGGCATCACCGGCTGCTTTCCATGTGAATATCTCCTAAACACCACAAGTTTAAGAGATATTCACTATAGCTACAGGTAAGCGTTATTATAGGCTTACTTGTAGGTAGGGATGGCCTTTCGGTTCGCCCGGCGGTCGGTTCGTGGCAAATTTTGCTTGTTCACGATTCGCCAAACCGGCGGACTTCTGGCGCGCGGCGGACATATGCGTTTACATTGTGAAGAACTTTGACCCATGATGACACATCCATCATGGGTGGGGTACAGGACAGCCAATTGAGACATTTCAGCACATGGACAATTGGACACTCCCCCTACCTTATAAATAGACCTGATCTGGCGGCCATTTTACATTCTGTCTTTTGTCAGTGTAAGGAGAGATTGCTGTGTGGAGCAGGGACAGTCCGTTTAATCACTAGCTATTACTATTAGGTCCACAAAGGTCCTTTTAAGGACTGGTATAGGTGTACAGTATATATAGGGTTGTACACGTATAATATACTTTATTTCAAATATACTAAGTATATTATGGTGCACTGCTGACTGCTGTGCTGCTGAGTACTGACCAATTCTGCAGCTGTCTTTTATCAGTGTAGGGACTGAGGGACAGTCTGCAAATCACTAGCTACTAGGTCCACAAAGGTCCTTTTAAGGACTGGTATAGGTGAACATTATATAGGGTTGTACACATATAATATACTTTCTTTCAAATTTAGAAAGCATATTATAGTGCACTGCACTGCTGTGCTGCTGACCGATTCTGCAGCTGTCGTTTCTCAGTGTAGGGAGGGACAGTTTTGTGTTTGGAGCAGGGACAGTCTGCAATTCACTAGCTACTAGCTAGCTAGCTACTATTAGGTCCACAAAGGTCCTTTTAAGGACTGGTATAGGTGTACTATTTGGTGTGCTGTAGATAGGGGTGTAATACACGTATAAAATACTTGCAAATATAGAAAGCATAGTATAGTGCATTTCCACTGTGCAGCATTGTGACTGCGGAGCAGTTCTGCAGCGATACTACAAAGAGTGACAAACAAAATTTTAAAAAAAGTATTATAACTGGTGTGATAGACCCCCAAAACGACCGATTGAAGTGGGGTGTTATATACCTTCTTCCACATACATACTGCACTTCTCTAGAGACTTTTGTCACAGGGTCATTTAAAAAATGACAGGCAGAGGAAGAGGCAGGCCCTTCCGCAGGGGTGGTAGGGGTAGGGTAGTAGCAACATGATTGAGCCAAAGTGGGAAATTGCAGAAGGTGCGTTCGATTACGTCAAAAGACGCACCAGACTTGGTTGAGTGGCTCACTCAGCATTACTCTTCTGCACCCTCCTCATCCTCTCGATCTGCACCCTCTTCTTCACTCTCTGCTGTGTGCACCCCCAAAGACACTACCACCAACACCATATACCCTCCGCTTGAGTCACAGGAATTATTTTTCTGATCCATCACAAGACATTGCCGATGTGCAGCCACTCTTGGCATTGGATTAGGAAGAGGAGGTAGCAACAACCGCCACTCAGCAGTCTGACGACAGTACCCAGATCAGCCCAAGGAGGAGGTTGGTCCCCAGTGTTGCTGCCTACTCCGAAATCTGTAATTAAAGCGGTGGGGAAGGTGACGTCGATGATGACGTGTCTAGTGATGTCACGTGGGTGCCCACAAGAGAGGAAGAGGAGGGGAGTTCAGAGGGAGATATGGACCAGCAGATAGGGAGGAGAAGCAGGCGGAACTTAGATTGCACAGGAGGGACAAAGCAGACTGCTAATGTATCAGGAGCGAGGCATCAACCTTGTCCAGTCACATCTGGCACTCCAAGGATGCAGGCACATGGCTCCGCAGTGTGGGCTTTTTTTAACGTGTCCGCTGCTGACAATAGTGTTGCCATCTGCAATCTTTGCAGTCAATGCATAAGTCGCGGTAAGCCCAACACTCACCTAGGGACGACCACCTTAAGAAGGCACATGAGCTGCCATTACCAAGCCCAGTGGGAGCAACGGAACCCACAAAGCCACACTCCAGGCTCTCACCGTCCAGCCCCGTCTTCTACTTCTCCTTCTCCTCACAATTGCCCTCCACGCCACCTTCCTTCATGCCGTCCTCACGTTTTTCTGGAAAAAGGCAGGCTTCCATGGGCCAAATGTTCGAGCGTAAAAAAAATTATGACGCCGGATAACCCTCTTGCCCAACGGTTGACTGCTGGCTTGTCAGAACTGATAGCCGAACTACTGCCATATAAACTGGTGGACTCGGAGGCCTTTCGAAAATTTGTGGCCATTGGAACACCACAATGGAAGGTCCCAGGAAGGAAGTATTTCTCACAGAAGGGCATCCCAGAGCTATTTGGCCATGTTCAGCGGCAAGTGAATGTATCTCTGGCACACAGTGTCGGTGCCAAGATACATCTGACCACAGACACGTGGTCTAGCAAATACGGGCAGGGAAGGTATATAACTTTTACTGCCCACTTGGTGAACCTTCTGACGGCCGTCAAGCATGTAACTTGTGGCACCCGTGTAGATTTGGTTTTACCGCCACGGATTGCATGCAGGCCTGGCTCTTCTCCTACTCCTCCCTCTCCTCCTCGGCTGACTCCTCCTTTTCCGCTGCTAGCGCCTCTTCCGCTGCACCATCCAAGATCCCCAGAACCTAATCGACATGCCAGGTGAGACGTTGCCATGCTGTGCTGTGTCTGTTGTGCCTGGAAGCCAAGAACCACACTGGCCCTGCACTCCTTTCAGCTTTACGTTCACAGGAAGATCAGTGGCTAACACCGCTCAATTTGACAGTTGGTATAGGGGTGTGTGACAACAGTGCCAATCTGCTTAGCGTATTGAAACAAGACAAAATTACACACGTGCCATGCATTGCACACATCTTAAACTTGGTCGTGCAGCGATTCGTTGTCAAATACCCTGGGGTCCAGGACATCTTGCGCCAGGCAAGGAAAATCTCGGCCCATTTCAGAAGATCTTATACGGCCATGTCTCGCCTTGCTGACATTCAGCGGCGTCACAATCTGCCGGTCAGACGTCTTATTTGCGATTGCTCGACGCGATGGAACTCAACCTTCTATATGCTTGATAGGCTGCTCCAGCAGAAACGTGCAGTTAACGACTACCTGTACGAACTCTGCGGCAGAACAGGTTCTGGGGAGCTTGGTTTTTTTTCACCGCGCCAGTGGCTGCTCATGCACGACGCATGCAGACTTCTGCGGCCATTTGATGAGATCACCAAACTGGTCATTCGCAGCCATGGCGCCATCAGTGATATCGTACCTTATGCCTTCTTTATGGAGCGTGCATTGCGTCGTGTCATTGATCAAGCCGTGGAGGAGCAAGGAAGATGAGGAAGTCGCAATGCTGGATGAATTCCCGGGGGGGCTACTCTAGCTGAGGCAAGTCAACAACAGGAGTCTGAAGAGGAGTCAGAGGAGGATGGTGCCGAGGCGGATGAGGAGGACAAAGAAGAGCATGCTTTAAACCTTTCTGGGATCCCTGTTGTTGTGCGTGGATGGGGAGAGGAGAACGAGGACGACGACATTATCCTGGATGATGAGCAGGAGCCAGGCCACCACACCACTTCCAGTTTATTGCAAATGGGGGCCTTCATGCTCCAGTGTTTTAACAGGGACCCCGTATAAAAAGCATAAAGGTCAAGGACCAGTACTGGGTGGCAACGTACTTAGACCCCCGGTACAAACACAAAATGGCGGAAATGTTACCACCATCACAGAGGGCTATCAGAATGGAGCACTTCCGGGCCTTGCTTTGAGAAATGCTGCATTCTGCTTTTGCGTGCGCTGGCAAAGGAGGAATTCCCACTCCCAGAGAAAGAGTTGCGGGTACCAATCCAACAGCGCCTGCAAGAAGAGGGCAGTTTGAAGATGTGTTGGTGACTTCTGATATGAGGTCATTCTTTCAGCCGACCCATCGACGGGTCTCATCCGGATCCAGCATCAGGGAACGCCTAGACCGACAGGTGTCCGACTACATTTGGTTAACGGCCGATGTGGACGCTCTGAGGAGTGATGAACCCCTGGACTACTGGGTAGGCAGGCTTGACCTCTGGCCAGAGCTTGCCCAATTTGCAATGGAACTGTTGGCTTGCCCCTCATCCAGTGTCTTGTCCGAAAGGATGTCCAGCGCAGCAGGGGGGATCGTGACCGATAAGCGCACTCGCCTAGCTCACGACAGTGTTGACTACCTCACATTTATATAAATGAATGAGGCATGGATCTCAGAGGAATTCAACACATGTGACCAGTAGACCATGTATATGCATAACTCTATAAACGATTTATTTAATCTAGCACACTGACCTTTTTCTACCTTTGGCTCACTTGTACAAAAAAAAGTACACTGTACTATATGCCCGTACCCTCCTGTTTGAAGAGGTTGAGCGGTGTCATATTTTTGGGTCCCGCAGCGAGTTGCTGGTATCAGTGCTCTCCATCTCGGTGCTGGTTTGGTGTCAGTGCTCTCTATCTCGGTGCTGGTGTCAGTGCTCTCTCTTTATCTCGGTGCTGGTGTCAGTGCTCTCTCTTTATCTCGGTGCTGGTGTCAGTGCTCTGTCTCTATCTGGGTGCTGGTGTCAGTGCTCAGTCTCTATCTGGGTGCTGGTGTCAGTGCTCAGTCTCTATCTCGGTGCTGGTGTCAGTGCTCAGTCTCTATCGCGGTGCTGGTATCAGTGCTCAGTCTCTATCGCGGTGCTGGTGTCAGTGCTCAGTCATTATCGCGGTGCTGGTGTCAGTGCTCAGTCTCTATCGCGGTGCAGGTGTCAGCGCTCAGTCTCTATCGCGGTGCTGGTGTCAGCGCTCAGTCTCTATCGCGGTGCTGGTGTCAGCGCTCAGTCTCTATCGCGGTGCTGGTGTCAGCGCTCAGTCTCTATCGCGGTGCTGGTGTCAGCGCTCAGTCTCTATCGCGGTGCTGGTGTCAGCGCTCAGTCTCTATCGCGGTGCTGGTGTCAGCGCTCAGTCTCTATCGCGGTGCTGGTGTCAGCGCTCAGTCTCTATCGCGGTGCTGGTGTCAGCGCTCAGTCTCTATCGCGGTGCTGGTGTCAGCGCTCAGTCTCTATCGCGGTGCTGGTGTCAGCGCTCAGTCTCTATCGCGGTGCTGGTTTCAGACAGTGAGGGAGTTAGCAGCGGAGAAGCCAATCAGCAGGCAGTGCCAGCACCATGGCTGAGGATCAGCACTGGACTGGCACCTCTGGACCACCGCAGTGGAGCCCTGCATAGGTGGGGGTAAGGGCCGGGCAGAGGGAGGGGCTCAAGCACAGGTTGGCACACTGGGAAACTGGCACAGGATTACGCTGCCCTGACTGTGGCACTGATCATCTCCTGCACCCCTTCATAGCCTGGCCTGACCTTGCCTCTCCTCCATGCGCTCCTGAATTGTCAAAATTTCACAGATAAAAAAAGAATGCTTCTCGTCGTCGATCCCAGATTCACGTAATACTTTTGTTATGTCAGTGTCCATGTTGTGGGACTGTGTGCACACAGCTAGTAAGTATTTTGTGGCTGAAAATATGACCTGGAGGTTTTTAAGGTTCGCCTGCCATTAAAGTCAATTGGGTCCGTCTTGGTCTTGTT
This sequence comes from Lithobates pipiens, assembly GCF_037356315.1. Taxonomy (NCBI): domain Eukaryota; kingdom Metazoa; phylum Chordata; class Amphibia; order Anura; family Ranidae; genus Lithobates; species Lithobates pipiens. The sequence goes on from NW_027507903.1 coordinate 642,083,876, forward strand.
CGCAAAACGGCCTGTCGGAAGTTCATCCATCACTACTTAAAGCTACCCCAATTGCTGGTGTTCTGCTGATCCTATACTGTAGGCAGCTGCAGTTATTACAGTCAGTGTATTGTGTCAGCACAGCATGCACCTAAAGCTACCCCAATTGCTGGTGTTCTTCAGATCCTATACCGCAGGCAGGCAGCTGCAGTAATTACAGTCGGTGTATTGTGCCATCTGCACAGTGTGCACCTAAAGCTACCCCAATTGCTGGTGTTCTGATGATCCTATATCGCAGGCAGGCAGCTGCAGCAATTACAGTCGGTGTACTGTGTCATCTGCACAGTGTGTACTTAAAGCTACCCCAATTGCTGGTGTTCTTCAGATCCTATACCACAGGCAGGCAGCTGCAGTAATTACAGTCGGTGTATTGTGCCATCTGCACAGTGTGCACCTAAAGCTACCCCAATTGCTGGTGTTCTGATGATCCTATATCGCAGGCAGGCAGCTGCAGCAATTACAGTCAGTGTACTGTGTCATCTGCACAGTGTGTACTTAAAGCTACCCCAATTGCTGGTGTTCTGCTGATCCTATACCATAGGCAGGCAGCTGCAGCAATTATAGTCTGTGTATTGTGCCATCTGCACAGTGTACGTCTAAAGCTACCCCAATTGCTGGTGTTTTCATAGTAATAATACTAGTCAGGCAGTTGATTCTGCTAGCTGCAGTATAATCAGTATATACGTCCCAGCTTTGTGCAGCTACATCTCCCTGCAGGGCATTAGTATGTCTGGAAGGCCAGCAAGGAGAGGCAGACAGTCACGAGCCAAAAAAAGAAGGCAATCAGGCTCTGTGTCTAGAGGCAACAGTGCTGCTCGTGGACACGGTGCATTCTCATCAGCACGTGGCCATGGGAAACGCTTGTCCTTATTTTCGGCAGCTGGACGTGTTGAGCCTCAACATGCTGAAGACTTGGTAGCGTGGATGACCAAGCCCTCCTTTTGGCCACATTCGCGAAAAGTCCCGCCAGAAGTTCGTCCAGGTATATACCAGGTCGGTAGAAGTTCAAAAGCTGGGTTTACTACAGTTTAAGACTGAATAAAAGCCAACCATATTGACCAAGTGCAAAGGGCATGATCCTGTGGTAGGCAGAGCACAACATATTTTTTAGATATCTTAAAACATTTCATAAAATTTCTTAGGACACATTTTTTTTTTTTTAAGGTTTAAATAAATCACTGAATTTACTGCCCACCGCAATATGTTGCCCCTTGCACCTGCTCAACTTGCACAGTAAGGTTAGCTAAAATCTAGTCTTGGGTCTCATTCATACATACATCCATCCTACATGACGATGGTGCAGCAAGTATACTGCAAATACCTTCAAACCGGGATCTTAGATGTTCTAATATCTGCTTAGACTGTACACCTGCGTGATGGGCTAAAAAGAGCCAAGGCTGTCTGCTGCTTGTACCCACCTTGTATCTACACATCCAGTGGTCACCTGCAGGTAGGGGATACATTTTTGCCTTAGGAACAAATTTCTGACCCTGGATGCAGAGAGATTTTATCCAAACAGCAGGTCATGACTAAGACCCACGGTTTGTTAGTGTGTCGCTCAGGCTCAAGCGATGTGGAGAGTAATATAGAGATGATACCGAATGTGCTGCTGGAGTGCCGGCGAATGATTGAGCTCATTCCAGCTCCTGTAGTCACTGAAGGGAAGAGAGAAAAAGAAAATCGCTGGTGCTGCACAGTCCTTTGGTAACGTAGTAGTGATGGGAGATACCCCAGCCCAGGTTCCCGCCAGGCCACACCCCAATGTGTTTTTCTTTGTCCCCCAGAGCTTAAACATGGGGACCACTGGATGTGCAGATACATGTTAAACAGCAGTGTCTCTTTTCAGCCTATCACGCATGTGAACAAGCTGAGCAGCTGATAAAAATTGGAACATCTGGGATCCTGGCTGTAGGTATTTATGGTATATTTGCCATTCCATGGCCATTTAGAACATATAAATGAGATCTAAAGCCTGGTTCACACGTTTTTTTTTTTTTTTTTTTTTAGTTTAACACAGAGGGCTAAACGGAAAAAAAAATTAGGATTTTTGTACTCCTCGTAAAATCCTTTTCTCTGAAGTTCATTGACGGACACAGCGCCATTAAATCTTGACCGTAGGGTTATCACACCACCTTCAGGAGAGGACTAGGCAGAACATGTAAAACATGAAAACAACAGAACTGTACAGTTCAGCCCAGGGGGCGGTCCCTCTGGCTATAACCCCTCACCCTGCTTCCTGCAGCTCAGTACGTCAACAAACAGTATAATGTAAAATAACAGGAGGGGTGGGTGCTGTCAGTCAATGAACTTCAGAGAAAAGGATAAGTACAAAAATCCTATTTTCTCTTTCGTTCATTGACGGACACAGCTCTATTAAATCTTGACCGCAAGGACATCCCCAAGTAGTATCAGAACGAGGAAACAGCAAACATAACTTCACCCACAGTCAGAGGCGCTCCTCAACAGCGGAGTTGCCATCTGAAACGACCGCATCAGAACTTGCAGCTAACGTATGCATCAAAATGCATTTACAACCAAAATGTAACTTAGTTGCAATGATTTCACGGCCGCCTGCAAAACTTTGTGGGCAAAGCAAGCATCTGAAGATGCTCTCACATCAACTTTGTTGAACGTGTTGAATGGACGACCAAGTGATCGCCTTACACACCTGGGAGATAGACGCTTGATGTCGGAAAGCCCAGGAGGTGCCAAATTGCCCTGCTGGATTGGGTCGTGACAGGAAAGGGGGGCACCTGCCCCTTCAAGGCGTAAGCCTGGACCACGATCTGTCTGATCCACCGTGAAATGGTGGTCGAGACCGGCAGCCCTTTTTTTTGGATCAGCCACCGAAACAGAGTCTGACTTCCGGAAGGGAGCCGTGGCAGACAGATATACCCTTAGGGCCCGGACCACGTCCAGGGAATGGAGGGCCACCTCCTTAGGATGAGTCGGCTTAGGGCACAAAGATGGTAACACAATTTTCTCCTTAAGATGGAAAGCAGAAACCACCTTTGGAAGAAAGGAAGGTTGTGGGCGCAACACCACCTTATCCTTGTAGAAGACCAAATGGGGTGACTTGCCAGACAAGGCCGCCAACTCAGAAACCCTCCTGGCAGATGTAATAGCCATTAGACAGACTACTTTCTGAGAAAGAGTCAACAAGGGAATTTCCCTGATGTTCTCAAACGGTGGTTCCTGAAGCGCTGATAGCACCAGGTTCAGATCCCACGGAGGTAGGGGCTGTCAAACCGGAGGGACTACATGCCAAACCCCTTGCACAAAGGGTGCTTACCAAGGAGTGAGACACCAGAGGACGTTGGAAAAAGAAAGCCAAGGCGGATATCTGTCCCTTGATGGTGCTTAAGGCCAGTTTCTGGTCCACTCCTCGCTGTAAGAACAGCAGGATCCTGGAAACTGAATAGAATAGGTGCGCGGACGCCACCCCATCTCCTCACAAATGGAGATATAAGCCTTCCACATACTATGGTATATATCGTGCTCATGCCCTCAGCATAGTGGAGATTACAGAGTCCGACAAACCTCGGTTCCTTAGCACCTGGCTTTCAACAGCCATGCCGTTAAAACTAGCGGCGGTAAAGCAGGATGGAGTATCGGAACTTGCGATAGGATGTCTTCTCACATCGGCAACCGCAAAGGGGCATCCGCCACCAGGTGTACTAGGTCGGCGTACTAAGGACGCCGGGGCCAATCTGGGGCGATCAGTATCACTGGAATCCCCTTGGCCTCCACTCTGGGAATCAGATGAGGCAAAAGCTTTAGGGGAGGGAAAGCGTAAATCGGCCAGTACTGCTCCTACGGAGCCACCAACGCATCCGACGCCTCCGCCCAATGATCTCTTGTCCTGGACATGAACCTCCGCACCTTTCAATTGAGCCGAGAGGCCAGGAGATCCACATCTGGTGTGCCTCACCCAGGGGCAGATCCAGAGTCTAGTCTCGGGAGGGGCACTGCTATAAAATGTTTTTTGGGGGCAATTTATATGGGAAATGGCTGGTATTGGCGCTTCAATCATTACGGCACCATGGTTGTTATGGTGTCAGGATGATTGAATTGCATCATTTCTATTATTACATTGTAATATAAAATTAAATAGTTCAACTCACCATAATGCAGAATCAGTGGGAGCCCTGAGGGTGTCACTTTCCACGTCACCTGCCACACATTGCGGCTTGTCACGTCACCTGCCACACACTGCGGATTGTCACTTGCCACCAAATGCGGAATGTCACTTGCCACGTCACCTGCCACACATTGCGGATTGCCACGTAGCCTGCCACGCATTACAGATTGTCACTTGCCACGTCGCCTGCCACATAATATGGATTGTCACTTGCTACACATTACAGATTGTCACTTGTCACGTCACCTGCCACACATTGCAGATTGTCACTTGCCACGTAGCCTGCCACACATTACAGATTGTCACATCACCTGCCACACATTGTGGATTGTCATTTGCCACATAATATGGATTGTCACTTGCTACACATTACAGATTGTCACTTGTCACATAGCCTGCCACACATTGCGGATTGTCACCTACTGTGTCACTTTTCTGCTAAGGTGGTGCTTCCCGCACAGTGAGGGCAGAACTGCAGGCATGCAGGGCAGTGAGAGATGTCATCATCTCCCTGCTCCCCTGCCTTCCCGATTGGCCAGCAGCCCACTCAGACACTGAACCGCCAAGCTGCCCCTTCTCCCCCGCCCACTCACCAACCGAGCCGCCCGCTCTGTCACCCGCGGAACCGGCCGTATTGTCATCTGCAATTCTCAGAGGGGGCAAATGCCCCGTTGCCACCCCCTGGATCCGCCCCTGGCCCCACCGCAGGCAAAGAAGCCTGAATGCCTCCGGATGCAACGACCATTCTCCTGGGGCCAGCATCTGGCGACTTAAGTAGTCCGCCTGCCAGTTTTCTACTCCCAGGATGTATATGGCCGACAGGGCCGGTACATGCCACTCTGCCCACCAGAGGATGTGAGCGACCTCTCGTGCTGCAGCCGAGCTCCTTGTTCCTCCTTGATTGTTGACATATGCGACCGCCGTGGCGTTGTCTGACTGGATCCTGATTGGACGCCCTCGTAGCCTCATTGACCATGTGGAGAGACATAGCCTGATCGCTGAAAGCTCAGGCACATTGATCTGCAACTCTGGTGTGAAAGTGGGCGTACGGTACAGCCTCAAAAAGGAGGCTACCATGAGGCCCAGAACTCGCATGCAGAAATGCAGTGACAACCAACTGCGGTTCATCAACAACATCACTGGGGCTCTGAGAGTCTGCAGTTTGTCTGAAGGGAGAAACACTCTTGCTTCCACGGAGTCCAGCAGTAAGCCTAGGTACTCCAGGCACTAGCACCGACTTCTTGAGGTTCAACACCCACCCAAACTCCTGTAGAGTTTGCATGGTGATCGTCACATCCTCCCTTAATTCTGAGGCGGAAGCTGCTCTCAGAATGAGGTTGTCTAGGTAACCCATGATTGTGATCCCACGTTGTCGCAGCAATGCCAAAATTGGAGCCAATACCTTGGTAAAGACTCGGGGTTCTGATGCCAAGCCAAAAGGGAGCACCACAAACTGGTAGTGGGCTTCCCCTACTGCAAATTGCAGAAACCTCTGATGCCTGGGGCATATGGGTATGTGCAGGTACGCATCCTGGGATGTCCAAAGATGACAGGGAGTCCCCTTGATGGAGTGCAGCGACTGCGTAAACCGACTCCATTCTGAACCTCTGTACTTTTACAAAGCAATTGAGGGCTTTCAGGTCCAAGATTGCATTCCCCAAACTGGAAGGGGTACGTCCAAACAGATTGGAGTAGAACCCCTGGAACCTTTCTGAGTCTGGAACAGGCCCTATCACCCCGCAGCTTAGCAGGTCCCTCACTGCCCCCAATAGGGCCTCCCGGCGAGCCAGGAGTGAGGGTATGCTGGAGGGGAAAAATCTGTTTGGTGGCCGAGAGAAACTATCTTGTAACCAGAGGAAATCAGTTTTCAGACCCATTGGTCGGACAGCCGAGAGGCCCACCAGGTCGCAAACTCCCTAAGGCGACCCCCCACCTGAGAGATGAGCGGGGGCAAACCTTCATGCGATAGCACTTTTGCTTGCAGGCTTGCGGTTCCAGGGACACTTTTGTCCCTCAACGGTCGGACTGGGAGCGTTTAGCCAAAATCCCGGACGGACAAAAAAGCCTCTTTTGAGCAGAAAATGAGGGCCCTTGCCTGCGGCGTGGCTCCTTAGTCTTCCTGGCCTGTGGGAGTAAGGTACTCTTCCCACCTGTGACATTCTTAATAATGTCATCCAATGATGCTCCAAAGAGCCGCTCACCAAGGAAGGATTTTTTTTTTTTTTTATAGATGCTTGATCTGTGCAGACCATCATTTTACCCAAATCAGGCGCCGCAGCACCACTGCTGACACTGAAGCCCTGGAGAGCCAAGGAAGTGTATGCAGGGGCGCGTCACAAACGTACTTAAGGCCGTGCACTAACTGGTCTGCTAGTTCCACGCAGACAGGAGAGGCCTGCTGCTTCTCCAATTTGCGGTGCAAAAGTTTTGCCCATTCAGTAAGCGCCTGGGACACAAGTGCTGTGGCCAGTACTGGTCGTATTGCTGACCCCACAAACAAACAAGGAACGGGCCACTGCCTCAGCCTTCCTGTCGGTAAGGTCTCTAAATGCAGGAGACCCCTCTACCGGAATCGTGGTTACTTTGTTTAACCTGGATACTGGGGGTCCATGACCGGAAGAGCCGACCATTTTTTAAAGAAGGCTCTTCTCAAAGGGGTAGCATACCGCCATTTTTTTTTAGGGATAGAGAAGGTCCGTTGCGGGCTTCCCATTCCTTGTATATGAACTTATCGAAATAAGTCAGATACGGAAACACCTTAGGTGCACAGGCTGGCTTATGGGAGCAGGGGCCGCCACATTTTACCACCTTTGCGCCCGTACACTGCCTCCATGCTGGCAACGAACGTTTCAAGGACTGCCGACAAAGTGTCCAAAAGGCACTGCATCGTTTGCAGTTACAGGGAGTTCTGGGGAAGAAACACCAGTTTCTGAAGCCATGCTGACCCACCCTGTCTGCCACCCTTGGGGACTTAGGACAGGTGCACAATCCCACTCTTCTAGCTGCTGCAGACTGATCGCAGGACTCATCACCCTGACCGAGTGCTGCGCCATTCAATTTACAGGTGTCTGCCTCCAGTTTTAGCTCCAAGGTGTCCTAAGCAAAAAAAAAAAAAGTGGCGTTCTGAGCAGCAGGGACCAGCACTGAGGCTAAAAAATGCACTGGGCTACAACAAAATGGCTGCCCTTTATAAGGGACATAATCACTAAGAAAATGGCCGCTAAGCTACAGCAAAATGCCCCCTGTCCATGCTTTTCACTGAGGCACACCAAAAATGGCAAACAACTGTATACAGTGAAAGGACAGAGAAAATGGTGGCAGAACAGCGCTATGGCGATCAACACATGCAGACCTCCAGCGGGGAGACCACAGACACCCAGCGCAGCCCCCAATCTAAGGCAAGAGCCCCCCAGGGGACCCCTGGCTACAGGTACACACACCGCTCAGCAGCAGGATCCCCCATGGGGGGGGGGCAAGGGAAAATAGGGAAGGGAGAGAAGAGAGGGACCCCCTAATCGACCTCCCAGGGAATGCCCAGCTGCTCAATCCCACCGAGGCAGTAAGAAATGTACTTACCATCCGGACGAGCTGGGGACATCCCATCACAGGCCCACTCTCAGAGCAGTACGGGGTGGCCGCTGGCCACGGCACACTCTGGCAAGGATACGGCACACGCTCGATGGCCAGGCTGGGGAGACTACAAGGATCTAGATTATCCAGCCTGTCACCCAGGCGGCTGTTGATAACAGATCACAGGATCTTAAAATCTTGCGCAAAAGGCAAACATTCAGCAAAAAAAATCCCAGGACCGATGGTCCCGCAGGGAGCCTAAGTCCATCTCCTTCACTAGGCAGATAAAAACTGAGCTGCAGGAAGCAGGCTGAGGGGTTATTACCAGAGGGACCACCCCCTGGGCAGAACTGTAAAGTTCTGTTTTTTCACATGTATTACATGTTCTGCCTAGTCCTCTCCTGAAGGTGGAGTAATAACCCTACAGTCAAGATTACTGGAGCTGTGTCAGTCAGTGAATGAAAGAGAAAATCTGTTTGGTGGCCAAGAGAGGAATGCCATCTTGTAGCCCGATTAAATCAGTTTGCAGACCACTGGGCGGACAGCCGAGGCCCACCGAGCTGCAAACTCCCGAAGGCGACCCCCCCATCCGTGTGTCGGGTGGGGGTAAATCTTCATGCGTTAGCACATTAGCTCGCAGGCTTGTCCCTCAGCAGTCGCACTGTCGGACTGGGAGCGCTTACCTGACGTCCCGGGAGGATGAAAAAGCCTCTTTTGAGCGTAAAAGGAGCGCCCTTGCCTGCGGCATGGCTCCTTACCCTTCACCCTTCTTGGACTGTGGGATTAACGTACTCTACCCACCTGTAACATTCTTAATGATGTTGTCCAGCGAAGCTCCAAATAGCCTCTCACCAAGGAAGGGTAAATCCGCCAGAGCTTTTTTAGATGCTTGATCCGCAGACCAGCATTTCAGCCAAATAAGGCGCCGTAGCACCACTGCTCATACCGATGCTCTAGAGAGCAGGGGGACTGTATCCAGGGCCACATCACAGACATACTTAAGGCCGTGCACCAACCGGTCTGCTAGCTCTATGCAGACTGGGGAAGAGTGTTGCTTTTCCAACTCCCAGTGCAATAGTTTTGTCCACGCAGTAAGCATCTGCGACACCAGGACTGTGGCCAGTACAGGTCGTAATGCTGACCCCACTACCGTAAACATGGACTGGGCCACTGCCTCGGCTCTCCTGTCGGTAGAGTCCTTGAATGCAGTAGTCACTTCTACCAGAAATCGTGGTTACTTTATTCAACCTGGATACTGGGGGGGTCAATGACCAGAGGAGCCGTACATTTTTTTTTTTTAAGGAGGCTCTCCTCAAAGGGTTAACACACTGCCATTCTTACTGGGACTGAAAAGGCCCATTGCGGGCTACCCCATTCCTTGTAGATTAATTTATTTTGATAAGTCAAATACGTAAAACACATTAGGTGTACGGGTTACGGGACCCAAGGGGAACCGACGCCTCAGCAGAAGATCCTGCTGCATCCTGTATTTTCAGGGTATCCCGGACAGGAGTGATAAGTGCTCAGACTAGCGCCTTTTCCTGTGCTGACCCAGACATGGAATCATCCTCGTGTCCTGGTGTGCATCCTCTGACACGTCAGAACAGGGGCCGCCAGTCACTGCAGTGCCCGAGACTGAATCAGAGCTTTCCACAGAGGACGGGGGGTGCAGGGAATTTTTTTTACCCCCCTCCACCCTGGCAACGAACGTTTCCAGGATCGCCGACAAAGTGTCCATAGGCACTGCGTTGTTTGCAGGTAAGCCGGTTGCAATTACAGGCATATCTGGGGAAGTAGCGCCAGCTTATGCCATGCTGACCCACCTTGTCTGCCACACTTTGAGACTTAGGACAAGGTATGCAATCCCACCCTCCTAGCTGCTCACAGACTGAGGGGCTCCACCGCAGGACTCGCCCCCCTGACCAAGTGCTGTGCCGTGCTGCCGCTGACCGCTGTCTACTGTGCCTTGTCACAAGTGCCCAGAGAAAAAAAAAAACAGTGCTGCTTTGAGGTGAAAATGACCCAGCACTGGAGGCAAAACTGCTCTGAGGCTACAAGAAAATGGCCACCGGCCGTTCCGATACAACCCCCCCCCCCCAGGAAAATGGGCGCTGGACCTCAAGGAAATGGCTGACCGCCATGCTCTGCAAGAAAACTAAGGGAAAATGGTGCCAGCACATGCAGAGGAAAAGTTCTCATAGGCATTGCAGACACAGGTTAAAAAAAAGAAATAAAAAAAAAAAGAAAATGCTCATGCTTGATGGCCAGGCTGGAGAGCCACAGGGTTTAGGAGTGTGTCTATGGGCATGTTTGACTATTCTTCCAGAATCGCATTTGTGAGGTCAGGCACCGCTGTTGGACAAGAAAGGCCTGGCTTGCATTCTCCACTCTTGAGGTCAGGACTGTGCAGGCTAGTCAAGTTCCTCCACCCCAAACTCGCACATCCATGTCCTTATGGACCTTGCTTTGTGCACTGATCCAAATCATTTGGTGGAGGGGGGGGGGATTATGGTGTGGGGTTGTTTTTCAGGGGTTGGCTGGGCTCCCCCTTAGTTCCAGTGAAGGGAAATCTTAAGGTGCCAGCATACCAAGACAATTCTATGCTCCCAACTTTGCGGGAACAGTTTGGGGATGGCCCATTCCTGTTTCAACATGACTGCGCACCAGTGCACAAAGCAAGCTCCATAAAGACATGGATGAGCGAGTTTGGGGTGGAGGAACTTGACTTGCCTACACAAAGTCCTGACCTCAACCCGATAGAACACCTTTGAGATGAACGAGAGTGGTGATTGCAAGCCAGGCCTTCTTGTCCAATATCAGTGCCTGACCTCACAAATGTACTTCTGGAAGAATAGTCAAACATTCCCATAGACACACTCCTAAACCTAGTGGACAGCCTTCCCAGAGAGTTGAAGCTGTTATATGTGCAAAGGGTGAGCTAACTCTATATTGAACCCTATGGACTAAGGCTGGGATGCTATTAAAGTTCATGTGCGTGTAAAGGCAGGTGTAACAATACTTTTGACAATATAGCGCATTTATGATGCAAGTCGTGACACGTGTGGACCTTCAATACAAAATACATTGCAGCCCAATTTTTAGGTGCAGTTAAAGGACTGTCCATTGAGCTCAATGCAAAACGCATCAAATGAGACACGCAAGTGGGAATAGGCCAGTAAAGACATCCTCTTGAACCAACTGTTGTAGACATGTTAATCAGGATCCCTAGACAATAGGCTAGCCCCTTTCTATTATTCATTCTTGGTGACATCAATGTCCGTTAATCTCAACACTCCCGCTACTTCTAAACCTAACCTCTTGACCTAAAACAATGGACAAGCACTTCAATCTGATGGCAACTGCTTTGACCTCATTCTCCTACCTATGCACTCCGCACAACTTCTCCAACATTCCTTTCTCTGATAGCCACCTTATTAGTTTCATTCTCTTATTTTCCGCCTCCTCCTTACCTTCCAACTTCTAAACTATTACCCATAGAAACCTTCTCAACCCTTCTCTCTTTTTTTTTCCTACTACAGATTGTCTTTACGACAAAATCTCTTCCTTGTCCTGCCCCAACCTGGCCACTTCTGTCTACATCAGTTCATGGTCTCCACCCTGGATACCTTGCCGCCCCCCCCCCCCCCCCCCCCACCACACAAAGAATCAGGCACCAATCACTACAACCCTGACAGACAATACCAGACGCCTAAAAAAAAAAAAAAAAAAAAAACATAGCTGTGCTCTTGAGTGGCTGTGGCGCAAGTCACAGCAAGATTTCAGGCAATATAAATCTGCCCTCCAAAAATACCATTCCTGACTCCACACTGCCAAACAAACCTACTTTATCACTCTAACACCCTCTCACACAATTCCCGTCAACTCTTTTCTACCTTTACCGCTCTACATTGTCCTTCATTACCCCCACCCACTAACTTAATCACTGCCCAGGAGATTGCCAATCACTTGTAAATAAGGTTGAGACAATTCGTCTCAAGATCTTCCCTCTTAACCCAGCTACTACAGAGGAAGTCACTAAAGTTTTTTTCTAATGCCCACCTAACCTCTTTCCCCCTGGACCCCGTTACATCTAAAAAATACTACGGTCACCCTCTGGCTCTATCCTACACTGATATATTCAACTTCTCCCTCTCTGGCATCTTCCCAAACCCTCTAAAACCATGCGCTAGTCACTCCCATACCAAAAAAGGCCTCACTGGACCCCACCAATCTTAACAACCCATCTCATTACTCTCTTGCCTCCAAACTCCTTAAAATATGTAGTCTACAACCGACTGAGCGACCTCATCATTGAGAATAACCTTGATCCCCTTCAGTCTGGAATTCTCCCATAGCACTCCAAAGAAACTGCCCTCCTAAAACTCACAAATGACTTACTAACAGCCAAAACAGTCATTATTCTGCCCTCTTACTCTTGGACCTTTCCGCTGCCTTTGATACAGTTGAAGCAGAAAATTGGCCTGGACAGGAAGAGGGTAAAAGTGCCCAGTAGGCAAGTGGCCTACTGGGCACTTTGGGTATTCCAATGATACAGATGGCAGGAACCCGATTATAATGCTTCGAAGATGTCACCAAATCAAACCATCTGTTAAGGCCATCCATAAACTCATGAGAGTTTTACGTACTGGAATCTAAGCGGAGTTTATGAATGGCCTTTTGAATGAATGAATGAAATATTTGTATAGCGCACAACGCAAACTGAATCGCCTCAAGGCCCTTCGGTTGGTTTCTGAAGATTGCTTTACTTTTTGTATTTATTAGAAATATCTTAATAGACCGTTCAATTTGGTGAGATCTTCAAAGCATTGTATCAAATTCCTGCCATCCGTATCATTGGAATTCCCACCCACTTAACTATAAGGAGAGGATGTCCACTCCAGACACCAATCCGTGGCATGATCTGGTCCTATAAGTGACCACAAAGAGAGGCTGACTTTTCTGGTTGTAAAACAAGGTGGTCAACGCAATCTGGTGAATATGGATGATTTTACACGACCACATGGTGATACAGCACTACAAGTGGTGATTTTTGGTGTCAAGACAACTGTCATCTTCACTTTCATATGAACGGTCATTGTGATTTGTGGAATACTGATCATCAAGACTATATTACTATCGACTGAGCACTTATTTGTATTATATTAGTATCTTTGTGTTGCAAGCACTGTCTAGCCCACAGTTGGCATTTGTAATTCATGCAATGTTTAGACTGGGTCTGAGCAAAATTGCAGCTCTTGTGGGATATTCCCACGGTCTGCAGAGGTCAGGACCAACCCAAAAGTGGTCCAAGGAAAAACAGCAAACCGGGGAAAAGGGTCAGGGGCAGCCGAGGCTCATTCATACATGAGGCATGAAGGCTGGCCTGTGGAGGCTGATCCTCTCGAAAAGTGGTCTCCAAACTGAGGCCCTTTGCTTTTATCCGGGCCCTCTTCTTGCTACCGACACAATGGCGCATTATTCCTTCCACTGACGCCAACGATGGAGCACTATTCCTCCACTTTATGCCAAAGATGCATGGTTTATGTCCACTGACACCAGTACAATTTATTGGCCACAGTCCAAACCCCCTACCCCCCCCCTACAGCCTGTAGGACCATAAACTGGCCCTTCATTTAGAAATTTTGAGGACTCCTGCTCTAGAACAGGAGTGCTCAACTTGTGGCCCTCCAGTCATTGCGGAACTACAAGTCCCATGAGGCATTGCAAGCCACTGACCGTTACAACCATAACTCCCATAGGCAGAGGCATAATGGGAGTTGTAGTGCCGTAACAGCTGGAGGGCCACAGTTTGAGCACCCATGCACTAGAACAGGGGTGTCAAACTGGCAGCCCTCCAGCTGTTGCAGAACAAGTCCCATCATGCCTCTGCCTGTGGGAGTCATGCTTGTAACTGTCAGCCTTGCAATGCATCATTGGATTTGTAGTTCCACAACAGCTGGAGGGCTGTCAGTTTGACACCTGTGCTCTAGAACATCTACTGCAGCTCACATTGCTGAAAAAGTGATTGCTGGCTAATAGAAAGGTGTCAACATACAGAGCATTGGTTTATTGTGTATGGGGCGGCGTAGCTGCAGACTGGTCAGGATGCCCATACTGACATGTGTCCACAGCCACGAGGGCCTAACAATGGGCACATGAGCATCAAAATTGGACCACAGAAAAAGGTAGCCTGGTCTGTTGAATTCCAGAATGTTTTGAGAACCAAAAGTTTGAGGTATTGAATTGGCCTCCACATTTTTCAGATGTCATTCAATTGAGCATCTGTGGAATGTGCTGGAAAGTCTAATCCATGGAGGCCCCACCTCACAACTTACAGGACTTAAAGGATCCACTACCAACAGCTTGGTGCCAGATACTACAGCACACCTTCAGAGGTCTAGTGGAGTCCATGCCTCCATGGGTCAGGGCTGTTTTAGTGGCAAACAAGGGACCTATTCAATATTTGGTGGGTGGTCATAAAGAGTCCATGCCTTATTGGGTTATGGTGGGTGGTCATATTGTTATGGCTGATCAGTGTACAAATCTTTATCTACTCAAAGAAAAATTAGGTCATAGTCATGAATTATTATGCCAAAATAGGTATTTGAGATAAATGAGCAATTGTATGATGTGATCAATGCGATGAACTTCATTAATAAAACTGCCAGCCTGAGCAAGAATTTTGGCCTGGACTACCATCTTGCTGAGATACCAGATCAGGCAGTGACATCAGAGGCCTCGATATACCCCAACTTTATAGTACAGCAGGCTTGGCACCCGAGCAATCCATCATTGGACCCAAACCCATCGGGGGGGGGGGAAGAGGGGCATGGGTCTGTAAACAGCACTGTACGATATGCTCACTTACGGTTCCTAGTAGTCAGCAGTTATCTTGGTTTATTGCAGAATTCCACAAAAGCAGCTGTATTTTTTTTACCCCCATGAAACGGATTACGTGATATTGACTCCAATTTCAGTCAAGATGTGTTAAGATTTATTATAACTCACAAAAGACAAGAGAATGCCTTGTGGGTGACGGACATGTTTGAGCAGGTAAAACAAAACTGTATTCACTTCAACCTTTTAATACTGAAAATAAGGCAAAATATCACAGAAAAGAGAAAACTGAAGGATTTATCAGGCAAAACATAGTGTGATGGCATATGTACGTGAAGATACATACGCCGCTATACGCGCAGGGCTGTCTGGATTACAGGCAAAGCTTCTTGCGCGTAATACAGACATGGCGCAGGGCATGTACACAGATATATTTATATGTATAGCTGAGCGGTATATAAACATATCTGCATTATTTTCGTATACACGTGTGCAGGATGCAGGTGGGGCACAGTGCAGGGAAAGGATGGGGCAGAGTTATCAGTCACAAAGTGTTGGGGGGTCACAAGCTAACCCAAAAGAGGGAACCTGCAATGGGGATCATGAGCTAAGTCAGAAAAATAGAACTGCAATGGGGTCATGAACTAACCCAAAAGGCAACTGCAATGGGGATCATGGGCTAATCCAAAATTGGGAACTGTAATGGGGTCATTGAGCTAACCCAAAAAAGGGAACTGCAATAGGGTCATGAGCTAACCCAAAAGAGGGAACTGCAGTGGGGATCATGAGCTAACCCAAAAGAGGAAACTGCAGTGGGGGGATCATGAATGAGCTAACCCAAAAGAGGAAATTGTGTAATGGGGTCATGAGTTAACTGAAAAAAAAAAAAAAAAAAGGAACTGCAATGGGCGCAAACTGTACCCCTTTACAGTCCAGGTCAAACCAGTAGGAGGTTTTATTACCAATAGTGGAAATATCCTGCACACACGTATAGATACATATTATATGTACACCTTATACATTCAGCACTATATACGTTTAAGCCATAAGTAGTATACCCTCCCTCCCCCATTATATACATACAGTGAGCAACATTCATCACTGTAATCTCTCCCAAACAAGGGCACCGACTATATACACTTCCTCAGCGCTAGAGAGCATTGAGGCGGGATGGGGCAACACGGGAGCTGGATGCCAGCCTCTGCCCTAATACATTCTTGTGGTGAAGATACATGTGATATCCACGGCAACAACTTAAGTGTCTCTTGTTTTAGGCAAAATTAGTATTTTGTTTCCCATTGCAGTTTCTATGTACACAGTATAGTTCCACAAAGTCCAGAGCAGACCCCCACGTCCACTCCAACAGGCAGACCTTTGACAACGTCCATATGCCCCGGACTGCCTTAAACACTGCTATAGCTTGAGAACTCCACAAAGGTTTTTTTTTTTTTTTTTTTTAAATGGGTGATCCTTGTCCGATGTAAAGCTCTTCACAGTCCAAAGAAAACACCCCCTTTTTTTTCAGGAGATGGTAACTCCCATTAGTTTTTTTTTGCGGGACTGCAGCCATTTTGAAAGACAGTCCTCCACTTTTAGTCTCTTCTGCAGAGGAAGCCGTCAAGAGTGAGCTCACAGCGCTGGTCCCAAACTGTCTTTGCAGGAGGATAACGAGTGGGCGATGTAGAGCTGAGGTGTCAACATTAAGGCAACTGCACCATACACAGCCTCACAGTCCTCTCTCCTATATTTTTTTGTATTCCAGACGCTCATCAAGATCTGGTTCCTCCTTGTAGTAAGTTCAACGGATCTACAGTTCCATCCTTTTTAACCACCTGTCCACCTAAGGACGCTTGT
Source organism: Lithobates pipiens (assembly GCF_037356315.1). NCBI lineage: Eukaryota > Metazoa > Chordata > Amphibia > Anura > Ranidae > Lithobates > Lithobates pipiens. Next base: position 642,100,317 of record NW_027507903.1, read on the forward strand.
AAACAAAATCAGAGTAAAAACATTAACCGGGGCAAAGAAAAAAAAAAAAAAAAAAAACCCCATTCTACACTTCCAAGAAAATAGGGTTAAAAAAAGAGCAGGTACCATGTCCAAAGAAAAAACACAAAAACATGAAGGCAGGGTGCGAACCTCCATAAAATTGAACACTGACTGAAAGGCCCAAAATCTGACATGAATCCAATGTGGTTAGATGGCTGAATGCCGAGAAGTCCTGGCACTCGATAATGCTCAAGAAATTCAACTCCGGAAACGCAATCCTTCGTGGGATTAAATTTTTCGGGGCCACAGGCCGCTTATATTAAGAAAAGCAAGTGCATCCTTTATAAATGGAGAGGGAGGGGGGTGGGCACGTGAAAAAGAAAATATATATAGTCCTAGAGGGAATTTCTTTTTTTCTGCAATTTTAGTAACAAAAAAATGCAAGCTTTTTTTTAATTTTTTTTTTTTTAACTGTGCAAAAAACATAACCATTAAAAAAAATGCAGATATTTCCCCCCTCCCCGAATTGCTAAGTGCATTCTTCAAGTTTTGATGGATGATATCTCCTCCTTGACCCTCCCCCAAACAACAGGGAACTCAAAGCTGAGCATCTTAACTTTGCAAAAGCGCAGAATTTTTTTTTTTTTACTTTTTTTATATAAATTTTTTTTCTTTTTTTTTTTTTTTACTTTTTTTCTAAACAAAATAGATTTTGGAAACAAAAAAATATCTGAAGAAAAAGTGTTTTTTTGGCTGTATTTTTTTCCAAAATATTTATTTTTTCTTGAGAGATCCGCTGTCGGAATACTTAACTTTTTGATACAAAAAAAAAAATTAAAAAAAAAAAAAAAAAAAAAAAAAAAGGAAAAAAAAAAAATGTTCAGAAACTGGTCAAGTTAAACAAATAAAAATTGAAAGAAAAAAAATGCAAAAAACACGATGTTCAACTAGTAGCAAACAGTCAAAGTCAATAAATCCAGTTTTTTTTCCCCTCCTTTTTTGGGATTTTTTTTTTGTTTTTATTTTTCTTAGTTAAAAAAAAAAAAAAAAAAATATATATATATATATTTATGAATGAACTAAAGAAAACAAGGAATTCAGATTTTTGATCAGTTTCTGTAAAGTGCATTGTTTAAGGTGCTTTAAAATGAGTGCATCATGTTTTTTTTTTTTTTGAGGGGAGTGGGGGAAGGGAACAGAGCGTTGCTCCCCCCTTTCTCCCTGGCTCTGGCTGGGGTAAGATCCACCCCCTCCTCTCCCAGTCTCTGCCCTCCCCCTCATTAAAAAAAAAAAAAAGGGGGAGGCATAAAGTTTGCAGTGCAGTAAAACCGCAATAAAATGCGGCGGGTGAAGAAAAAAAGATGGTGTCAGAGGGAAGAGACACGCCTCAGTAGTCATCTATAGCCTCCATCTCGTTTGGGGAGCCGTGAAGAGAGTAACCTGAAAAAAATAAAATAAAAAAAATAATCAAAATTAAAAAGAAAAAAAAAAAAAAAAAAACTGAAACATTTGGGAAACATCAAAGCTTACAGAGAGGGAAAAAAGTATTCGACCCCTTGCTGATTTTGTACGTTTGCCAACTGACAAAGAAATGATCAGTCTATAATTTTAATGATGAGTTTATAACAGTGAGACAGAACAAATAGATCCAGATGTCTTCTATACAGGCAACAAGCTGAGATTAGGAGCACTCTCTTAAAGGGAGTGCTCTTAATCTCAGCCTGTTACCTGTATAAAAAGACACCTGTCCACAGAAGTAATCAGATTTGAATCTCTCCGCCATGGCAAAGACCCGTTGAAGGATGTCCGGGACAAGATTGTAGACCTACACAAGGCTGGAATGGGCTACGAGACCATCGCCAAGCAGCTTGGTGAGAGAGTGACCAACAATTGGTGTGATTATTCGCAAATGTAAGAAACACAAAATAACTCCCTCAGTCTGGGGCTCCATGCAAGATCTCACCTCGTGGAGTTTCAACGATCATGAGAAGGGTGAGGAATTAGCCTAGAACAGTGATGGCGAACCTTGGCACCCCAGATGTTTTGGAACTACATTTCCCATGATGCTTATCCACTCTACAGTGTAGTAGAGCATCATGGGAAATGTAGTTCCAAAACATCTGGGGTGCCAAGGTTCGCAATCACTGGCCTAGAACTACACGGGAGAATCTTGTCAATGATCTCAAGGCAGTTGGGACCATAGTCACCAAGAAAAACAATTGGTAACACACTACGCCGTGAAGGACTGAAATCCTGCAGCCCCCCACAAGGTCCCCCTGATCAAGAAAGCCCATGTAGAGCTCGTTTGAAGTTTGCTAATGAACAGCTGAATGATTCAGAGGAGAACTGGGTGAAAGTGTTGTGGTCAGAAGAGACCAAAATCCAGCTCTTTGGCATAAACTCAACACGCCGTGTTTGGAGGAGGAGGACTGCTGCCTATGACCCCAAGAACACCACCCCTATCGTTAAACATGGAGGTGGAAACATTATGCTTTGGGGGTTTTTTCTTGCTAAGGGGACAGGACAACTTCACCGCATCAAAGGGACGATGGACGGGGGCCATGTACTGCCAAACCTTGGGTGAGAACTTTCTTCCCTCAGCCAGAGCATTGAGAATGGGCCATGGATGGGTATTCCAGCATGACAATCACCCAAAACACACGGCCCAGGCAACAAAGGAGTGGCTCAAAAAGAAGCACATTAAGGTCCTTCAGTGGCCTAGCCAGTCTACAGACCTTAATTCCATATGACACGTGGAGGGCGCTGAAGGAGTCAACATAAAACAGCAAACGTATCACACTAACTTTTTTGAAATACATTTTTCTGGAAAAAATTTTCGTTGTTATTCTGTCTCGCACCGTTAAAATAAACCGACCAGTAAAATTATAGACTGGTCATTTCTTTTCAGTGTGCTAAAGTACAAAATCACCAGGGGATCAAATACTTTTTCCCCCTCACTGTCCATGCATAAAAAAAAAAAAAAAAAAATATAATAAAAAAAAATGCTGAAAAAATAAATAAATATCTGCAAAGGTGTTCTTGAACAACGAACCTTTACCTGTGTAAAGGTCTCCTCCCTCTGTTCAGCCATTGGTAACAAAGGAGGAACGGGTCGGGGGGGTCCCGGAGGAACGGGGGCCTGGGAGGAGTGGGTCGGGGGCGGTTTGCCCGGGAGGAACGGGTCGGGGGGGGGGGGGGGGGGGGCGGGGGAGCGGCCTGATAGGAACATCAAAAGATGGCAGGAGTGGATCAGGTGCCTTAGTACCCACCCAGGATACTGGGATCCGAGTGTAACATTTGAATCCGCCTCTTCATCTTGCTGCTCTGTACGTCGTATCCGCTGCCTGGCTTGGAATTTTGGGTTGCTGGAAACATGGTAGGAGCCATCCAGGCAGCTTCCTGCTGCAAAAGTGAGAAAAGGATTATATTAGTGGGACAGAAGCCTTAAAATCGGATCACTTGGCGGGAGGCCATTTGCAGGCTAGCACTGAAACCTCAAAAGAAAATTGGTTTCAGGTCTCCCCTTTGTAATACAAAACAAGAACTAAAACCTCCAATGAGGGGGGGGGGGGGGGGGGGCTGTAGCTAATCCTAAGGGGGCTGGACAGACTAAGGCGAGTCAGATGCCCGGATCCTTCCACCACAGCCAGGTTCTATTTTTTAGAAAGCGGCCAGAGCATGTTGTATGCAGCAGAAAGCACTCTGTGTGGAAAAAGTGATCTCTCTACAAAGGTCTGCCATACCCCCTCCATCTGAGGTGCTGTAATCAAAGTTCATATTCCCCGATAATTGAAGAGTTTCAGCACTCAATGAGCAGAGGGCATGTCAGACCTCTGAAAAGACTGGTGACTGTAAAAAATAAAAAAAAATGTATTACCATATGTAAATCGGCATAAAAAAACACACCCCCTAATTTTAAGAGGGAGGTTTCGGGGAGGTAGACTTTCCGCAGCCCGCCCCTCCCCCCCCTTATATATTACAAAGCCCCCCCCCCCCCCCCTTTAAGTTGCACAGCAGAGATCCCCTTTCATTATTCAGCACCCCTGCACTCCCAGTCTCCTGGGACCGCCCTGCCAGCTCTAAAAATTTAAAAAGAAAAGAAAATTTAAAAAAAAATCACTGCCAATCCTCTCTCATAGATTCTTCTTACACTGCGTTAAGTGTCATTGTAAACCAAAGCCTGCAAATACCTCAATAGCTCAGTTCTTTCCGGCCGGTCACGTGAGCGCTCTCCTCACGATCTAAAGCTACACTCGGAGGAGAGCGGAAAGAACGGAGCCAATAAGGTATTTGCAGGCTTTAGTTTACAATCACCTTACACGGTGTAGGAAGAATCTATCAGAAGGGACTGGAAGTGATTTTTTTTTTTATCTTTAGCGTACACTGGCAGGGCTGTCCCAGGGCCAGGAGAGGTGGGCCGGCCTGACACCCCCCTCCCCCCCAATGTGTGGCACTGGGGGGGGATGAAACTGGTTCATTGTGTCTTTTGATGTGATCGGCCAAAGCTAATCACATGGTACAGATGGGCTGCGATGGGATCTGTCTTTACCATGTGATCACTGTGACCAATCACAGCTACCAAAACAATAAAAATGGCATGTGCGAAAGCTAGCCATTGATTAGAACTCATGTGATTTGCTGTGATTGGTCACAGCGATCACATGGTTTCCCGGGCCGATGCAGTGATCAGTCATCACGAGAGGCACGTTATGGGACAACGTCATCCCAGAACAGTGCTCCCACTTGGCTGTCATTTTACTACATGCCGGACAGAAAGATGTTAATGTCAATCCAATGTACTAAACTGCTGTGTATTCTAATCAAAAAGATAACTACTGAAGTTTGAGACCTGACCGCTATAACGGTGGCCATCAACCCTATCCTCAGGGCCCACTAACAGGCCAGGTTTTATGTATTACCTTGGGGGAGCTGGAGACTAGAATACTGCAATCACTGAGCAGCAAATGTCACCTGTGATGTATTTCATTTATCTTGCAAACTTGGCCTGTTAGTGGGTCCTGAGGACAGGGTTGATGGCCACTGCTCTATAAATTCACACTTTTATGTACTATGTGCTGGCCCCCCGTGTTCTCTAGAAGGTCCAATGGCCACTTACCTGCTGCCGCTGGCTGGCTTTGTACTTCGCTCTTCGTTCTAAAAACTGTTTAGCAAATTCTTTGGCTTCAAGCGTTTCCCCAAGACAGGAGCGGATGTAGTCGTGAACATCGTAAGGAGACTCCAGCTCCTTCAGAAAGGCCACCAGCGTAGGAACTGTTAGCAAAAAAAAAAGGGATGTCAGGGGCACTTATGGTGAAAAAGAAAGATAAGCGGATATTGATGGGCAGAATCCTCACCGTCCAAATTGTTGGATGTATTGATCATATGCAGCATCTGCTCACACCACTGAGTGAAGCCGTCCGACGGTTTGATTCCCTGAAGGAGTTTTAAGAGCTTTTCTTCCTCATCAGTCTTCTTGCGGCGGGCGCTGGCTGCATACGCGTCACTGAGGGACAGGAGACAGGCAGGATGAGGAGGAGACCAAGTAGATAGGATGGACAGACAATAGCAAAGGTTTCCCATCAGCAAAAATAAAAAGCTGATCTCTGGGCTCCCTCTACAGAACCCCACCATATAAGAAAAGAAGCCCTGTGTGGGATGGAGGGGGGAGGAAAGAGAGAAAGAACACTCACGTCAGTGATGGGCTACTCCGACTGTTCCTCAGACCTCTGGCACTTGCCCCACTTTTCACACTCTCCTCCCAAGGGCTCTTCTCCAGACCTCCCCATAGAGAGCCTGAGTCAGACCCCCACTGGGAAGGAATGATGGAGGAACTAGACATTCCCAGACTTCCATGCTGAAAAGAAAAAAAAAAAAAAAAAAATTATTTCATATATGTTCTCAACACCTTTAAGGCACCACTTTCTGTACTACTGCCATCCCCAGCCCCACTCCATGGTATCCACCTTCCCCACCAGGACCAACACCCCCCCTCCCTTCTGCAACACTCCACCCACTGTCCACGTTACCCACCTTCTCCAGCACCAAGCGCCCCCCATCCCCCCCCCGTTGCCCACCTTCTCCAGCACTCCCCGCCCCGTCCACGCTGCCCACCTTCTCCAGCACTCCGCCACCCCCGGTCGCACACCTTCTCCAGCACTGCCCCCCCTTCACGCTGCCCACCTTCTCCAGGCGCACCCCCCCTCCACGCTGCCCACCTTCTCCAGCGCGCACCCCCTCCACGCTGCCCACCTTCTCCAGCGCGCACCCCCTCCCACGCTGCCCACCTTCTCCAGCGCGCACCCCCCCCCTCCACGCTGCCCACCTTCTCCAGCGCGCACCCCCCCTCCACGCTGCCCACCTTCTCCAGCGCGCACCCCCCCCTCCACGCTGCCCACCTTCTCCAGCGCGCACCCCCCCCTCCACGCTGCCCACCTTCTCCAGCGCGCCACCCCCCTCCACGCTGCCCACCTTCTCCAGCGCGCACCCCCCTCCACGCTGCCCACCTTCTCCAGCGCGCACCCCCCCTCCACGCTGCCCACCTTCTCCAGCGCGCACCCCCCCCTCCACGCTGCCCACCTTCTCCAGCGCGCACCCCCCCTCCACGCTGCCCACCTTCTCCAGCGTGCACCCCCCCTCCACGCTGCCCACCTTCTCCAGCGCGCACCCCCCCCTCCACGCTGCCCACCTTCTCCAGCGCGCACCCCCCCCTCCACGCTGCCCACCTTCTCCAGCACTCTTCCCCCCCCCCCCCCCCCCCCCACGCTGCCCACCTTCTCCAGCACTTTCCCCCCCCCATCCACGCTGCCCACCTTCTCCAGCACTTCCCCCCCCCATCCACGCTGCCCACCTTCTCCAGCACTCCCCCCTTCCACGCTGCCCATCTTCTCCAGCACTCCCCCCTTCCACGCTGCCCACCTTCTCCAGCACATTCCCCCCCATCCATGCTAGCCACCTTCTCCAGCACGCCCCACCATTCATGCTACCTGCTATTCCCATAACTCCTCATCCACACTACCCACCACCCCCAGGGCTACCCTCTCCATTCACACCCTCACTGAACTCCTCTACTGCCACACCATCACCAGTTCTTCCACTTCATTCCCATTACCCACCAACTCCAGTCATCATTGGTGTAATCCTCATACAATTTAATGCTGCAATGTTTTTTTTTTTCCACTTTCGGACACCAATCTCCCTGCAATCCCAGTAGAGGAACCCAATCAATCCCTGACACAAGGTGCATCCAGTTCTCACCACATTGCGAGACGTCTGTCCTCTTTGTTTTAGGAGCTGCCCCTCCCTCTCCTGCATCTCCAACATGGCTTCAGAGAGAGCCCTTTGCTATGAGCGGCCCACACTTGAGATTGACTTTGCTGTCCACTCTGCTGGATGAGTTTCAGAAGCAATTCCTGTTGCTGGCGGGACTGAAAAAAAATTTGA
>NW_027507903.1:642107956-642152956 GCF_037356315.1 Lithobates pipiens
ACATCTTTAAAATTTTCAGAAATGTTTTCTCTCTAGTGTAGATCTGCACTATCCTGCCTGCAGCTGCTCTCCTAGGACTCCTGCATGCTATGGAAAATGTTTGTTGAACTCATGTGCTATGGCATGTTATTGCCATCATCCCTGAATAGTAGATACAATTGGTCAAACCTCAAATTTGGTTGGGATTTTTAAGGCAATATGAAAAAATATACTAATTATATATAAAAAATATTATATTTATTATAGATACAAAAAGACAAAAACATTACTACTATACGTACAAAGAAAATCCATAAAATTACATTGTTGTGTTGGCATACAGTATAGCATAAGACGATACCACATGCATACATTTATGCGACAAAGCAAGCAGCTATTTTTGCCTACGCGTTTCGAAAAGTATGTGTAAATAGTTTCTTCTTCAGGGAAGCCACTTTCTGTGAACACATAACAAACAAATATATAAAAAAATACATTTACAAACTTAACATAATAATCTTGAACCCCAAACACTTGAAAACTCACATGTTTGTTTTTAGTATCCAAAGGGCATTTTTCTCTTTCTTAGCTCCGCCCAAAGCAAAAAAGACGGACCAAAGAGGAAAAAAAAAAAAAAAAAAGGATGAAGATGGTAATGATCTGCTGAATTGTCACCGCACTACAAAGCCCAGGAGTCAGGAAGACTCAACAATAGATGGAAATGAACAACTTCTTTAGTATATGTCCAATGGCTCAACAGATGAGGAAACACCACATTGTATGAGCCCTAATCTTATCTGAAGGACCTAAGGCAGAAAGAAAACCAAGGAATATTTTCGTTTTTTACCCCCATCTTATCACTTTTCTTTAGAAAAAGAGAGATTGCTTAATCATTGCTTACCGCTGTAATAAAGTTCCATATTCGTAAACCTAAGTTCCTTGGTTATCCTGACTGTACTGGCAGGATAACCAAGGAACCTAGGTTTACGAATATGGAACTTTATTACAGCGTTAAGCAATGATTAAGCAATCTCTCTTTTTCTAAAGAAAAGTGATAAGATGGGGGTAAAAAACGAAAATATTCCTTGGTTTTCTTTCTGCCTTAGGTCCTTCAGATAAGATTAGGGCTCATACAATGTGGTGGTTTCCTCATCTGTTGAGCCATTGGAAATATACTAAAGGAGTTGTTCATTTCCATCTATTGTTGAGTCTTCCTGACTCCTGGGCTTTGTAGTGCGGTGACAATTCAGCAGATCATTACCATCTTAATCATTATTTATTTTTTCCTCTTTGGTCCGTCTTTTTGCTTTGGGCGGAGCCAAGAAAAAGAAAAATGTCCTTTGGATACTAAAAACAAACACGTGAGTATTCAAGTGTTTGGGGTTCAAGATTATTATGTTAAGTTTGTAAATGTATTTTTTTTAAATATTTATTGTTTGTTATGTGTTCACAGAAAGTGGCTTCCCTGAAGAAGAAACTATTTACACATACTTTTCGAAACGCGTAGGCAAAAATAGCTGCTTGCTTTGTCGCATAAATGTATGCATGTGGTATCGTCTTATGCTGTACTGTATGCCAACACAACAATGTCATTTTATGGATTCTTTTTGTACATATAGTAGTAATGTCTTTGTCTTTTTGTATCTATAATAAAATATATTTTTTTATAAATAGTTAATATATTTTTTCATATTGCCTTAAAAGCCTGCATGCTATGGAAGCTTGGAAGTGGCCATTCCTTCTGTCCCACTATTGTAGATTTATTTAACCATTACCTTCTGTTGCAGTTGCAGCTGCTCCAATATTGGCCCCTGAGATACAGCTGTGACTGGCAGGTCCCACAGATTGGAGTCTGCACCTTGGAAGAAAGAACAAAGTGTGAGATACAATGGTAAAGGAACAAGGGGGTCACAGTATACAGCTACCCCACACCCCCCCCCCCCCCCCCCCCGGCATGCCATTCTTGGCCTTTCCTGAATCACCCGAGCGTGCAGGTTCACCTTACTGCTGGCAAAGCAGGCGAGGCTTCATTACCGGAAAACAGAGAATTATTGAGAGCACCTACCTGCAGTCGATGTGTTTGAGGTATTCAGATCCCATAAGGATCCAGTGTCTGGCACAGAGAGAGATCTGTTCATAGAAGGAAGGAGGGAAGCATCGGAACCTCTAAAAAAAAAAAAAAAAAAAAAAAAAAAAAAGAATAAATAAAAAATGGTAGCCAGATAAATATACAATCCTATTCACTCCACAAAACCACAAGGTATTATCTATCACACGCTCATCCGATGCTGACTGAGGTTTCCAGGCACGGAACCCGTCAAAATAACTAGTGTCCCCATTGGGATAATCCCCTTCTATTCCTGTTCTGGTGACAACCGAAAAAAGGTGGGATGGCGTTTCACTGGGATAAATAGAGAGGATGAAACCCTCTAATGGGGGCAGAGAGCAATAAAAGAAAAAAAAAAAAAAAAAAAGAAAAACACACACAAAAAATAAAAAGACACACACAAATAGGTGTTCTAATCCCTCTCTGCTACATCCAGAAATGTTACCGTTAGGGATACTTTAACAGAGCGGACTGCTGTTGTCGGGATACTTTAACAGAGCGGACTGCTGTTGTCACCCTCAATGGCATTAATGCTGCAGAATGTCAGTTGTCAGATGCAGAGCAGCTGCAGAACAAGGTCATAACCTGCAATCTAGTCTGCTACTCTTTCCCCTGAATGTAAAAAAAAAAAAACAAAAAAAACAAACTGTTGCTATGGTGTGCTACTCCCTCAAGTGTTGCTATGGTGTGCCACGCCCCTTCCCATGGCCCAGGTGACTTGAAGTCTTTTTACCCCCCCAGCAGTGTGGATACCTGGACTTAGAAGGGTTCAGTTGCTGGAGGAACAGTGTCAGTTGCTGCTGCTGCTGTGGAGTCAGATCTCCAGATTTCTGCTGGGAGTACGACTGTCTGTAAGCAGGAAACAGGACAGCGTCATTATATAGCAATGGGGAGTTTATTGGCGGGGGGGATACTGGGGGAGGGTTGCAAGAGGGGGGGCCAGAAGGGAGGGGGCGGGCGTGGAGTACTGCTGTCTAAGCAGGAAACAGGACAGTGTCATTATACAGCAATGGGGATCTTAACGGAGGGATACTGAGGGGGGACGGACGAGAGAGGGGAGGGGGGGGGGACGGACGGACGAGAGAGGGGAGGGGGGGGGACGGACGGACGAGAGAGGGGAGGGGGGGGGGACGGACGGACGGACGAGAGAGGGGAGGGGGGGGGACGGACGAGAGAGGGGAGGGGGGGGGGACGGACGAGAGAGGGGAGGACGGACGGACGAGAGAGGGGAGGTGGGGGACGGACGGACGAGAGAGGGGAGGGGGGGGGGGGACGGACGGACGAGAGAGGGGAGGGGGGGGGACGGACGGACGAGAGAGGGGAGGGGGGACGGACGGACGAGAGAGGGGAGGTGGGGGACGGACGGACGAGAGAGGGGAGGGGGGGGGGGGGACGGACGGACGAGAGAGGGGAGGGGGGGGGGACGGACGGACGAGAGAGGGGAGGGGGGGACGGACGGACGAGAGAGGGGAGGTGGGGGACGGACGAGAGAGGGGAGGTGGGGGACGGGCGGACGAGAGAGGGGGGAGGGGGGGGGGGGGACGGACGAGAGAGAGGGGGGACGAGAGAGAGAGAGGGGGGACGGACGAGAGAGAGAGAGAGAGGGGGGGGGGGACGAGAGAGAGAGAGAGAGAGAGAGAGGGGGACGGACGAGAGAGAGAGAGAGAGAGAGAGAGAGAGGGGGACGGACGAGAGAGAGAGAGAGAGAGAGAGAGGGGGGGACGGACGAGAGAGAGAGAGGGGGGGACGGACGAGAGAGAGAGAGAGGGGGGGACGGACGAGAGAGAGAGAGAGGGGGGGACGGACGAGAGAGAGAGAGAGAGGGGGGGACGGACGAGAGAGAGAGAGAGGGGGGGACGGACGAGAGAGAGAGAGAGAGAGGGGGGGATGGACGGACGAGAGAGAGAGAGAGAGGGGGGATGGACGGACGAGAGAGAGAGAGGGATGGACGGACGAGAGAGAGAGAGAGAGAGGGGGGGACGGACGAGAGAGAGAGAGGGGGACGGACGAGAGAGAGAGAGAGAGAGAGAGAGGGGGACGGACGAGAGAGAGAGAGAGAGAGAGAGAGAGAGGGGGGGACGGACGAGAGAGAGAGAGGGGGGGACGGACGAGAGAGAGAGAGGGGGGGGACGGACGGACGAGAGAGAGAGAGGGGGGGGACGGACGGACGAGAGAGAGAGAGAGAGGGGGGGGACGGACGGACGAGAGAGAGAGAGGGGGGGACGGACGGACGAGAGAGAGAGAGAGAGGGGGGGACGGACGAGAGAGAGAGAGAGAGGGGGGGACGGACGAGAGAGAGAGAGAGAGGGGGGGACGGACGAGAGAGAGAGAGAGAGAGAGAGGGGGGGACGGACGAGAGAGAGAGAGAGAGGGGGGGACGGACGAGAGAGAGAGAGAGAGGGGGGGACGGACGAGAGAGAGAGAGAGGGGGGGACGGACGAGAGAGAGAGAGAGGGGGGGACGGACGAGAGAGAGAGAGAGGGGGGGACGGACGAGAGAGAGAGAGAGAGAGAGAGAGGGGGGGACGGACGAGAGAGAGAGAGAGAGAGAGAGGGGGGGACGGACGAGAGAGAGAGAGAGAGAGAGAGAGGGGGGGATGGACGGACGAGAGAGAGAGAGAGGGGGGGATGGACGGACGAGAGAGAGAGAGGGATGGACGGACGAGAGAGAGGGGGGACGGACGGACGAGAGAGAGGGGGGACGGACGGACGAGAGAGAGAGAGGGGGGACGGACGGACGAGAGAGAGAGAGAGGGGGGACGGACGGACGAGAGAGAGGGGGGACGGACAAAAGAGAGAGAGAGGGGGGACGGACAAAAGAGAGAGAGAGGGGGGACGGACGAGAGAGAGAGGGGGGGGGGGCGAGAGAGAGAGAGGGGGGGGGGACGAGAGAGAGAGAGGGGGGGGACGAGAGAGGGGGGACAGGATTCAAAGGAGGATGAGAGCGAGAGGGGTGGAAGGAGTCGAGGATGGATGAGAGCGAGAGGGGTGAGGGAGTAGGAGTCGGGGAGCAAAATGGGAGAAGGAGCTGGTGGGGGGGGGGGCGTCGGGGAAATGGAGCGAGAGGAGAAATCCTTGAAGTGCACAAGTGTCTAACTGACTGCTCTGCCCTACCCACCAGTCTCAGACACCACCCCTCACAGGACATGTAGGTCTATGTGGATCCGGTACCTCACCTGCCAAGCAGTTGCAGCAGATACTGATGTTGCAGCTGTTGGTAGAGGGCGAGCTCCTGCTGTTTCTTCAGGCACTGCTGATCAATGTTACCCTATGAGACAGACGAGACACTTCACAAACTTGAAAATACAGAATATGGCGGGGGAGGGTGCTCGCACATGTGTGTGTTACAGGGGCGTCAAGCAGTTGAATAATGCTAGCTACAGTCAAAAATATTGGCACCCCTGCATTTGTCAGATAATGCACCACTTAACCCAGAAAATCGTTGCAACTACAAATATTTATTCATTTTTCTGTGTATGACAAAAAATAAAAATAAAAAAAAAACACCGGAGGAACAAAAAGCCAAATCCGATACATTCCACACAAAACTCCAAAAATGGACAGGACAAAATGATTGCCACCTTCTAAAAAGGGTAAGAAATAATTGCATGGCAAGTTTGTGACGCTCCGGTAATTTGGAATTAAAAATTCACTTGTATCAATTACCAGGGACTGTCCATATAGAAATCACACCAGAAATCAGTTTAAAGTGGTGACAAAATTGACTCAACCTTTCTGTTGTGTGTGTGTGTGTGTGTGTCTGTGTGCCACATGAAGCATGGAGAAGAGCAGCAAAGAACTGATTGAGGATTTGAGAACAAACAATTGTGGAGGCATGGACAATCTTAAGGTTACAAGTCCATCTCCAGAGGTCTTCATGTTCCCGTGTCCACTGTGTCCACCATGGTCAAGAAGTTTGGACCCCGTGGCACTGTAGCTAATCTCCCTGGACGTAGATGGAAAAAACGTACCTGAGGAAGCCGAAATCCTTTCGGGTGATTGTGCTGTGGACAGACGAAACAAAAAATTACAGCTTTTGGGTAAAGCCCATCATTCTAATGTTTTCAGAAAAAGAAAAATGAGGCCTTTAACCACTTGCGGACCGTCCACCGTACATTTACTGTGGCAGCTCTGTGCCAGATCACGTTATCTAGTTCAGGTCTAGGGGGGGCACATGCTGCCCAGCCCCTGCAGTGATCAGGCCCAGCGGTCGGGTAGCACAGACTAGATGTCTGCCGGCACCTGCTTGATTATACAGGACACAAGCAGAACGACAATTTACCCATATACAGTGCCTTGAAAAAGTATTCATACCCCTTGAAATTTTCCACATTTTGCCACGTTACAACCAAAAAACATTTTATGTGATAGACCAACACAAAGTGGCACATAATTGTGAAGTGGAAGGAAAATGATAATTTTTGTTTTACATTTTTTACAAAATAAAATCTGAAAAGTGTGACGTGTATTTGTATTCAGCCCCCTTTACTCTGATACCCCTAACTAAAAATCTAGTAGAACCAGTTGCCTTCAGAAGTCATCTAATTAGTAAATAGAGACCACCTATGTGTAATTTAATCTCAGTATAAATACAGCTGTTCTGTGAAGCCCTCAGAGGTCTGTTAGAGAACCTTAGTGAACAAACAACATCATGAAGGCCAAGGAACACACCAGACAGGCCAGGGATAAATTGTGGAGAAGTATAAAGCAGGGTTAGGTTATAAAAAAAAAAATCTCAAGCTTTGAACATCTCATGGAGCTCTGTTCAATCCATCATCTGAAAATGGAAAGAGTATGGGCACAACTGCAAACCTACCAAGACATGGCCGTCCACCTAAACTGACCGGCCGGGCAAGGAGAACATTCATCAGAGAAGCAGCCAAGTGGTCCATGGTAACTCTGGAGGAGCTGCAGAGATCCACAGCTCAGGTGGGAGAATCTGTCCACAGGACAACTATTAGTCATGTGCTCTACAAATTTGGCCTTTATCGTAGAGTGGTGAGAAGAAAGTCATTAGTGAAAGAAAGCCATGAGAAGTCCCGTTTGCAGTTTGCGAGAAGCCGTATGGAGGACACAGCAAAACGTGGAAGAAGGTGCTCTGGTCAGATGAGACCAAAATTGAACTTTTTGGCCTAAAAGCAAAATCGCGATGTGTGGGGGAAAAAAACGCACACTGCGCATCACCCTGAACACACCATCCCCACCGTGAAACATGGCGGTGGCAGCATCATGTTGTGGAGATGCTTTTCTTCAGCAGGGACAGGGAAGCTGGTCAGAGTTGATGGGAAGATGGAAGGAGCAAAATACAAGGCAATCTTAGAAGGAAACCTGTTAGAGTCTGCAAAAGACTTGCGACCGGGGTGGAGGTTCACCTTCCAGCAGGACAACGACCCAAAACATACAGCCAGAGCTACAATGAATATGCTTTGATCTAAACCATTCCATGTGTTAGAATGACCCAGTCACAGTCCAGACCTAAATCCAAATGAGAATCTGTGGCAAGACTTGAAAATTGCTGTTCACAGACGCTCTCCATCCAATCTGACAGAGCTTGAGCTATTTTGCAAAGAAGAATGGGCAAAAAATGTCCCTCTCTAGATGTGCAAAGCTGGTAGAGACATCCCCAAAAAGACTTGCAGCTGTAATTGGAGAGAAAGGGGGTTCTACAAAGTACAAATATACCCCCCCACACTTTTCACATATTTGTAAAAAAAATTGAAGACCATTTATCATTTTTCCTTCCACTTCACAATTACGTGCCAATTTGTGTTGGTCTATCACATAAAATCCCAATAAAATACATTTAAAGTTTTTTGGTTGTAACATGACAAAACATGGAAAAATTTCAAGGGGTATGAATACTTTTTCAAGGCACTGTAAACAAGGCATATCGTTGTCGTTGGCGGGGAAGGCATTGAGCCTTTGTGTCTGCAAAGCAGGGTCAATGCCTTCTCCGTGTCAAAGTATCTCCCCCACAGTGAGAAAGCACAGGCTAGGCACACATTTAACCCTTTGATTGCCCCCGATGTTAATGCCCTTCCCAGCCAATGTCATTGGTACAGCGACAGTGCATATTTTTTAGCACTGTACACTGTATTGGTGTCACTGGTCCCCAAAAAGCGTCAAAAGCGTCAATGTCCGTCGCAATATCGCAGTCCCGCTATAAGTCGCTGATCGCCGCCATTACTAGTATAAAAAAAATAAATAAAAAATATCGACTATTGCGCAAACCAAAAATCAATATACGTTTATCGGGATATTTTTACAAACTATGTAGCAGAATATATTTTGGCCTAAAATTGATGAATAAAATTAGATTTTTTACATTTTTTTTTTTTTATTTGCTATGTTTTATAGTAGAAAGTAAAAAATTTTGTTTCTCAAAATTGTCTTTTTAATAGCGCAGAAAAAACGATTTAAAAAGGAAAAAAAAAGGACATTTTATTTGTGTACAGCGTCGCACGACCGTGCAACTGTCAGTTAAAGTAATGCATTAACATCACAAAAAAAAATATGGAAAAATGGCCTGGTCAGGAAGGGGGTGGGGTGGGGGAGAGGAAATCTTTAGGAGTGGTTAAAGAGGAGCTCCAACCCCCAGCCCCCCCACCAAAAAAAAAAATAATTATGTAAAAAAGTCAGCAGCTACAAATACTGTAGCTGCCGACTTTTAATATTAGAATACTTACCTGTTCCGGGATCCCTCAACATCGCCAACCCAGCCGATTTCTCAGACGACTTTCAGGTGCTGCTGCTGCTGCCGCCGCCGTTCTTCTTCAAGGGAGACTGGCGGTTAAACCTTGCAGCACCACAACCGATTCCCTACTGCGCTTATGTGAATCGCAATGCGCTTTTCTGAATGGCCCGGGCGGCGGTGGAAGGAGGAGGTGGGGGGGGGCCCTCAAACTTAAGGGGACCTCTCCATGGCAAGGTCTCTTGGAAGCGGGGATGAGTACCTGTCAAAAACAGATACCTGCTCCCCGTCCTCGAAAAGTGCCAAATGTGGCAGTGGAGTGGGGGAAAGCAAACAAGCTGAGCTTCCTTATTTGGGTGGAGCTCCGCTTTAAAGAAAAAGAACATCGGTGGAGGTTTCACTGAGGTTTTTGGGGTTGCTTTGCCTGCTTCAGACATGTCTTGACCGTGTGTATGGCATTATAAAAATCTGAAGACTACCAAAGAATTCTGGGGTGCAAAGCAGTGCCCAGTGTCCGAAAGTTGGGTCTCCCATCAGAGGTCATGGGGTTCTTACAGTAGGACAATGACCCAAAGCACACGTCAAAAAGCACCCAGAAATGGTTGATGACAAAGTGCTGGAGAACTGGCCAGCAAGGAGTCCAGATCTAAATCCCATAGAGCTCCAGTGGAGAGAGCTGGGAAAAGGAACCCTTCCAATCTGAGAGACCTGGAGCAGTTGGTGAAGAGTTGTTCAAAAATTCCAGTAGAGAGATGTAAGAAACTCATTGATGGTTACAGGAAGCCATTGATTTCAGTTATTTTTTTTCCCCCTGTGCTACCAAATATTACGTTGAGGGTGCCAATAATTTTGTCCAGTTTTGCGTGGAATATGTCAGATTTGGCTTTTCGTTGCTCCACTTTTTTTTTTTTTTTTTTTGTCATACAGATACAAACAAAGCATGAGAATGCCTAAACATTTGTAATTGCAACAATTTTCTGGGTGACGTGGTGCATTATCCGACAGAAGTGCAGGGGTGCCAATATTTTTGGCTATGACTGTATACTTAAAAAATGCCTCCTAAGGGCCACAAATTTTGGCCAATGGAATGCATTAACGCTCAAAAACTGCCCTTTTTTTTTTCCCTGCCAGGACTTCTGGCATTCACAGGGACTAAAAAGACGCCCATTGTGCTTGAAGGCCTTCAATAAACACAGGCTATCTTTTCACTGCCCTCTACGAGTGTGGTGGGAATATTCATTTTCAAAAGCGGCATAGTCACTGTAGCAGATAATCTCCCAGTGGCCAATTAAAAAAAAAAAAAAAAAAAATTGAAAGACCAAGTCAAAGAATTACTTTAACCACTTCAAGACCGCAATACGCACATATACACAGTGGATCCAGAAAGTTATTCACAGCGCTTCACTTTTTCCACATTTTATGTTTGCAGCCTTATTCCAAAATAGATTAAATTCATTAATTTCCTAAAAAATTCTACAAACAATACCCCATAATGACAACGTGAAAGGAGCTTGTTTGAAATCTTTGCATATTTATTAAAAATAAAAATTCCCACGTACATAAGTATCACAGCCTTTGCTCAACACTTTGGTGAAGACCCTTTGGCACCAATTAGAGCCTCAAGTCTTTTGGAGTATGAAGCTACAAGCTGGACACCTATTTTTGGCCAGTTTCTCCCATACTTCTTTGCAGGACCTCTCAAGCTCCATCAGGTTGGATAGAGAGCGTTGGTGGACATCCATTTTCAGATGTTCAAATCGGGTTCAAGTCTGGGCTCTGGCTGGGCCACTCGAGGACATTCACAGAGTTGTCCCGTAGCCACTCCTTTGTTATCTTGGCTGTGTGCTTAGGGTCGTTGTCCTGGTGGAGAATGAACCTTCGCCCAAGTCTGAGGTCCAGAGCGCTCTGGAGCAGGTTTTCATCAAGGATGTCTCTGTACATTGCCGCATCCACCTTTCCTCAATTCTGACTAGTCTCCCAGTTCCCGCTGCTGAAAAACATCGCCACAGCATGATACTGCCACCACCGTGCTTCACTGTAGAGATGGTATTGGAAAAGTGATGAGTAGTGCCTGGTTTCCACCATTCAGGCCAAAGACTTCAGTGTTTGTTTCATCAGACCAGAGAATTTTGTTTCTCATGGTTCGAGAGTCCTTCAGGTGCCTTTTGGCAAACTCCAGGTCGGGCTGTCATGTGCCTTTTACGGAGGAGTGGCTTCCATCTGGCCACTCTACCATACAGGCCTGATTAATGGAGTGTTGTAGAGATGATTGTTCTTCTGGAAGGTTCTCCTCTTTACACAAAAAACGCTGGAGCTCTGTCAGAATGACCATCGGGGTTCTTGGTCCCCTTCCCAAGGCCCTTCTCCCCTGACCACTCAGTTTGGCCAGGCGGCTCGCCCTAGGAAGAGTCCTGGTGGTTCCAAACTTCTTCCATTTATGGTTGGTGGAGGCCACTGTGCTCATTGGGACCTTCAATGCTACAGAAAAGCATCTGTACCCTTCCCCAGATCTGTGCCTTGATATAGTCCCGTCTCAGAGGTCTACAGACAATTCCTTGGACTTCATGGCTCGGTTTGTGCTCTGACATACACTGTTGGGACCTTCTATAGGACAGGTGTGCGCCTTTCCAAATCATGGCCAATCAACTGAATTTACCACAGGTGGACTCCAATCTAGTTGTAGAAACATCTCAAGGATGATCAATGGAAACAGGATACAACGGAGCTCAATTTTGAGTGTCATGGCAAAGGGTGTGATTACTTATGTACATGGGATTTTTTTTTTTTAATAAGTTTGCAAAGATTTCGAACAAACTTCTTTCACGTTGTCATTATGGGGGATTGTTTGTAGAATTTTGAGGGAAATAATTACTTTAATCCATTCCGGAATAAGGTTGTAACATAACAAAATGTGCAAAAAGTGAAGCGCTGTGAATACTTTCTGGATGCACTGTACGTCGGGGCTTTGAAGAGGTTTACTTCAGCTCTATACGCAAGTCACGCACGCATACGTAAAGCGGTATTTGCACCACACGTGAGGTATCGCCGCAAACGTTCGAGCGAGAGCAATAATTCTAGCAGTGGAACTACTCTAACCTCTAAAACGGGTAAAAAGGCGTTTAAAGCGTCGCTTATGGAGATTTTAAAATTTTTTTAATTACCGCAGTTTGTCGCCATCCCACGAGCGTCAGCAATTTTAAAAGCATGACATGTTAGGTATCCATTTACTCAACGTTACATCTTTCACATCATATAAATTGGGATAGATAGAGATAGAGAGATAGATACACACACACACACACACACACACACACACACACACACACAGCCTTGAAAAAGTATTCATACACCCTGAAATTTCCCACATTTTGTCATGTTACAATCAAAAGTAAACGTATTTTACGTGATAGGATCTTGGGAGAACCAGTCCACTCAGATGGGGGTTTCTGCCCCCCCGAATACCATGATGGGGGTTTCTGCCCCCCCGAATACCACGATGGGGGTTTCTGCCCCCCCGAATACCATGATGGGGGGGGGGGGGCTCAGTGATTGGGAATCATGGAAAAAAACAGTTCATATGAATTTCTACAAGTTTATCATGTCCTCAGATGATCTTTTCCTGGATGCACATGCCGTTTTCTGGCCTCTAGATTAGTCATTTAAATTGGGATTGTTTCAAACAAGGATTAAAGAGGAGATATATATATTTAAAATCGCCAAAAGATCGTGATCTAGATTCACCCCTCCCCCCCCCCCACACGATCTAAGGCAGTGATGGCGAACCTTGGCACCCCAGATGTTTTGGAACTACATTTCCCATGATGCTCTGGCACTCTGCAGTGTAGTTGAGCATCATGGAAAATGTAGTTCCAAAACATCTGGGGTGCCAAGGTTCACCATCACTGATCTAAGGTATGGATGACCCGCAATTTTCTTTTAACGCTGCCGGTTCCACGTAACCAGCGTGGAACGCAAGTGGCGGATATCGGAACTGACGTCAGTCATCGGAGTGCGTGATGCGGCGCAGCGCTGCGTGGGCGGGTACAGTGGCCAGGAAACAGCAGTGAGTGCGCACTGCGATGTTGGTCTACAACTCCCAGCATGGCCGATTCTAGGGGGGGTGGTGACATACAGTACTGAGGACCGGTGTAGACTACAGCATGGCCCTATAGTGCGAGTTGTTAAGTAATGAGGTTGGTGTACAGAGGACTACAACCCCCAGCATGGCTGATGCTATATTATGGGGCACTGCAACCCCTCGCTGTACTGTTGTATGGGGATTATGGCCCTATATGGGGCAATATAAACTACCTGAAGACTGAGTGCCATAAGGCCCTATAGGAGGTGGTGTAATGAGGACTATAACCCCCAGCATGACTGATTTTGGCTTATGGGGGACTATAACCCCCCCCAGCACGATTCTGGTTTATGGGGAACTTAGCATGCCCCTATGTGTGGGGGGGGGGGGGCATATAACACCGAGGACTGCAACTCCCCAGCATGACTTATTCTCTATGGGGGACTACCAATTCCCAGCAGGGACCTGTGTATAGTAGTGAGGAGTAACCTAATGTTCTCAGAGATTGTACATTTTTCAAATAAAACAGTTTTTTGAGAATCGTGATCTTCATTCTAAGCAAAAGAATCGGGTCACCCAGACCTTAGATCGTGGTGGGTGAATCGAGATCACAATCTTTTTGCGTGTGTATATATATATATATATATATATATATATATATATATATATATATATATATATATATATATATATATATATATATATATATATATATATATTTTTTTTTTTTTCATGTTTTTCCTTTTTAGATGTACACATGAAAGGTCAGCTTAATGTAAAAAGACTTTATGTAATATATGTTTAAAATCCATTTTTTTGTACTGCGCATACATTTCATAATTTTATATATAAAAGGAAAAAAAAAGGTGATAACGGATTAACATTATTTACATTGAACCCTCTGGGAAAATATGCCTCAGTTCACAACCAAGTCGTTTCACTAAATTAAGTTTGTGAACCGAGGTATCACTGTACGGGGTAAGTGTGTGTGTGTGTGTGTGTTACATTTGTATGGCGCCCCCCGGAGTCAATACTTTGTAGAACCGCCTTTCTCTGCAATTACAGCTGCAAGTCTTTTTGGGGATGTCTCTACCAGCTTTGCACATCTACAGAGGGACATTTTTGCCCATTCTTCTTTGCAAAATATCTCAAGCTCTGTCAGATTGGATGGAGAGCGTCTGTGAACAGCAATTTAAGACTTGCCACAGATTTTCAATTGGATTTAGGTCTGGACTGTGACTGGGCCATTCTAACACATGAATATGCTTTGATCTAAACCATTCCATTGTAGCTCTGGCTGTATGTTTCGGGTCGTTGTCCTGCTGGAGAGTGAACCTCCACCCCAGTCTCAAGTCTCTTTCTTCTAATATTGCCCTGTATTTGGCTCCATCCATCTTCCCATCAACACTGACCAGCTTTCCTGCTGAAGAAACTCCTTCCCACCACATGATGCTGCCACCACCATGTTTCACAGTGGGGATGGTGTGTTCAGGGTGATGTGCAGTTAGTTTTCCGCCACACAAAGCGTTTTGCTTTTAGACCAAAAAGTTCAATTTTGGTCTCATTTGACCAGAGCACCTTCTTCCACGTTTGCTGTGTCCTCCACATGGCTTCTCACACACTGCAAACAGGACTTCTTATGGCTCTCTTCTTGTCGCTCTTCCATAAAGGGCAGATTTGTGGAGCACACGACTAATAGTTGTCCTGTGGACAGATTCTTCCCCCTGAGCTGTGGCTCTCTGCAGCTCCTCCAGAGTTACCATGGACCTCTTGGCTGCTGTTCTGATGAATGCTCTCCTTGCCCGGCCTGTCAGTTTAGGTGGACGGCCATGTCTTGGTAGGTTTGCAGGTCTAGGTCTATCACATAAAATCCCAATAAAATACATTTACGTGTTTGGTTGTAACATGACAAAATGTATAATAAATGTCAAGGGGTGTGAATACTTTCTCAAGGCACTGTACAACGATCACTGCTGGTGAGCCTCTTGGCTGCTTCTCTGATGAATGTTCTCCTTGCCCGGCCGGTCAGTTTAGGTGGACGGCCATGTCTTGGTAGGTTTGCAGTTGTGCCATACTCTTTCCATTTTCCCATGATGGATTGAACAGAGCTCTGCGAGATGTTCAAAGCTTGGTTTTTATTTTATTTTATATAACCTAACCCTGCTTTATACTTCTCCACAACTTTATCCCTGACCTGTCTAGGGTTTTCATTGGCCTTCATGCTGCAGTTTGTTCACTAAGGTTCTCAAGGAAACCTCTGAGGGCTTCAAAGAACAGCTGTATTTATACAGAGATTAAATTACACACAGGTGGACTCTATTTACTAATTAGGTGACTTCTGAAGGCAATTGGTTCCTCTAGATTTTAGTTCGGGGTATCAAGAGTAAAGGGGGCTGAATACAAATACACCCCACACTTTTCACATATTTATAAAAAAAGACTATGAAAACCATTTATCATTTGCCTTCCACTTCACAATTATGTGCCACTTTGTGTTGGTCAATCACATAAAATAGATTTACGTTTTTGGTTGTAACATGACAAAATGTGGAAAATTTCAAGGGGTGTGAATACTTTAAGGCACCGTCTAGAATATATATATCTAAACTATCTCACAAAAGTAAGTACACCCCTCACATTTTTGTAAAAAATGTATTCTATCTTTTCATGTGACAACACTGAAGAAATGACACTTGTCTACAATGTAAAGTAGTGAGTGTACAGCTTGTATAACAGTGTAAACCCCTCAAAATAACTCAACACACAGCCATTAATGTCTAAACCGTTGGCAACAAAAGTGAGTACACCCCTAAGTGAAAATGTCCAAATTGGGCCCAAAGTGTTGATATTTTGTGTGGCCACCATTATTTTCCAGCACTGTCTTAACCCTCTTGGGCATGGAGGTCACCAGAGCTTCACAGGTTGGCACTGGAGTCCTCTTCCCCTCCTCCATGATGACATCACAGAGCTGGTGGATGTGAAGAGACCTTGCGCTCCTCCACCTTCCGTTTGAGGATGTCCCACAGATGCTCAATAGGGTTTAGGTCTGGAGACATGCTTGGTCAGTCCATCACCTTTACCCTCAGCTTCTTTAGCAAGGCAGTGGTCATCTTGGAGGTGTGTTTGGGGTAGTTATGTTGGAATATTGCCCTGCGGCCCAGTCTCTGAAGGGAGGGGATCATGCTCTGCTTCAGTATGTCACAGTACATGTTGGCATTCATGGTTCCCTCAATGATCTGTAGCTCCCCAGTGCCGGAAGCACTCATACAGCCCCAGACCATGACACTCCCACCACCATGCTTGACTGTAGACAAGACACACTTGTCCTCCTCACCTGGTTGCCCCCACACACACTTCACACCATCTGACACCAAATACGTTTATCTTGGTCTCATCAGATAACAGGACAAGGTTCCAGTAATCCCTGTCCTTAGTCTGCTTGTCGTCAGCAAACTGTTTGCGGGTTTTCTTGTACATCATCTTTAGAAGAGGCTTCCTTCTGGGACAACAGCCATGCAGACCAATTTGATGCAGTGTGCGGCGTATGGTCTGAGCACCAACAGGCTGATCCCTACAACCTCTGCAGAAATGCTGGCAGCACTCATACGTCTATTTTCCAAAGACAACCTCTGGATATGATGCTGAGCACGTGACCTCAACTTCTTTGGTGGACCATGGTGAGGCCTGTTTTGAGTGGAACCTGTCCTGTTAAACCGCTTTATGGTCTTGACCACCGTTCTGCAGCTCAGTTTTTGGGTCTTGGCAATCTTCTTATAGCCTAGGCCATCTTTATGTAGAGCAACAATTCTTTTTTTTTCAGATCCTCAGAGAGTTCTTTGCTATGAGGTGCCATGTTGAACTTCCAGTGACCAGTAAGAGAGTGAGAGCGATAACACCAAGTTTAACACACCTGCTCCCCATTCACACCTGAGACCTTGTAACACTAATGAGTCACATGACACCGGGGGGAGGGAAAATGGCTAATTGGGCCCAATTTGGACATTTTCACTTAGGGGTGTACTCACTTTTGTTGCCAGTGATTTAGACATTAATGGCTGTATGTCGAGTTATTTTGAGGGGACGGAAAATTTACACTGCTATGCAAGCTGCACACTCACTACTTTACGTTGTAGACAAGTGTCATTTCTTCGGTGTTGTCACATGAAAAGATAGAAGAAAATATTTACAAAAATGTGAGGGGTGTATTCACGTTCGTGAGATAGTGTTTTTTTTTTTATTTATTAAGTGTATGGTTTCCAAAAATATATTTAAAAAAAATGCGTTTGCAAACCGCTGCGCAAATACCGTGTGACAAATTGCAACGATCGCCATTTTATTCCCTAGGGTCTCTTCTTAAAAAAAAAAAAAAATTAATAAAATAAATATATAATTTTTGGTGGGGCTAGAAGTAATTTTCTAGCAAAAAAATAAATAAAACATTTCCCGAAAAGGATTGGTCTTCAAGTGGTTAAAGTGTGCTTCCACCGTTGCAGTCAAAATTTACAGATTTGAGGCCCCACCCCTCCCTTATACCTGTTACATTATTAAATTTTTTTTTTTTTTTTTTTTTTTTAGATACATTATACACTAAACCAGCAAAGCCTTGCGATATTTAAACAATAGTACAATATTAAAACACTAACCAGCTACTTTAAAAAAAAGATAATTTTAAAAAGGTTATGCAATGTGAAGGGGGAGGTGTAATAAATATATAAAGTGTTATCCCAGACAGGCTGCAAGTGTGGAAATACACTCTGAATACTACATTAGCAGCACAAAAACAATGGAGGACTGAAAACATGGGACTCTCTCGCTCTCTCTCTGTAACCTGACAGCCAGCATTTATTGTTCTTATGTAAGGAGTCTCACCAGTAAGGGTGGTGGGGAGGGCCCAGGAGCAAAGGGGACCCGTCCCCACATCTTGATGACCTCACCCAGGGGCTGGAAGCCTTCGTCACATCCTCTCTTCACTAACAGTGACATGGTAAAGTACCCAGCTTGGCACCATTCAGCCATTTCCTGCGTACTGAATGGACCTGTATGGAGGAGAAGACGTTAGAAGGAAGCATGTCCTAGAAGTGCAGACCCCCCCCCCCCCCACCAGGCAAATATTTAGGTATCACACAACCTACCTTGGATCTCCCCCTGAGGGTCCTTGTAGAACCATTTCATGGCAGCCTCATGGCTGAGGGGCAGAGCAGCAGCACTGTGAGAGCGGGAAGAGAAGCCATCTTCCTCCAGGGAAGAATCCTGCAGAGAAGCCACCAATTTCTCCGCTTCCTGTCACATGGGAGAGAGCAGAGACATGTATGAGGAGAGAGAAATCCAGGAGGGCACAAAGCACATATACATGCATAGGGGGCAGAGGCCGCGCCCCCAGGCCGACGGGAGAGCGGCAGAGGCAGCGCCCAGCCCCAAGGCCGACGGGAGAGCGGCAGAGGCAGTACCCAGCAGGTGATGGCAGAGTGGAAGTGCCACCCCCCCAGGCAGAGGAGGGACCCAAAGGGTGATGGCAAAGCGGCAGTGCCACCCACAGGCTGAGTGCAGAGCCGCAAAGGCAACACCCAGAGGGAGATGGAGTGGCAGCGCCACCACCAGACTGAGGGCAGGAGCAGCATCCAGAGGGTGATGGCAGAATGGCAGGTAAGCATGAAAGGAGTCCCTAAGGATTAAAGTAGAATGACAACACAATAATAAAAGTTGGTGTGGGATGCAGGGTATAGAGGGAGATGAAGTATATTTGGAGAAGGGGTCAGAATCAGATAACTGGTAGAAGAGAGGAGAAGGAATCATTGCATTCCTAGGAATGAGTGGAGTCAGATGGTATAGCTGAGCAGGGCAGAGTTAGGAAGGTTGAATGGAAGAGGGTGGCAGAGTTGGAATCATACACAGGGGTGTAGTCTGTGGAGTCCCGAGTAGAAAACAGAATTAGAAACACTTAAGAGTTCAATGCGTTCTGAAAGGCTTACCTGCTGGAGATGCTTCATGCCTTCGTCCTCCTCTGGATCCCCCACAGAGAATTCAGTAGCAGCATGGGGGGGACTAGAGGAAGGAGGTGGCAGAGAGGACAGGGGGGAAGGAATAAAGGGTCCGGGGTCTCCACCTAAAAAAAAAAAAAAAAAAAAAAAATAGTGAGGACAATCAGATTAAAATACTCCATCAAACTCCAATACCACCAGCCCCACCAGGGGCGATTACACCTCTTCTCACCGTCATCGGCTGGGAGCGGAGACTGCTCGCTGGGAATCGCACCGTCTGCTTCCGGGGTGGAGGACATCTCGGGGCATCGCTCGTTCTCCATCTCCCCGAACATCCCCGATGCCCACATGGAATTGGCCGAGTCAGGAGAGGTAGAGGAAGGCTCCAGGAGGATTTCTTCAGAGAGGGCCAATGAGTCTTCACCTAGGGAGGTGCATAGGAAGAAAAAAAAAAAAAAAGACTTGATTAGACCTAATTTATAAAAATTACAGATCCATTTCCTTCCCCCCCTCCCCTTCAAACCTAATCTATATGAAGCATTCATTTAGCCATTTGCTGGCCCGGCCTTTTTGTTTACATGTAAAAATCTGTAATTTTTTTTGGTAGAAAATTACTTTGAATCCCCCAAGCCTTTTTTCTTTTTTTTGATCTTTTGCCTTTAGGCTGCATTCACACCTGAGCGTAGCGTTTTTAATCGTTTTTAGCGCGAATTTGTGCAGGGCAAAAGGTCACCAATGTTAAAAGAAGAAAAAACGCCCAAATTACCCCGATTCGCACGACAGAACTTGTTTGAGCTTCAGGCGACTTGTGAACCATCTCCATTGGGAATAATGGATTTTTTTCCCCTCCAGCATTTTGAAGCTTCAGGCGTCAAGCTACAAAACGCTCAGGTGTGAATGGGGTCTTAAAGCGGGAGTCCACCGGGACTCCGCGTTTTTTTTTATTTTTTTTTTAAAGCCAGCAGCTACAAATACTGCAGCTGCTGACTTTTAAATAGTGACACTTACCTGTCCAGCGCGCCCGCGATGTCGGCACCCGAAGCCGATCGCTCGCTCGGCTGCCGGGTCCCGCCGCCATCTTGGGTATGGGAATCAGGAAATGGAGCCTTTCGGCTTCATTTCCCGGTTCCCTACTGCGCATGCGTGAGCCGCGCGGCGCAATCCGGACGGTCCCCGCTGCCTCTGGGAGCTGTGTGTTTCCCAGCAGGCAGCGGGGCACTTGCTGAAGGGGGCGGGCGCTTGCGGAACGGGGGCGTAACGTACGCCCCGTTCCGCAGAGAGCTATCCCGGAAGTGGGTGCAGTTACCTGGATTATCCAGGTAACTGCACCCCCCTCCCCCCTGAAAGGTGCCGATTGTGGCGCCGGAGGGGGGGGGGATTCCGATGAGCGGAGGTCCATTTTAGGGTGGACCTCCGCTTTAAAGCCAAGAGGAGAGATTCTTCTAGAACCCAGAGCTCTTCATAAAGAAGACCTGTTATCCTTATTTCTATTACAATTGATGTTTACATTACTTGTGATAGGAACAAAAGTGATAACTTTTTTTATTTTTTATTTTTTTAAAGCAACAGTTCAAATAAAAAAAAATAATAAAAAAAAAAAAAAAAAAATAATGTCAAGTTCCCCATCTACCCTAAGCAGGCAAAGGCGAACCCGCCTGTCAGTCCGGCTCGCCCGGAAACAGCGACCATTTCAGACACTAGGTCCTGCGAATGTCAGATCATGGGCATTCATTCTAGCACCAGACCGTCTGTAAATGTAAAGTGGCGATCTGTAAAGGCATCTTAAACCTCACCTATGGATAGTAAAATTTACGTAGTTTGTCGCTGCTGCATGGTCAATTTTGACACATCTGGTATCCATTTATTTGGCTTATCTTTTATATTTTACCAAAAAATTGGGTTATATATATATATTTTTTTGCTTTAAAATTGGGTTATGTATGGTTTTATTTTGCTTTAAAATTCAAAAAAAGTACATACACATAAAAGGCTGCACACCCCCCCCCCACAGGCACCCAAGGCTGCACACACCAACCCCCCCCCCACCCATACAGGCGCCCAAGGCTGCACACCCCCCCACCCGTGCAAACGCCCAAGGCTGCACAACCCCCACCCGTGCAAACGCCCAAGGCTGCACAACCCCCACCCGTGCAGGCGCCCAAGGCTGCACACCCCAAACCGTGCAGGCGCCCAAGGCTGCACACCCCAAACCGTGCAGGCGCCCAAGGCTGCAGACCCCAAACAGTGCAGGCGCCCAAGGCTGCACAACCCCCACCCGTGCAGGCGCCCAAGGCTGCACACCCCCCACCCGTGCAGGCGCCCAAGGCTGCACACCCCCCACCCGTGCAAACGCCCAAGGCTGCACAACCCCCACCCGTGCAAACGCCCAAGGCTGCACAACCCCCACCCGTGCAAACGCCCAAGGCTGCACAACCCCCACCCGTGCAAACGCCCAAGGCTGCACAACCCCCACCCGTGCAGGCGCCCAAGGCTGCACACCCCCCACCCGTGCAAACGCCCAAGGCTGCACACCCCCCACCCGTGCAAACGCCCAAGGCTGCACACCCCCCACCCGTGCAAACGCCCAAGGCTGCACACCCCCCACCCGTGCAAACGCCCAAGGCTGCACAACCCCCACCCGTGCAAACGCCCAAGGCTGCACAACCCCCACCCGTGCAAACGCCCAAGGCTGCACAACCCCCACCCGTGCAAACGCCCAAGGCTGCACACCCCCCACCCGTGCAAACGCCCAAGGCTGCACACCCCCCACCCGTGCAAACGCCCAAGGCTGCACACCCCCCACCCGTGCAAACGCCCAAGGCTGCACAACCCCCACCCGTGCAAACGCCCAAGGCTGCACAACCCCCACCCGTGCAAACGCCCAAGGCTGCACAACCCCCACCCGTGCAAACGCCCAAGGCTGCTCAGCTGCAGGACGTAAAGAAGGCAGTTGGCATGGCAGGCATTAGAGTAAGACTGTTCCTCTGCCCTTATTAAACGTAATAACCTGCTATTACACGTCAGATTCGGTAAGGCACTACTTGCGATGAATGAATGAATGAATAAATGAAATACTTGTATAGCGCACAATGCAAACTGAATCGCCTCTAGGCGATACTGGGCACTCACCATTAAGCTTGTCTCCTGTGCTATCCACCTTCTCTTCCTCATAATCCTCCTCCACCCCCAGGAACTCCAGTTCCTGCTCCTCCACAATGGTCTCCTTGGGGCTTTTCTGGAACACAAGACAAGACATGTCATCTTCGTCAAGCCATACAATAGGAAAGTCATCCCACCACCCACCTCTGACCATATCCCTGCACCGGTGCCTATGACGCTCCCAATACCTTGAAAGATAAGAAGGCCCCAGAGGAGTCGAAGGTTCCCATCTCATCATCCTCATCCTCCATACACCATTCAGGAAGGCCATCTCTATCATCCCCATGTGCGCCATCTGAACCTCTTCCTCGTTGCCCTGAACCACCACCACCACCACCTTCCTCCGGCACCACGTCGAAATCGAACTTTCTCCGTCGGTCACCGTGTTCCCTCCAACCTGCGGAGCGAGGACCCTCTGTGCGGTGATAAGGAGACATCAGAAACCATCGTGGGGGACAACACCACAAAAGCACACATACAGGACAGGAAGGTAGGACAGACCTGTTCCGCCAGGACTGGTAGATCTCCAGCGTTCATCTCTCCGGGACACAGCGAGCCTCCAATTGCCGTCCTCGTCTTCCTCCTGCCCGTCGCGCAATGTGCGCCAGTTATCGCTGTCCGAGCGGGCAAATTCCTTCCGTGCAGCAGCAGCTTCCTCAAACCCGACTCGTACTGGAATGGAAAAGACAACGTGTTTGTACTGCATGCGCCTAAATAGACCTGTACAATGTTTGAGCTCATATCCAAAATGGCACCATGTATATGAGGTGACACCTATCTTTTCCATAACACGGTGTTTGCATGATATTTGGATTTTTGCAGCTATTGTTCCAGTACTATTTCATAAGGTAAGTCAGTGATCAGTCATGGATCTGTCAGCTCCATCATATTGGGTGCTAAGGGAGTATGATTGGCCACGATGACGTCACCATTGTTAATTTGCACAGAAACGGCTATTCACGGCACAGGACTCTAAAGGAATGGCGCGGCATGCCGTTCCTTCAGAGTGCATGTGCCGGTGATGTCAACGGCCCATTCACAAGTAAATACAGTGCCTTGAAAAGGTATTCATACCCCTTTAAAAATTTAAAGGTGCACCCCGCCATTCAGGTAAAGCAAGAGGGGTTGGGTTTTGGCTATGGGACAGTGCTTCACGGTACACCCCGTCCCATATACCGTACCTAAAACCCAACCCTTTCTACCTTTATGCAGGACGGTGTTTTCATCTGAATTTAGCGCTTTATGGTTGTCACATGAAGAATGGTCCTAATGAGGACTTTCCCTTTAAAATGGTTCAAATACAGTAAAAGGCGATACATCAAATCGTAGTGTTAGCTGAAGCCGCGTCCTTTACAAAACAAGCCCTTAAAACAGAAAATGAGAAGAGCCGTGTTGTTAGGGAGCGAGAAGGCACGAGGACTTACCAGCTTCTCTCCGGACAGGCTTCTCAAACCTTCTTTCTCCTCTGAAACGACAAACCAAAATTAGAGCCGTCCGATCACAGCCAAGGAAACATTCACGATTCATGTATTCATTATTTTACATTAAAAAATGTTGTGCAATTTTCAACTGCGTTGCATTTTAACTACAAATCTGTGCCTGGACTCTTGGGGGGGGGGGGTGTCTGGGGGACAAGTTCCTTGTAGTGTGGCCTGCACTTTGGGGGTTGACTCATTTGAACTAGGGTGACCATAAAGGGAAACTATACTAGCTTTACCCCTTAATCCCACCCAGCAGGCATGGTTATCAGATAGTTCAGGTTGAGGGCGGGCCCCGCCTCCCTCACAATGGCGCAACGCCAGCCCCGCCTCCCTCACAATGGCGCAACGCCAGCCCCGCCTCCCTCACAATGGCGCACCGCCAGCCCCGCCTCCCTCACAATGGCGCACCGCCAGCCCCGCCTCCCTCACAATGCCGCACCGCCAGCCCCGCCTCCCTCACAATGCCGCAACGCCAGCCCTGCTCACACCACCGCACCACAGCATTGATTTTTTTATTTTTATTTTTAATCCTGGGGTTCAGGGTTAATGGCATACAGGGAAATTTTAAGTATATGGCCAAGAGTAAGCAGACATCCCTCCAAATGACTGAGCTCTGGTGTCTCCAGTGAAGGTTATCGGTCACACCCCATCATACAAAGACATTATAGAGAATTGTGCTCTTCTAACCTTGTGGTAACAGTTTTGGGGGGGGAGGGTTGGGGACCCTTTACTGTTCCAGCATGACTGTAAAAAATTGGAGGGTATTAAAGTCAAAAAGGGGGCAATCCCATATTTTTTTGTTTCATAATTCAATCTTTAATAAACATTTTCTCGTTACAATTACCGTTTACATATCATTGCATATAAGAATCTATAATATATATCTATATCTCCACACACATATACATATATATACATACATACATACATACATATACATACATACATACACATATATATATATATATATATAATCACACACACTTTTTCTTCCTTTCCCTCTCTCTCCCTCTTCCCTTAAAATTATCCTTCTCCTTAGGGGGCAATCCCATATTAACAGCCATGATGTATAAAAAATAAATAAATAAAATAAAGTCCAGCAAGCTCACACAGATGTTCTGGCCGGGTGTCCATAAACTTCTGACCATAAAGTGCTGGTTTTAATGAAGTTTTTCCCATGCCTGGCAGAGCCGAGTGTGGGCAATCTTTACCAACACACAAAATATATTATAAAGCAGGAGCTCACCTGTCATCCCAGCTCTGACTCCGGTGAATTTCCCGTCCTCGT
The DNA here is from genome assembly GCF_037356315.1 of Lithobates pipiens. Taxonomy (NCBI): domain Eukaryota; kingdom Metazoa; phylum Chordata; class Amphibia; order Anura; family Ranidae; genus Lithobates; species Lithobates pipiens. The sequence continues at coordinate 642,132,717 of NW_027507903.1, forward strand.
CCAAATCCAGGTTCTGCCTCATCCGCAGGTCGCGGAAATACAGCCGAATCACCACGGCCACGGCCTGCAGAGGAGGAACATAAGGCTAGTACACCCACCGTCTCCTGTGCCATACAATAAAAAAAAAAAAAAAAAAGGATGAAAAAAAAAAAAAAAATCTCACCCCTGCCACGTGCCGTGCCACGGCCTCTGGGTGCTGCTCCTGCACTAGGTGGAGCTGCACTCTTTCCCATCAACCTCAGGACTGGGACGCTATTCACTGACATCGAGAAGTTCCTCTGTAGAGAGAATCAAGTGTGACTGATGGATCCACCAAACACAAGGCAACGTAGGTTTCCGCTTGTACAGAAAAATATGACCCCCCCAGAAAAATGAATCTGGGTACTTACCTACCCCATAGTCTCCTTTCATTCATCCTTTGGTTTGACCTTTCCAATACAAAGCCCAATCCTGCGTGTTTTCTATTGCTCCTTATGCCCGGCCTTTATGGAGAAGGTCCAAAAGCTCCAAACTATCTGGATAATAGGATTTTTATAACAGCTTGCCTGTAAAATCCTTTTCTTGGAAGTACTTTATTGGACACAGAGCCATAGTAGTTACTATGTGGGTTATAGGCCACTTTCAGGTGATGGACACTGGCACACCAAGACAAAAAGTGCTCTCCCTAGTCCTCAGTTTTGTAGCCAAGCAATACAAGTGTATACCAAAGAAGGGAGGGACCTCTGTGTCCCATGATGTACTTCAAAAGGATTTTTCAGACAAGCCGTTATATACCGTAAATACTATTTTCTTATCCTACATCAGGGAACACAGAGCCATAATAGTTACTATGTGGGATGTCCCATAGCAATGGCAACTGAAGGGAGGGAGACACAACAAAAGTAGGGCATTAAGAGACTAGAGGACTCCTACTGCAGCCTGCAGTACACTGCACCCAGATATCCTCATGACCTTTTACATCGATTTGATAGAATCTGGTAAATGTATGGACTGAAGACCAAGTCACGGTCTTGCAGATCTAAGCCATGGAGGCCTGGTGATGCACCGCCCAAGAAGTACCAACAGCCCTGGTGGAGTGTGCTTTAACATGAAAAGGAGGAATTTTCCTCTTTAGACCATAAGCCTGAACAACCACTTGACAAATCCACTGGGAAATAGATTTTGATGCTGCCTGTCCTCTTTTACCGTCTGGCAAAACAAACAAAACATCCGTTTTGCGGATCTGAGCGGTCACCTTTAAATAGACTTTGACTGCTCTCATTACATCAAGAGAATGTAGTGACTTCTCTTGCATGGACCGAGGTTCTGGGAGAAAAAAAAAAAAAAAAAAGAAGAAGGTAGGACAACATCCTGGTTTAAATGAAAACCTGTCACTACCTTTGGTAGGAATCTAGGATGAGGCCGTAATACCACCTTATCCTTGTGAATAATCAAATATGGCTCTTTACAAGACTGAAACTCTTCTGGCAGAAGATATGGCAACCAAAAAGATTATTTTCTTTAAGAGGACCAAGAGAATATCCCGTATGGGCTCAAAAGGCTGCTTTTGTAAAGCCGACAGGACTAAATTGAAATCCCATGGGTTCAGGGGTGTCCTGACTGGAGGATTAATCCACATTACACCCTGAATAAAGTTACAAACCAGAGAGTTAGAAGCAAGAGGCAGTTGAAAAAAATACCGATAAGGCCGACACCTGGCCTTTGACAGTACTTAAGGCCAGCTTCATTTCTAAACCCATCTTTAGGAATTCAAGCATGCTACCAAGACATATTTTCTGGGATGCAAACCCCTGGATTCAAACCAGGAGACATATGCCTTCCAGACTCTATAGTATATGACTCTGGAGGTCGGCTTCTTAGCATTAACCAAAGTAGAAACTACTGAAGGTGACCACAGTCACCGTCGTGGCATTAACGGATTGGATCCTGACAGGACAATTCCGGAGTCTGAGCGTCCATGCTTCTAGGGCCAGACGTATTGCCTGAATTTCCAGAATATTCATGGGCAAGGTCCTCTCGGACTTGGACCACTTCCCTTGGACAAAGCCTGGACCTTCTTGGTACAATTTGACAGAATACTGTTTTACAGCAATCTTGAATGAAACTGCACATAAGGAATGGCCTCGAAGGAGGCCACCATCTTTCCCAAGAACTTCATGCAACGCCTAATAGAAGGATTTTTCTTTGACAAGCCGAATCAGTTCCCTTATGGAAATGATCCTTTCCTGGGGTAAAAATACCCTATTCTGACCTGCATCTATGATCAGCCCTAAATACTGCAATCTCCTTGATGGTTTTAAGGAGGATTTCTCTAGGCTGAGAATCCAACCTAGGAATACTAGGTAACTCATGGCTGAGACTAAACTTTGGTTTAGGCGGGTAACTGACTGACCTAAGAGCAGATCATCTAAGTAGGCTAGAATTGTTATACCCTGAGCCCTTAACCTGCCTAAAGGAGGGGCCAGGATCTTTGTGATTACTCGAGGTGCAGTAGCTAGACTGAAAGAGCTACAAACTGAAAACTATGATTTTTCTACCTCGAAGCACTGAAATATCCGATGAGCAGGGAAAATTGGCACATGGAGATAGGCGTCCTTGATGTCGATTGATGCCAAAAATTCTCCTCCTTGTGGAATGGAGACAGCTGATTGGATTGACTCCCTGCGAAAGGAACGGATATTAAGATCCTTGAGATCTAAAATGGGTCTGAATTCCCCGTTTGGTTTTGGCACTGTGAAGAGGTTTGAATAAAACCCTGATCCCTGCTCTTCTGTGGGAACCTCTGACATCACTTCTTGAGACAAGAGATGATCCATAGCTAGAAAGAGAGACTTCCTTTCCAAAGGGTCTCTGGGAACATTTGATCTTAGAAAACAAGGAGATGGGAATTCTCTGAATTCTAGTTTGTAACCAAGAGAAATTGAGGAAGCCACCCATCTGTCCTGACATTGTTCCTGCCAGATCTTTGAAAAGCGTAGAAGCCTTCCACTCACTCGAGCGGGTTGCCCCTTCATAAGGAGGCTTTAGTATTTTGCTTCCAGGGTTTCTTGCCCAAGGTCCAGCTTTTGGCCCTGGGACTGCCCCGAGTTCTTCCTCTTGAACCTGACAGAGGAGGCCATCGAGACTGCCTAGAGGCTGATGCTCCTGCCACTAGAGAGGATGCACGTTTAAAAGGAAAAATGTTTAAAGCGGAAGTTCTGCCGTTTTTTTGTTTTTAAAAGTCAGCAGCTACAAATACTGCAGCTGCTGACTTTTAAAATACGGACACTTACCCGCCCAGCGCGCCCGCGATGTCGGCGCCCAAAGCAGATCTCTTGATCGGCTCTCGGGTGCTGCCGTCGCCATCTTCGGTATGGGAATCAGGAAGTAAAGCCTTGCGGCTTCACTTCCCGGTTCCCTACTGCGCGCATGCGAGAGTCGCGCTGCGCAATAAGGATGGTCCCCGCTGTCTCTGGGATCCGTGTGTTTCCCAGCAGACAGCGGGGGCCCCACAGGAAGTAGCGTAAAGACCCGCAGAATCTGCGGCTATCTACGCCCAGAAGTGGGTGCAAATACCTGTATTATACAGGTATCTGCACCCCCCTCCCCCCTGAAAAGGTGCCAGTTCTGGCACCGGAGGGGGGGGGTCCAACGAGCAGAAGTTCCACTTTAGGGTGGAGCTCCGCTTTAAACTACTTCTTCACTGGTAAAAGAGAAATTTTCCCATTAGAAATTCTTTGGATATACTTATCCAGATCGTCTCCAAACAACCGTTTACCATGAAATGGGAAACTGGCCAAGAGCTTTTTACATGGCGCTTCGGCTGACCAATTTTTCAACTGTAGGATTCTACGCACATGTACCAGCCCTAGCATAAGCCGCGAGGCTTGGAGAATATAATCTTTCATAGCATCTACTGTGAAATACAGTGCTTCTGATATACCAGCCACTGCCGGGCCTGCTGATCAGGAATAATTTAAGTACCTCGACAAACTGGTCCTTTATGGACTGAGATACTCCAACCGCTGCCAATGCCGACTGAACCTGCAAGAGAAATGTTTTTAAAAAGAAATTCCAACTTCTCATCTGTTGGATCCTTCGACATTTGCGCATTGTCTACAGGACAAGTCAAGTTCTTGTTTACAGATGATATAGCACCGTCAATTGCTGGAATCCCCCATTTCTTATAGAATTCTTATTCCATAGGATAAAGTATAGAATACTTTTTAGGAGGAAAAAAACTGTTTATCTGGGTGCTCCCACTCAGAATACATAAACTTCTTTAGCCATGAATGGATAGGAAAGGTATCAGATTGGGGAGGCTTTAGTGGTCCCAAAACCAGAGGTGGGCTCATCGCCTGACCACGTTACAGGCAGCAAAAAAGTTGAGAAGACCAATTTAGTGAAGGAGTGTACCAACAGTCCTCTGCGAGGCCGATGCTTCCATATTAGGATCTTCGGAAGGGGAGTCATCAGCCTCTTCCTGATCTTTTGAGAGAATTTAACCACTTGAGACCCGCACTACGTCTATTGACATCATGGGGTTTCGCTGGTTATATCTAAATGATGCCTGAGGCCACAGACATCATTCAGATATCGTCGTTTTCAGCCGGCGATTCCCTACACCATAAGAACGATCATAGCGGCTGTTCCGCCACTTGATCGTTCTTACGGGCGGTGGGAGGGGACGCCCCCCCCTCCCGCCGCCCTCCGGTGCTTCTACCGACTCACCGTTTCCATCGGTGAGTCGGTCACAGGATTCGCCAGCCCCAGCAAGTGATCATAGAGATTTCCGGCGGACTAGATTGTCCCTGGAGTCTCTATGATCGTTCGGAGGCCGGGCGCGATGTTATGACGTCACGCCCGGCCTCGGTATTCAAAATAACAGCGCCGATCTGGCTAGGAAGCCAGGATCTTTTTTTTTTTTTTTTTTTTTTTTTTTATTCTTCCCAGCCTAGAGGTGAGATATGGGGTCTTATTGACCCCATATTTCACTGTAAATAGGTCCGATCGTGCCATATTCCTATTACAAGGGATGTTTACATTCCTTGTAATAAAAAAAAAAAAAAATTGACTTTTATTCCTAAGTGTAAAACTAAATAAATAAAAATAAAATTAACACTAAAAAAAGTAAAAAAAAATTTAAAGCGCCCCTGTCCCCGTGAGCTCGCACACAGAAGCGAACGCATGCGTAAGTCCCACCCACATATGAAAACTGTTAAAACCACACATGTGAGGTATCGCCGCGAACATTAGAGCGAGAGCAATAATTCTAGCCCTAGACCTCCTCTGTAACCCAAAATATGTAACCAGTAAAAAAATTTAAAACGTCGCCTATGGGGATCTTTAAATACCAAAGTTTGGCGCCATTCCACGAGCGCGTGCAATTTTGAAGCGTGACATGTTGGGTATCTATTTATTCAGCGTATCCTCCTCTTTCACATTATGCAAAAAAATTGGGCTAACTTTACTGTTTTTTTTTTTTTTTTTTTTTAAGCATGAAACAGTTTTTTTTCTGAAAAAAATGCGTTTCGAAAAATTACTGCTCAAATACCGTGCGAGATAAAAAGTTGCAATGACCGCCATTGTATTCTCTAGGGTCTTTGCTAAAAAAAACATATATAATGTTTGGGGGTTCTATGTAATTTTCTAGCAAAAAAATTAGGAATTTTACATGTAGGAGAGAAATGTCAGAATTGGCCTGGGTCCGAAGTGGTTAATGATCGCTCGCCCCTTGTTCCTCAGTATGAGGGTCCTGAGCAATGGATGGGGATCTGCTACGCTTAGGCCCACTATGGGATGCAAATAAAGCATCAATCTTTCGTTCCAAATTTGAAATGGTAGAAGAAGAAAAAACCCTCAGTGATATATATAGGGGGCTGTAGTGTCCAGAGCTGCTGTAACACCAGTCCCCCCTGAGGGCTCACTCTGACCAGCCACATCACTCTCAGAGGAAGATGACGACATCTTTTTAGATATGATCTAGGTTGTCGTGAAACAAACCCTCTAGAACCCTTTGAGTTGTTCCTTGTCCCCCTTCCGCCTCATAGTCTAATGCACAAAGCAGAGCCACTACCAGAAGAAATGCATACACTGCTTGGGCTATAGTCCAGTACAATTGCTGCTATTAATGCCCAGCCTGATGCAGCAGTAAAAAACGTGTCAAGGAAAATTCCTGTGTCACCAAACCTCTTAACGGCACCTTTTGCGCTTGTGTCCCTCCACAGCCTGCAGTAATACACAAAGGTGCTTTTAAATCTTTGCCTCCTCGTGTAGGGCTTCGGAGAACGCCGATAATCCCCACACCCCAGCGCGCTGCCTATGGCTCTTCCCCCTTTCCTTAAAGTACAGTTTTTTCCCGCACGAGTGCAAGAACCCCCCCTCAACCTTACCGGCGGTCCTGTTGTCTGGCTGGAGGAAGAAGAATCTCAGCTCTCTGACACTAAGTGCTCAATACAGCCCCCAGTGGTGACACATAGGCATGACAACTTTTTACTGATCTTTAAAGGAGACGTTTCTGAAGCAAATTTAAAAGAATGCTCAGAAAACTCCACTTAGCTTTCCCGCCGCAGGGTTTTCTGTGGTAAACCAACAGACCCAATCTTCATCCTTCATGGTGGGTTCCGTTAAACCTTCAGGTGCTGGGGGTCCTCAGGAAACCCACTATCCTGCAATAGCACCCAGTCAGTAAAACTTTATGGCCTTACTATCAAAACGTACTGGATCCCAGGGTCCAGCTCTCTAAAAAGACGCATTCGCAGGCAAAACACAGTTTCTTCAGATATGAGGCCCGGGTACCATTCAATTTGGCCAGGAGGCACTTTGAATGGATCCAGTCAGCAGCAAGGATTGTTCCAGTGGAGCTCAGCACAGCACATCTTTTCTCGTGACCAATACCTTAGACACTGGCAAAAAAACGGAGGTACTCCCAGTAGTGGGAGGGGTTATATAGGGAGGGCACTGTGTCTTAGGGCGTGCCAGTGTCCATCACCTGAAGGTGGGCTATAACCCACATAGTAACTACTATGGCTCCGTGTCCCATGATGTACGATAAGACAAGACCATAACCTACCTACAGTCCGCGCTTGTTCATACAATCGTTATGACTGTTCTCAGGGGTATCCAGAAGACCAGTGCTAGGACACTAAGCTCCCGAAGCATTAAGGCCAAAGAGCCCCTCTTCCATGGGCTGCGAGCTACTTTTGCAGTCCATGTTGGAGCTCTTGCCCCATGTCCCCCTAATGCTGATGCACCCAAAGCAGCTGCCTCCCCTGCCTGTTACTTAATCCAGCCCTGCCCAAGACATTTGGGGATGGCAAAGCCATGCCATCAAATGTCTATCACTGGTTCTATCATCCACAGCATCACTAAAACCCAAACACACATGCAAGATCATCATTCCCCAACCCTTCTACATCAGGGAGTGATCATCTCATGATGAACCCGGTCATCATATGATGCTGATAGCAATTCCCAACCTTAGTCTGCAGAGTTGCTGCACAACCTACTGTGAGCCAGGAGCAACTTCCTCCCATCCCCCACATCGCCAAACCCATCCATCCCATTCATAGCCGAACCATCGGATGCCATTACCTGCTCATCCTCTGTAAGAGGCAGGAGAGCCAGAGGCTGCAGGGGCTCCTCGTTCAGAATCACAGCAAACTCCTTGTCTTGCATCTCATCTGGAACCTGCAGTGCCAAACAAAAACAAAAGGGTTAGCCATGGGAAGGAAGGGTGGCCAGCAGCCCCTCCCCAACTTCTTCACTGTAACCAACCTGCCTCTTCAACTCGTCCAATCAGTGAACGCTTTGCATTTACTGGCACGTTTTCACCATAACCAAACTGCCTCATCACTTCGTCCAATCAGTGAACGCTTTGCATTTACTGGCACGTTTTCACCATAACCAAACTGCCTCATCACTTCGTCCAATCAGCGAACGCTTTTTCATTGAAAAATAACGCAAAGCATTTTCTGAGCAGTACCTGTGCCCAGCAGCCGACCTCCGATGTTCATAGGGAAGCTGCATGGCACAGGACCCGGAATGTAAGGAAGGTCACTGTGGTAGTGATGTAGTATTGATGCCTATTGAGCTTCTAGAGGGATTACACAGGTATGGTATACCCCACTCGATCTCAGGACGATTAAGGCTTGGTTCACACCTATGCAAATTGGATGTGGGTTCATCACATCCAATTCGCATGGCAGGAGATTGTGACCAGCTCTCTATGGAGCCGGTTCACACATCTTCATGGTGTCAATGAAAGTGATCTTATGACGAATCTACCACGGACATCACTTTTATCGTGAAGCGGACCGCTTGCCATTTTTAAAATACCAGAGTCATCGCGGGAGGCCCGAAAGTGGTTAAAGAGAACCAGTCACCTAAAAATATATTTTTTTTCTTCATTACAAAAAGATACTGCCAAGCACATAAAACCCCCAAAAACATTTTGAGCCCCCCTATATACGTACATACGAATGCATGCATCGGGGGCGACCTATGTGTGAAAACGTTCATTGCGATACACATTACATATCACCGTGCAAGCCGGAAGGAGAGTAATAATTTCAGCACAAGACCTCCACTGTAACACTAAGAGCCGGTTCACACTGCGGGCGATGCGAGGCGACACGACTTGCCTCGCCTCGATCTGACAAGTCGCCCCCGTTCTGTACAATGGAACCGTTCTGAGAGGAGCGACTCGAGTCGCTCCGACTCAGAAAAAAGGTTCCTGTACTACTTTCGGGCGACCTCGGGGCGACTTGCATTGACTTCTATACAGAAGTCATCTGCAAGTTGCCGCTGAGGTCACGGCAGGTCGCGGCGAGGCAAGTCGGTGTCGCCTCGCATCGCCTGCAGTGTGAACCGGCCCTAAACTGAGGACTTATGGGGGGGGGGGCTTTTGAAGCGTTGCCTATCGAAAACATATGGTACCGAAGCCAAAATTTAAGGTTAGACATGTTGGGTATCTAACTCGGCACAACCTTATCTTTTAAATGTGGGTAGTTTGTGTTTGTTTGCCCTAAATTTTTTACTGACATTTCATGTTCCCTAGACCTTTTGCATTAATAAAACGTATGACATACTTTTTTTTTTTAATTGAAACTACCACTAAATTTTATTCTCTAGGGCAGCCCATTCTCAACCAGGGTTCCTCCAGAGGTAATAGGGGGGTCCCTTGAGCTGTGGCTAATTTACCTCCTTATTTGATGGTGCCTACGTAGTTTTGAGCCAATGCCACTTGGAAGAGCCAGTGGTATGACGCCAATGATGTTTATAGCTCTCTGTAAGGGGGCCATTACCACCAGTGTAAAAAAAAAAAAAAGAAAAAGAAAAGGTGGGGGGGCGCATTGTTACTCACCGACCACTAAAAATTAAGGGGCAATGCTCCCGCTGACTCCCAATGAATGGGTTTTGATCGGGGGTTCTCCCCCCCCCCCCCCCGAGACCTGAAAATTATTTTAAGGATTCCCCTGGGGTGTGAGAAAGGCTGCTCTAGGGTATCTGCTTTCAGAAAAAATATAGAAATGTTTGGGGGTTGTGTGTTATCTTGAGGCCTAAAGATTATTATTTTACTTTTTTTTTTTACGTGTGCAAAAACGGCCCTGGCAGGGAAAAGGTTGAATAAAAAACATGCACTTGGGAAGTGGGAAGTGGGAGGGTAGATGGAGGGGGTGTGCGCTACAGCTGGTCAACTCCTTCCTGTGTCATAACCTAAAGACTGTCCAGGAAGTAAGGCAGAAGTAATGGAGAAGTGTTTTAAACAGCTATGTGAAAAGTGAGGTAAGCCTGCGTAGAATAAAATGGAAAGCTGTTATTTCTGCAAACGAAGTACGAAAATTAGAATATATATATAATATATATATATATATATATATAAAGACACATACGAGGTGGTCAGTGAGGATTTGATATTGAGAAGACTGATGCACTCACCTTGTTCTCTTTTATATAAAGTGCCAACATCTCCTCTCTTCCATAGCGATACTCCGCCAGTTTATACTTTGGCATAGCGGGGGAGGGAGGAGGGGAAGCAACGGATCCCCCACTGGATAGTGCACGGAGCCTGGAGAGAGATTATATTATTATTCTTCAGGATTTCTAGAACATTAAAACACAACACTTTACAACTTCAGGATAGGCAGTACAAATACAATACACTTTAATACAGTAGGAATCAGAGGGCCCTGCTCCTTACAGCTAACAATCTAAGAGGGAAGGTCAAGAGATACAAGAGGTAATAACTGTGGGGGGGGGGTGTGCTGGAGAAAATAAATCTACAATTATTAGGTGGGGGCCAGAAAGGCTTCTCTGAAGAGATGAGTTTCCAGGGATCGTCTGAATGTGGACAAAGTAGGAGAAAGTGGGACAGATTGGGGTAGATCATTCCAGAGGATGGGAGCGGCTCAGAAGAAGTTCTGGAGGAGAGCATGGGATGAGGAGACAAGGGAGTTAGAGAGCAGGAGGTCTTGGGAGGAGAGAAGAGAACGAACGAATAGGTTGGCATTTTGAAACTAGGTTAGTGATGTAGCTGGGGGCCAGGTTGTATATCTTGAATTTAATTTGTTGGTTGAGTGGCAGCCAATGAAGGGATTGGCAGAGGGTTGTAGCAGAGTGGTTTGTAAGGTGTATGAGCCTGGCAGCAGCGTTCATGATGGACTGAAGTGGGGATATCCTATTTAAAAGGTAAGCCAATGAGGAGGGAGTTGCAATAGTCAAGGCAAGATGACCAGGGAGTGGATTAGAAGCTTTGTGGTTAGGAAGGGGCGTATCTTGGAGATGTTACAGAGGTTGAGGGGGCAAATTTTGCATAGCTATTGGATGTGGGGCTGAAAGGTTTGTTCGGAGCCCAGGATTACACCTAGGACCTTGGCGTTGTGGGGACAAGTTGATAGTGGAGCCGTTGATATTGACAGAGAAATCAGGGGAAGTGGCCTGTGAGGGTGAAAAATATCATGAGCTCCATTTTGGATAGGTTGAGTTTGAGGAAATGGTGTGACATCCAGGCTATTACGTCTGTTAGTAAGTTGGTGATGCTTGAGGCAACAGATGGTGAGAGTTGAGGGGTGGAGACATAGATCTGGGTGTCATCAGCGTAGAGATGATATTGAAAGCCATGGGAGGCAATCAATTGACCCAGGGAGGTGGTGTAGATTGAGAAAAGGAGAGGTCCAAGAACAGAACCTTGAGGTAACCCAACGGAGAAAGGAAGAGAAGAGGAGAAAGAGTTGCGAGTGACATTGAAGGGAGCGGTGGGATAGGTAGGATGAGAACCAGTGAAGGAGTACAGTCATGGAGACCAAAAGGAGTGGATTTTCTTTTTTTTTTTGAGGAGGGGGTAGGCCACTGTGTCAAAAGATAGCAGAGAGGTCCAGGAGAAGTAGTACAGAATAGCGTCTGTTGGTTTTAGCAACTAGTGGGTCATTCATGAGTTTAAGGAGAGCAGTTTCCATAGAGTGTTGAGGGAGAAATCCAGACTGAAGACGATCAAGAAGTTTGGTCATGGACAGATGGTCGCTCACTTGGTTGAAGACCATTATTTTAAGAAGTTCGGAGGAGAAGGCAAGTAAGGTGATGGGGCATAGGTTAAGATAGGTGGGGTCCAGTGAGGACTTTTTAAGTATGGGGACAACTAGTGCATGTTTTAGAGAGTTTGGGAAGATGCCACAAGAGAGGGAGGGGTTAAAAATCTGTTGAGTGGGGGAGGTTTCTGCACATTGAGATCGCCTCACATATTGTATCAATCTTATTTTTGCAAGTGATTGGTGATCTACTAGGCAGTGAGTTAGCGGGTGGAGGCAGTGGAGGACAGCGTAGAGTGTTAAAGGTCAGGAAGAGTTGACTGGGACTGGATTAGGTGGTGTTAAAGTGGAGCTTCCACTCATTGGAACCCTCCCCCCCTCCGGCGCCACAATTGGCACCTTTCAGGGGGAGGGGGGTGCAGGTACCTGTACAGTACAGGTATCTGCACCCACTTCCGGCATAGATATCTGCAGAATATACGCCCCTTTCCGCAGAATCTACGCCCCTTTCCGAAGGTCCCCCGCTGTCTGCTGGGAAACACACGGATCCCAGAGACAGCGGGGACCATCCTTATTGCGCAGCGAGACTCGCGCATGCGCAATAGGGAACCGGGAAATGAAGCCGCAAGGCTCCACTTCCTGATTCCCATACCAAAGATGGCGGCGGCAGCACCCGAGATACGATCGAGAGATCGGCTTCGGGTGCCGACGTCGCGGGCGCGCTGGGCAGGTAAGTGTCCTTTTAAAAAGTCAGCAGCTGCAGTATTTGTAGCTGCTGGCTTTAATAAACAAAAAAAAATAAATGGCGGAACTCCCGCTTTAACGAGCGTGATAAAATAGGGCTGCCTGGCAGTGTGGAGGCAAGAATAGTATTTTATAATAGTTGAAGTCTTCCTCAAACCTAGTCTTATGCCACAGACGCTGAAGAGTGCGGCTACGTTTTTGAAGACTTCTGGTGTCATTTGTTTGTTTTGGGTTGTAGTGGTCGGGACCCTATTCTGCGAGTAGTGAGGGGGGGGGGGGGGGGGGCGGGCAAGCTTGTCTAGGGGAGGAAGACAATGAGCTATTGTAGACAAAAAAGTGGCTAGGTTGGGGCAGGACAGGGGTGAGATATTGTCAGAGGTGATCAGTAGCAGAGTAGAGAAGAGAAGGGTTGAGGTAGCAAAGGTTTCTACATATAACTGTTAGGCGGTTGGAGGGAGAGGAGGTAAAAGACAAGGGGAGAGCAAAACAAATAAGTTGGTGATCAGAGAGTGGGAGAGGATTGTTGGAGAGGTTGCACAGAGTGCACAGATAGGAGAAGACAAGGTCAAGGATGTTGCCGTTTGAGTAGGAGCCTGTATCCATTGCTTCAGGTCAAGAGATGAGGTCAGACTGAGAAGTTTAGAAGTAATAGTAGTGTTAGCAGGGATGTTGAAGTCGCTGAGAATGATTGTGGGGGATTTCAGAAGAGAGAAAGTAGGGTAGCCAGGCAGAGAAGTCGTCATTAACCACTTCAATACCAGGCACTTAAACACCTTCCTGCCCAGACCAATTTTGAGCTTTCAGCGCTGTCGCACTTTGAATGACAATTGCGCGGTCATGCTACACTGTACCCAAATGAAATTTTTATCATTTTTTTCCCACAAATAGAGCTTTCTTTTGGTGGTATTTGATCACCTCTGCGGTTTTTATTTTTTGTGCTACAAATAAAAAAATACCGAAAATTTTGAAAAAAAAAATGTTTTTTTGTTTCAGTTTCAAAACTTTGTAAATAAGTACGTTTTCTCCTTCACGGATGGGCACTGATGGGGTCTACACTGATGGGGGCCTACACTGATGGGGGCCTACACTGATGGGGGCCTACACTGATGGGGGCCTACACTGATGGGGGCCTACACTGATGGGGGCGGCACTGATGGGCACCAATGAACACTGATGAGGTGGCATTGATGGACACTGATGGGCGGCACGGATAGACGGCACGGGTAGGCGGCACAGATGGGCACGGGTAGGCGGCACAGATGGGCACGGGTAGGCGGCACAGATGGGCACGGGTAGGCGGCACAGATGGGCACGGGTAGGCGGCACAGATGGGCACGGGTAGGCGGCACAGATAGGCGGCACAGGTGGGCACTCATTAGCGGCACAGGTGGGCACTCATTAGCGGCACAGGTGGGCACTCATTAGCGGCACAGGTGGGCACTCATTAGCGGCACAGGTGGGCACTCATTAGCGGCACAGGTGTTATACTGTACTAATGGATGCCAATCAGTGCCAAACAATAATGCATGCCAATCAGTGATGCCCATTGTGGGCACTGATTGGCATCCATTGTGCCTGACTGGCATCCCTGGTGGTCTAGGGAGGATTACCTCTGCTGGGCATCCCTGGTGGTCTGGTGGCGTCCCTGGTGGTCCAGTGTGGGCATCCTCGGGGGGGCTGTGCTGATAATCGATCAGCACAGACCCCCCCTGTCAGAGGAGCAGCCGATCGGCTCTCCTCTACTCGCGTCTGACAGACGCGAGTGAGGAAAGGCCGATCACCGGCTCTTCCCATTTACACTGTGATCAGCCGTGATTGGACACGGCTGATCACGTGGTAAAGAGTCTCCGTCGGAGACTATTTACCGAGATCGTAGTTGCCGGGTGTCAGACTGACACCACGCAACAACGATCGCCGCGATGCGCGCCCCCGGGGGCGCACAGCGGCTCATAATCCTGATCACGTCATATGACGTCCGGTTAGGATTATGAAACCACTTTGTCGCCGTCTATTTGTAATAGGGCGGGCGGCAAGTGGTTAAAGGAAGGTTGATACTGGTCCAGGGGGGCGGAGAATTACAGCAATTCTTAGAGAAATAGGAGAGAAAAGACGAATGTAATGTGCCTCAAAAGTGGAGGGTGTAGTACCCGATAAGTGCTGCATGAGGCTAGGAGGATTCCCACCCCACCTCCCTTGCATCCATTTGGTCCAGGGGAGCGAGTCCAGAGAAGGCCACCATGGGAGAGGGAAGCAGGAGAAGTAGTGTTAGATTCATGAAGTCAGGTTTCAGTAACGGCGAGTAAATTAAAGGAATTTGTGAAAAAGAGGTTGTGGAGGGCGGTTAGTTTGTTACAGACAAAGCGTGCATTCGAAAGGGCACAGGAGAAGGGGGGGCTGGGTTTTATGAAGAGAAGAAAGAAAGAGACTACCTTCCAACCCATACCTATGCTGAATGAAGAGATCAACCACTTGACCTCCAGAAAGATTTACCCCCCTTTGTGGCCAGACCATTTTTTTTTCTGCTATTCAGCACTGTGCCATCGGTAATTGCACAGCCACGCAACACTGTACCCAATTGAAATTATAATAAAAAAAAAAAAAAAAAATATATATATATATATATATATATATATATATATATATATATATATATATATATATATATATATATATATATATATATATATATATATATATATATATATTTTTTTTCCTGGAGGCTGATCTAGCCAACACTGCGTTTTTTGTTTTTTGGGGGGACACAAGTATAGTTCCAATCGAGATACAGATCCATACAGACACTATAGTAGTAATGGCGGTGATCTGCGACTTACGGGGTGGTATCAAAAAAAAGTCTCAAGTCTAGTTTAGTAACACGCCAACAGATGGTATCACAAGGTTTCTTGCAGGCACAGTCACAGGGAGCACCGACCTTTATAAGCCAGTGTTCCAAAAGACATCGTCTTGTGTACATCAGGAGCTGTGCAACTGGTGCTATTCTGACCACGTGCGTTACCACGACTGCGGTTTCATCATGGACAGCAAGTTGGCACAAAGAGCAAACATGAAATTCTGTGTAAGGAGTTATTTGAGTTGTTTCAAAGTGGCCTAAGCGCTTCAAGGAGCGGAAGAACATCACTGTTAAGAGTCGGTTCACACTGAGGCAGCGCGACTTGCAGTGCGACAGCCTCAGGCGACCGGCATCCGACTTCAGAGGCGCCTTGCAAAATGGCTTCTGTATAGAAGTCAATGCAAGTCATCTGAAGTCGCCCCAAAAGTAGTACAGGAACCTTTTTCTAAGTCGGAGCGACTTATGTCGCTCCTATTAGAACGGTTCCATTGTACAGAATGGAGCGCAACTCGTCCTGCGGCTAAGTCGTCTGACAAGTTGCCCCAGTGTGAACCGAGTCTTAAGGGCTTGTTTACGCTTTCTTCAAAAACATGGCATTGGACACGCTTTGTAAAAGCTCTCTGAATGCCAATCAAAGTCCATATCTCTAAATAAAACGGTTAGCTTACAAATCCATTTACTCCTTGCTTTTGCGTCACTTCAAAAATGATAGCCCATGTCACTTTAGTGGTGCTTCAAAGGCTCCATAGAAGTCTACACAAAACTTGGTTGAAGCACCTGCAGCTTTTGAGAGGCTTTTATTAAGCTTTAGCTTTGTTTTGGAGATATTACAGGTATAAGATATCAACACACACATCTGCCAATCTTCATAAAAGCCGCATCATCATCAGGGAACCACCAAAGCAGCATCATCATCAGGGAACCACCAAAGCAGCATCATCATCAGGGAACCACCAAAGCAGCATCATCATCAGGGAACCACAAAGCAGCATCATCATCAGGGAACCACCAAAGCAGCATCATCATCAGGGAACCACCAAAGCAGCATCATCATCAGGGAACCACCAAAGCAGCAAAAACACAAAGCATGTTGAAGCGATAGGCGCTTTTAATGTGTGTTAAAATAAAGAAAGTGTATATAAGCCTTAAGACGCTGGGAGATCAGGAAGACCTTCAGTTCAACCCCTGAAAATGCCATAACCATTCATTCAGCAACTTATATATGATGATCAGAGAACAATAGGATGTGCCACTCAAAACACCTGACTCCTCATTGCAGCATCACCATAAACTTGCCGAATTACGTCAGACACCTCTGTGGCAGATTAGCCCAGCATCACACAGAATTTCACATTTGCCTTTTGTTCCAACTCGCTGTCCATGATAAAAATCGTAGACGTGGTAACACATGTGGTCAGAATAGCACCAGCTGCTCAGCTCCCGATGTACACAGGACCATGTCGTCTTTTGGCACACTGACTTATAAAGGTCGGTGCTCCTTGCGACTGTGGGGAGCCTTGTGCTGCCATCTGTTGGCGTGTTACAAAAATTTTTCTCAAAACTTTTTGATACCATCTTGTATATAGTGTGAATGTGATAGTGTGGCGGGGGCAATCTGGCGCTGACACTCGCTGGGAGTGGCACGTACAGTGCCTTGCGAAAGTATTCGGCCCCCTTGAACTTTTCAACCTTTTGCCACATTTCAGGCTTCAAAACATAAAGATATGAAATTTTTATTTTTTGTGAAGAATCACCAACAAGTGGGACACAATTGTGAAGTGGAACGAAATTTATTGGATTTTTGAAAGTTTTTTAACTAATAAAAAATGAAAAGTGGGTGTGCAAAATTATTCGGCCCCCTTGCGTTAATACTTTGTAGAGCCACCTTTTGCTGCGATTACAGCTGCAAGTCGCTTGGGGTGTCTCTATCAGTTTTGCACATCGAGAGACTGAAATTCTTGCCCATTCTTCCTTGTAAAACAGCTCGAGCTCAGTGAGGTTGGATGGAGAGCGTTTGTGAACAGCAGTTTTCAGCTCTTTCCACAGATTCTCGATTGGATTCAGGTCTGGACTTTGACTTGGCCATTCTAACACCTGGATACGTTTATTTGTGAACCATTCCTTTGTAGATTTTGCTGTATGTTTGGGATCATTGTCTTGTTGGAAGATAAATCTCCGTCCCAGTTTCAGGTCTTTTGCAGACTCCAACAGGTTTTCATCCAGAATGGTCCTGTATTTGGCTGCATCCATCTTCCCCTCAATTTTAACCATCTTCCCTGTCCCTGCTGAAGAAAAGCAGGCCCAAACCATGATGCCGCCACCACCATGTTTGACAGTGGGGATGGTGTGTTGAGGGTGATGAGCTGTGTTGCTTTTACGCCAAACATATCGTTTTGCATTGTGGGCAAAAAGTTGGATTTTGGTTTCATCTGACCAGAGCACCTTCTTCCACATGTTTGGTGTGTCTCCCAGGTGGCTTGTGGCAAACTTTAGACGAGACTTTTTATGGCTATCTTTGAGAAATGGCTTTCTTCTTGCCACTCTTCCATAAAGGGCAGATTTGTGCAGTGTACGACTGATTGTTGTCCTATGGACAGACTCTCCCACCTCAGCTGTAGTTCTCTGCAGTTCATCCAGAGTGATCATGGGCCTCTTGGCTGCATCTCTGATGAGTCTTCTCCTTGTCTGAGCTGAAAGTTTAGAGGGACGGCCAGGTCTTGGTAGAGTTGCAGTGGTCTGATACTCCTTCCATTTCAAAATGATCGTTTGCACAGTGCTCCTTGGGATGTTTAAAGCTTGGGAAATCTTTTTGTATCCAAATCCGGCTTTAAACTTCTCCACAACAGTATTACGGACCTGCCTGGTGTGTTCCTTGGTCTTCATGATGCTCTCTGCGCTTTCAACAGAACCCTGAGACTATCACAGAGCAGGTGCATTTATACAGAGACTTGATTACACACAGGTGGATTATATTTATCACCATCAGTCATTTAGGACAACATTGGATCATTCAGAGATCCTCGCTGAACTTCTGGAGTGAGTTTGCTGCACTGAGTAAAGGGGCTGAATAATTTTGCACGCACCACTTTTCAGTTTTTTATTTGCTAAAAAAGTTTAAAATGTCCAATAGATTTCGTTCCACTTCACAATTGTGTCCCACTTGTTGGTGATTCTTCACAAAAAATTAAAATTTTATATCTTTATGTTTGAAGCCTGAAATGTGGCAAAAGGTTGAAAAGTTCAAGGGGGCTGAATACTTTCGCAAGGCACTGTATATAGTGATTGGTGATAATACTGTACACTGACACTGGCTGGGTAGCAGGGGTGATCAAGAGGGCAATCGAAGAGTGAAGTGTGTGCCTCACAAGTGTGTGCGTGCCGCTTATACTCACTGATCTGACTGGGTGTCTCCTCCGCCCCCCCCCTTGCTTTAATTCCTGAATGGAGAAATCCAGCCAGAGCCTGTCTTTACAAAAACAGACAGATCTGTGCTGTGATTGGCCACAGCCAATCAGTAGGTATACAGCAAAAATGATTGGCTGTAACCTGCCAACAAAACTAGTGCTGTGTCCAATCACAGCAGGGGGGCGCGCACTTGCACTCTACGTTGCTAACAGTAAAATGTCCTGTTAGCAGGCAGTAGATGGTTAAAAAAAAAATAATAATAATTACTGACAACACAAAATCCAGAAGACATCCATTCACATTTATCACCAATAGAAAGCCCAATCTGTGATAAAAATAAATAAATCAAACAAACACGAGCGCGCGCACAAACACACACGCTCACGCACAAACACACAAAATCCAGAAGACATCCATTCACATTTATCACCAATAGAAAACCTAATCTGATGAAAATAAATAAAACCAACACACACAAGCATGCGCACAAACGCGCACGCACAAACACACACAAACCACGATCCATCTGAATACAGGAAGTAGTTGGGATGTGCAGGAGAGCCGACCTGCTGCAGTATAAGTACAGCGGCTGGTTGGAAAGTGGTTAAAGTAGCGCAGTGCTGCGTAGCAAAAAATGGCCTTGTCATGAGGAGGAGGAGGAGAAGGGGGGTGCAGGGATCGTGCAAACCTTTTTTCAGACCTGAAGTGGTTAAATGAAAGGGACTGGGACTTCCTGAACTGCTGATCCTTTTATAAAGATTTCATAGTATATATCCCACCATACCCGTCCATCCACTCACAGACAAGGAACTCACCATTCTGGCCCAAAATTTAGTGTTTCAGCAGCCATGATGTGTTCTTCAGGTACCTGGAATTAGAATGAGACAGTCAACACCTCACCCAACACAAGTACCCAACCCTTCAACAGACAAAATATAATCCTGGCTATTGGGCAGAAAAATGCAAGTGCAAGTCTGGAAAGAATTAAATAAATAAATAAAAAAAGAAAAAAAAAAAAAAAGGAAAAAAGAAAAAAACAGAACGAAAAAAAAAAAAAACAACCCAAAAAACACAGTACATTACTGCACATTTGCCATATTTTATCACTGTAACTGCTTCCCAAACAGGGAGTTATAAAAACGATGGGTGAGCGGGAACCCTATTTGTTCTGGGAGGACATCATATGACTTCCTCCGCAAGAACGGGCCGTGCTCTGGAGCGACCCGTCACCCACTGGCTCCTCATGGATGACTGATCACTATACCGGCCCGCTACCAGTATCATGTGATCGCTGTGACCAATCACACGATAACTGTAACCACAATGAATGCCATTCATAGTGTACAGTTTTGTTGCTAGCTGCTATTGGTCACAATGATCACATGGTACAGAGAGAAGGCCAAATCACAAAAATAGACGATGTCTACACACAGTCATTCAGTAAAATATACTATACACAGATTATACTAGAGCTGCACGATTAATCCTTAACCACTTCAATACAGGGCACTTTCACCCCCTTCCTTCCCAGCCCAATTTTCAGCTTTCATCGCTCTAGCGCTTTCAGTGACAATTGCGCGGTCATGCTACACTGTACCCAAATGACATTTTTATCATTTTGTTCGCACAAATAGAGCTTTATTTTGGTGTTATTTATTCACGACTCCGGTTTTTTTTTTTTTTTTTTTTTGCGATATAAGCGCAAAAATAGCGGAAATTTGGAAAAAAAACAATAT